>NW_026622819.1:3831851-4139814 GCF_023065955.2 Ursus arctos | reverse complement strand
TGAAAACAAGCCTGCACCTCACATCAGAGCATTCCAGCTGCCGAGAGCAAAGTCAGACAGAATCAGCCCCTGAAGACAGCTGGAAGGCCTCCCCACCAGAGCTGGACTGGCGCTCATTCTCTCTCTCATGAATGCTGATCGCCTTTAAAGGGAATCTTTTCTGCACAGCGGTGTCCACACTTCCATTCTGAGCCTCCTTTTGTCACTGAGAACAATGCAAGCACTGAGCCCAGTGTGTGGAGTGACCCATCTTGTCTTGCTAAAAAAATCCTGTCATGACACAAGGTCAGGTAAATCAGAATTGGGTAAAACATGGAGGAAGAGGCCTCCTTCTTTTCTCACACTCACAGAGTAAAATGGTATCTTTCTTCTGCTAATCTTCCTTCATTGACTCCAGAGACCAACAACAGCTGAACTAAAATAAATATTTTATATCCTGTTGTTCAAAAGCCACCTTAAGGGGGTGCCCGAGACATATCCCACAGTCCAAGAGCCTGGCGGGGCTCCTCTCCGTCCAACCTTAAAGTATGCTTCTCTGGAGGGTGTGACAAGGACCCAGGGCTATCTCTGTCCGCCCAGTCCTTCCAGGTCCCCTTCCGGCCCCGTCAGTCTTGTCCCGTGGGTGGCCTGCCTAGTTTCGCTGCACTTTCTGTAACTTACAGCCCGGCATCTTTCTGCTCCCTGATGACAGCCTCCCTGGTGGCCAGATGACAAAGCACTTAGCTCCCCGTCCTTGAGCAACACGGAGTGAGACACCGGCCTGCAGAATTCATGCTGAGCACCTGCAAGACAAACCACCTTGAAAATAAAGACACGTGGAACCTCCTGAGGTTCCTCCATGTTCTAGAAATCCAACGCAAAGCTGAAAGATGCCTCCACTAAAGGAAAACAAGGTGTTCAATGGAGGCTTACATGATTAAACGCCTCGGGTCGTATCTGGAGGCACAGTGTTGGCTGGACGCTAATGCCCTCACCCATGCCCTGCAGCTGACCAGCACTCCCATGTCCACAGTGTCTGCGCACCAGACAACGTTGACCAGGTGACAGACGAGAGGCTGGCGAGCCACAGCCCGTGGTTGGCCCTCAAGTATTTCCAAATAATATCAGGCTTTGGTCTTTGGGAAAACTGGCCGAGGGTTCAATAGCAGATCCTAAGAACACTGTTTCTAGATGAAACCACGTTCCACTTACAGAAATTTCCCTCAGAACATAAACTCTATTAAATGTGAGGATGTCTATGGAGGCTTGGGATTAACTCAGTAATTTATTTACAAATAAAATACTCTTCATACATACTGCATTAGTCAGGTACTCTAGAGAAACAGACCATAGGCTATGTATAGACAGAGAAAGAGAGAGAGAGATTTATTTTAAGGAATTGGCTCATGCAACTGTGAGATCTAGCCAGCCTGAAATCCTCAGGGAAGGCTGGCGGGCTGGAGACCCAGGGACGAGTTCATGCTGCAGCTCAAGTCTGAAGGCCTTCTGCAGACAACCTTCCTTCTTAGTGAACTTCGGTCTTTCCTCCTAAAGCCTTCACCTGATTGGATGAGGCCCACCCATATTAAGAAAATTTGCTTTAATCAAAGTCTAACTATTTAAATGTTAGTTACTTCTAAAAAAGTCCTTTAATAGGGACATCTAGACAGGTGTTTGACTAAACACTGGGTATGGCTCAGCCAAGCTGACGCATTAAATTACCAATTGTACATACGCACATATACAGAGGTAAAAGGTAAATAATAAAGAATGGCCATAGAATGTGCAACTTGTCTACCTTCAGGCAGTAACACATTTGAGTTTTTTGGGCTAAAGTCCTACTAAATAAAATTAAAGTCAATAGCGTTAGACAGTCTTCGTTCCTAAGAATAAACACCTCTGTGTACCTAAGTTCTCCTTTCTGGAAATCGAGGTGCTTCTGTTTGTGCAAGGCGCTCTAACAAAGTGGCGTCGTGCAAGAGCCAGGGCGCAGGGGAAGAGCCAGCCCAGTCTGACTTCACCTCTTGGCTCCTTTATACACTCCCCGTGTGACCTGTACAAGCGATGCAACCTCTTTGGGCTTGTTCCCTAACCTGTCAGGTGAGCACGGAAGCATGGAACTTGCAGAGCAGTGTGAAGAGGTGTGCCTGAGAAGCATAAGGGAGCTCTCGGAGGCAGTGCCAGGCACACAACTATGGCGTAGCAAACGGGGGCTGTAAAAGTGAGCCAGAAAGGGTTTCAAATCACTGTCTACCATGCGCAGCGTAACAAAGGCAAACTCAGATGAAGACCATAAGGACACCCGAGCAGTAAAAGTAGCCGAGCGTCAAGGCAGAAGGGGGATTGGTGGTGGCCAAGACTCTGCAGCGTTTCTAGGCAGGTGAGGACACGGGAGATGCAGCCAGATGGTCCAGTGCCCTGTTTAAGGGGATGACCATCTCCACGCTGATTTCACAGGCAGTTAATATCAGAAAACACAGTCAGGTTGGCAGTGTATCTGAGCGTCCTGAACATTCTAGAGCAAAAATATTGCAGTGTTGTCATGAGAGCTGTCCTTTCTAGCATGATCATAGCCGTGCAGAAGGAGATTGGCAGGTAGCTTCGATTTCTTCCCCATGTATTATATGCAAAATTTCTACAAAATAGATTTATCTAATAAATGGTTAACATACTTCTATACAGGTGAGTTCCAGCTTCACTAATATCAGACTAACGCTTCCCAATGAGAACAACCATAAAATCTGAGCAAATATTGTTGAAATGTATTTAAAGTTGTCATAAAACTAATACAGCAATAAAAAATTATAGAACCAAGGTTTGAGAGAAAAATAAAACAGGCGAGTCTAGCATTTGGGGACATCTACCCTAGAAGCTTCCCCTCCTGCTGAAGCGAGCAGCAGAACACAAAGTGATGACCACAACCTTTGACAGACTCCCAGGGGTAGAGACAAAAACTAGAATTCAGGGTACTCCGGCCACAGAGGGTGGCTCTGTAAACAGCGAGGCATCGAGCTGGAACATCAAAGAGTTAAAACCTAGGAATAAAGGTGGAGCACCTGGGTGGCTCAGTCTAAGTGCCTGACTCTTGATTTTGGCTCAGGTCATGATCTCAGGGTCATGGGATTGAGCCCCAAGTTGGGCTTCATGCTAAGTGGGGAGTCTGCCTGAGATTCTCTCCCTCTGCCTCTCCCCTGCTCACATGCTCTCTCTCTCTCTCACTCTCTCTCTCTAAAATAAAAATAAATAAATCTTAAAAAAAAAAACAACAACCTAGGAATAAAGGTAAACCAGAAGTAGACTGACCTTCAGAAAAAGATGTAGTCAAGCATTGATCCACACCTGTCCCTGAGAGTCAAGGTAATCCCAGCTTTGAGTCCCCTCTCCTAGTTAGGGTCCTCTACGTAGGAAGAGAGCATCACACCGAGCTCGAATTATCTCTACAACTTTTCAAATATAATGTCTGCACCCAGTCAAAAATTACCACGCATGAGGAGATAGGAAAACATTACTTAAAATACAAAGAAACTTCAACCCACAAGGGATCCAGACAATGGCACTGTCAGACACAGGCTGGAGAGTAACAAGGCTTAATGTGCTCAAGGAAATAAAGGACAGGCTGAGAATTTTTGCACAGGACTAGAAACTATTTTGTAGAGAGCTACCAACTATTTTTAAAAGCCCAAGGAGATCTTCAAGGACCAAAACAAAACAAAACAAAAAACCTACATTGACACCATATTAATGAATTTAACAGAAAATTATGAAGAGCTGAAAACAGAATTGGCAAACTAACAGGTCGGTCAGAAGGAATTACCCAGACAGCATGATGAAAATGACAGAAAGAAAATAGGAGAGACAGGGATGTGATAAGAAGGTCTCCATTACCTGCAACTGGAGACCCAAACACAAGAAGAAAAATAAAGAAGCAGAGGAAATTATGATAATTTTCAAAAACTAACGAAAGACCTAAAGCCACATATTCAATCAGCTCTACAAACCCAAACATGGTAATTGCAAAAAACCCTCACCTACACAGACGTAGGAAAATGTAGAAAAATGAGAGAGAAATCGGGCAGAGAAAAAAGACAAGTGACTTTCAGAGTGGTGTCAGTAAGAGTTACAGCTGACTATTCCTAGAAATGATGGAAGCCAGGACAAAATCAAGTTCTGTCTTCAAACAACAGCAACAAAACCAAGCATTTAAATTAAAATTCTAGGAAAAATATGTCTTAAGAATGGAAGTAAAATTAAAACATGTTGAGGCAAAAAATGGACAGAGTCCATCAGCTTGAGGACCAGCCTGACAGAAAGGCTGAAGAAAGTCCTCCCAGTGGAAGAGAAATGACTCCACGTAAGACCTGAGACAAGAAAGAGAAGGGTAAACTTCAAACATGTGAACAAATCTAAATAGAAGTGTCCACATCAAGTGAAAATAATACACAATTAAAGTAAATGACAAAAATAACACAAGAGGTGGGACAAGGCTACGTGCAGTCAGGGCACCCTACCTTTCCCGCCACGGCTGGAAACAAGTAAAAGCATTATTTTATATTAAGCTTGGTAAGTCAGGGTGCCTGTTGCATTCTCTAGGGTAATCACTGGTTTAAAAAGAGTACGTAACGATGAAGATAATGAGCACGGGGGATGGAACAATTACAAAAATACTTAACCAGTTTAATAAAAAAGGCAATCTTAGAAAGAAAAACATCTCTTCCAGATATCAGTGAAGTCATTCACCAAGCATTGATCATAGAGCAGGCATGTCATTGGCCCAGAAACCTGTACCTGGTAAGAGGACCCCAGGTCCTCCATAGAGTTGGACTCTGTCTCTTGACTTCTGCCAGAGAAGGGTTGCGTTGAACTATGATGATTATATCAGATAATGATGTATATATCTGCAATACTATAAAGGCAAGTCCCAGAAAGTAGACAAAAGAACATGGAATTTGAAATCATAACAACTGTAGTTCAGACCCAGTGCAATCATTAAATTACATTGTTTTAGCACGTATTTTAACAAGAAAGATCTGGAAGAGAAAATATGGAGTATTTATCATTTTTAACAGTAACATGAAACATTACAACTTTATGGCCTTATTCATAATATAGATTTTAAGTGAAATGTAGATGGTGTATAGTCAGAAATCCCATCAGGGTTAGGAGTGGATGAACCACAGGAAAACAAAGATCTGATAAGAAATTAGGTGGATCAAATTCTCCCCCAAGAACCTGTCCCACATTAGGAATTTCGGAGATTTTGAGGGACTCAGAGGGTCCTCAGAGAGACAACATAAAGAGTTGCAACACATCTTGGAGCTCTAAGCTGTGAGAATAAGTATGTAAGGTTGGTCCTGCTGGTGTCTCTTCAGGAATCACTGCCCTGAGCTTGTGCCTCTTTTGTTCTGGTCTGTCAGAAGGTCTGTCCCGTTCGGGAAAGAGCAAAATCATGATCGGCAGTGACATCTGTGCCTCAACCCACACCTTCCCTGGGAACTCTAAGAGAGTCCATCTAACCATGCATGGTGTAAAGTGCGGCAATGCTCCTGATGGAGACTGGCCTGCTGAGCTTCCTTCATCTTCTCTCATCTTCCTCTGAGCACTTTGTCTCAGTTTCTATGTCTCACCTCATGGGGCCATCAGACAGGGATGGATGGCATCCTGCCTTCAACATCACATATGTGATGATAGATCCATGAGAGGGCCCATCTAATAGTCCATATTATAGCTTTTCCAAAAGAACTGTCCCAAACAAGAGGAATAAGACTCCATCAAGGAGAGTCTCCAAGTCTCCTAACCAGGCTCATAATACTGACTAAATCCTAGGGCTTCAGGCTTAAATTAGATTAAATTGGAGGTAAGCACCTGGAACAGAGTAAGTTCTACAAACAATAGGAATCATCATCATCATTATTGTCATCATCATCTCTACCATCCTTGTTCTTATCACCATCCACACCATCATCACCACCATCATCATTATCATAGCCATCACCACCATCATTACCATCATCATCACCATTATCACCATCACCACCATTGTCACTATCACCATCACCATCATTACCATCATCATCACCATTATCACCATCACCACCATCGTCACTATCACCATCACCATCATCACCACCATCATCACCATTATCACCATCACCACCATCATCACTATCACCATCACCATCATCATCACCACCATCATCACCATTATTACCATCAACATCATCACTGTCACGTCACCATCAATCAATACCATCATCACCATCACCATCACCACCATCATCACCATCACCACCATCATCATCCACATCACCACTCCCGTCATCATCACATCACCATCAACACCGTCATCACCACCATCAGCACCACCATCACCATCATTCTGGAGCTGACACATTGTTTCTTCCTTCTTTGTTTTTCCAACCTCTCACACTCCAGAGTGCTCCACCTCAGACCTCTGGAAGTAGTGTGCCCAGCCATGCCCATCCTAGAGGCACCGGCAAACTGGTGTGGCCCCCCTCCCTGACCACATGAAAATGGCAGGAATGCACGACAACAGCCAGCCATGCGCTATGTGAGCCAGACACAGCACAGACAAGCCTGGACACACGGCTTTGAGCTCAGTGGACACCGAGCAGGAGGACCCTGGTCCCAGGAAGCGGTATGACCAGATGGCTAAGAATAAAGATATTAAGAAACTGGCTGCCTGTGATCTTGAAAGTGCAACTGACTCATGGCCACGGGGAGTCTCTTTGGAGACTTTCACCTTGATGTTTTGAATGGAGCTCATTGTGATGCATGCCTGTTCTGCTTATTTATAGCGATGAGATATAACCCAGGTGAGTTATTTGGCAGCAGGGAATGCTGCTGTTTTTAATCAAAGCAAATAAAAAGACAATCTCTTTATTGAAAAGCTGTATCCTCAAGGCCTTTTACAGACTGCAGATGTGCGCACCTTAATCTTACATTCCTTTGAAAAGAGAACGCTCTTGAAACGCAATCTATATATTCCTAATTTCACAAGGAAATACTTGAATAGTTCTACCTTTCTGAATCAGAAAAGAAAAGAAAGGGGAAAAAATAAGCCGGCTGTGACATAAGAACCATCCCAGGTCACCAGCTGCAAGGCCACATGCTGGGGGAAAATCAAGTTCAAGGCTACCAAGCCTCAGGCTGCTAAGAGGCAAATTCGGTTTTGCAATATAAATACGACAAATCAAGACAATGACTGAACTATGAGGATGCAAAAGATGAACAGAGCAGCAGAACCCAGACCGTCCAGGGTGATAGCTGCAGACTTCCGTACTGTCAGAAGAGACTGCGCACCCACAAGGGAAGGGCAGGCTGCAAGCCCCCCGGTATCTCCTATACAACAACGGGAAATGGGGGCACGTGGATTCCAGTGCTGAAAAGCAATAAAGAACACATCCATCTCCGTGCGTGCTCCCAGGGAGAGACGTGAAAGGACAAGCTTCCTGGCTGAGTGGACAGAGCGACACCGTGTCCTCGAGCAGGAAAGAGGGAGGATCCGTCTGGGGTGTGGCTGAGGAAAAGCTTTTGCTTAACTCTTCAGTTCTCGTGACTTTATCGACACCAGTGTGCAGAAAACACTGGTTTTCTAACGTGATTTCTTCACCCAACCAGACTGGAAAAAAATAATATTTTAAATTTCTCTTTATTTTTTAAAAAACTGGTTTGTGTTAGTGCAGATAGAATTTTTCCATTTCTTTGGTTGTTGTACTCTTCTCGCAGGACTCTTCCACCAAACCAGTGATACCTCACGGAGGCTTTAATCACGAAAAGAATGTCAGGCCAGCAAGACGAGGCGCCAGGACTCAGGGCCTGAGCTCGAGGAGATAAGTGTGTGTACTCATGAAATGTGTACCGGGCAGAAGAGTGTCTCCCCGAAACCCACATCTACCCTCCGACCCGGAGCCTCATGATGTGACTTCCTTTGAAAAGTTGAGGAAATGGGTTGAATAACTTGCCTGAGATCACTGAGCTGGTGAGACACTGATTTGGGATTCAAATCCAGGTCCTGCAGACTTGAGCAATGCTGGCCTTTCTACCTCCGTATCCTTACCGCTCGATAGGGGATGGCACGTTCTGTACAGTTCTTATGCCATGTGTCATAGGCATAGGGTTCCCTACGCCACTGTATCAGTCATGCCACTTCCAACTGCACTGCTTTTTGTGGGTTTTCTTTGTTTTTTCCAAAGTGCCTTATTTATAATTTAAAAAAAATAGGGGCGCCTGGGTGGCACAGCGGTTAAGCGTCTGCCTTCGGCTCAGGGCGTGATCCCGGCATTATGGGATCGAGCCCCACATCAGGCTCTTCCGCTATGAGACTGCTTCTTCCTCTCCCACTCCCCCTGCTTGTGTTCCCTCTCTCACTGGCTGTCTCTATCTCTGTCGAATAAATAAATAAAATCTTTAAAAATAAATAAATAAATAAATAAATAAATAAATAAATAAAGGAAAATGAGTCCAGATGTGTACAGCTAGACAAACATCACAAAGTGATAATTATCAATGAGCTTCTTGTATTTGTGAGTCCATGCCCTTCATCAAGAGCACCTTTGAGAAATTCTCAGCCATCATCTCTTTGAAGATCATCTCTGATCCATTCTCTGTTTTCTCACCTTTGGGGTGTTAATGCTCTGAGCATCCAACCTTTTCATGATGTTTCTCCGTCCCTCCATTCTTTGCTATATTTTCCATAACTTACTCTTTCTGTGATTCAGTCTGGATATTTTCCTTCTCTTGCCTCTAGTTCTCAGGCAAAACCTGACTTTCGATTCTTGAACATACTCATCACAATTATTTTAAAGTTCATGTCTGCTAATTCCAATATCTGGATCCCCTGTGGTTTGGTTCCTGCTGTCTGGCTTATTCGTCTCACCTGTTTGTTTTCATTACACTATCATTCTGTGGGGAAGACTACCTCTCACTTTGGCCTGGAGGCCAGGGTTGGGTGAACGTAAGGTGGGGCTCCTTCTTCAGGAGACCTGAATGGTTCCTGGTTTAGCCCTACTCTTACATAATATCCTGCGAGATTGTCACCCGAAAGCCTGGGATAATTCCAAGGACTTCTTCAGGAAGGTCTCTGAGATCCTGTTTCTGTCCTCCAAGGCCCGGGAGACTTTTGAGAGCTCAGACTTTGGTTACTACAGCACCTTGAGAGTAAAGTGGCACCTGACCTCAGGGTTTTTCAACACCTGCCATCCTTCCAGGGTCCTGGCCCTCAAATCCTGTGGCCTTGGGAGCTCTGCAATGGCCACAAACAGACAGGCCTCTTTCCTTTATATTGTGTTCAGTTTTCTTACGGTTCTTGGTGGAAAGGTTGGTCTGCATTATCTAGAGTCCATCACCGAAATAGAAGTCTTTTCTAAGTTGCTTATAGCACATTCACAAAAGTCCTCCCATTGGCTTTCATAGCCCATCAGCGTGGCGGATGCCTAGAAAGACACAGTTCATTGGGCCGTCCCCACAGGTATAAACACAAATGACTTCATACAGTGCATTAAGCACATTCTTTCAAATAACCTCCTTAATGAACCTTTTTTTTTTCTGCCTCCTTTTGTGTCAGAAAGGGCCTATAGAATTCATTTTTTATGAAACTAGTAAATCTCTCTTGGGTTTCATCATGCTGTGTTCTTGGTAACTGTCCACTTCTCATTAAAACATGCGGGTTATAAGTTTCCAAGTAGCAGTTGGGGCAGGATACGGGGTTTCAAGATGGACAACATAACCTCAAACTTAATAAATGTATTTTCAGGGGGAATAAAGAACTCTAATTAAGAAAGCAACATGACAGATCAGAGAAATGGCATCAAGCAAGTCGATTCTACACGGCCTAATTTATTATCCGTTTCTTCTCCAGATGCAGCGTGGAGGATGAGAGCCAATAATTAGTTTGAGCTGAAGCCTTGCTCAGAGTCTGCCTGTGTGCATCCCCCAGACTCTGGGCCTCGTTACTCTCGGGACCCCATCACAGAGCCTGAGCATGAGGGCTGGGAAAGGAGGCGCAGAAGGGGGGCTCATTGCACAAAGTAGAGATGGTGTTGGGGGAGCTGCCTTTGTACAAATGAGCAAAGATGTGCTCACAGATGAGAGTGGGCAAGGAGGAGAGAAAAGCTCGCACACTCCCTGCCTAATGACTACTTTAGGTCACTTAGGAAACATACTCCCTAAAAACATCTATCTCATGTGCCAAATCTTATCAAGGAACACCATGTTGAGAAACATTCTGAGGTTGAATCAAGGTCAGTGACACAGGACACTACTCTGAGGGGTGACATAAGACACAGGCTTGCAGTGCACAGGTGTTTCTGTGTTTGCCACTTCTCCCATTAAAATGTGTGTACAATGACGGTTATTCCAGACTTGCTGTGGTGTGTCAGGGCACACCATTATTTTTTCTCTTGTTTCTAAAGCAACCTCATGATGTAGTTAAGACAGGTATCATAAATTCCATTTACAAGTAAGAAAGCTGCAATACCGAATGTCACAGGATTTGACCACATCACCCCAGCTCCTTACTGACTGTTGCTCCCATTTCTATTCAACTTCCCCACAGTCGTAAGGAAGACAGCAGGTGCCTGATGACCCGGGTGTTGTGTAAAAAAAATAATAAAATGGACCAGGCAAAGATATTCACAGCATTGTTCTCAAAGAACACAATAAATATTGTCTAAAAAGCAAATGATTCTATCCATTCATGTTTTTTTAAAGATTTATCTACGTATTTGAGAGAGAGTGGGAGGCAAGAGAGAGAGAGAGACAGCATGTGCGAGGAAAGGGCAGAGGAAGAGGGAGAAGCAGACTCCCCGCCAAGCAGATAGCCTCACATGGGGCTTGATCTCACAACCCTGAGATCATGACCTGAGCAGAAATCAGGAGTCGGCTGCTCAACCGACTGAGCCACCCAGGCGTCCCCTTCCCATTCATGCAAAAAAATTAAACATGTAATTCAGAATCTATTACAAAACATAATTAAAATATAAACATTATGAATGATCATGAATATAGTCTTTTTTCATATTACTGATGAAAGACCACACATGGTTAATACTCCAACACATAAGAAAATATAAAAGATGTCTTCAGGATTGAAAACTTTAACAGCTCGTCCTTGCGCGTATGCAAAAACAAGGCAGGAAAACAGCAGTTCAATTCAGTAAAATAAATATTTAATTGGACCATATGCAAAATGCATAGAATATACTCTATGCATAGAATATACTAGAATATAATCTACTATGGGTTACATAAATGTACAAATAACTATAATCCAAGATATGATACATGATATTGGAGAGACACAGAGAAAATATCGAGAGGTCACCGAATCAGGAAAATTGGAAATAAGCATTCAGAATGATGACTAAATGAGCAGGATTTTCATTTTTATAAATATTTAAAATTTACTTTCAAATTCAAGAAGGAAAGAGAGAGAGAAGTATTTCTTCCAATTCTGTGGATTGAGTCTGCTCCTATTTTTCCCCCCTGGAATCCTTAGATGGATATGAACAAACCAGGCTGCTAATGCATTCACGTCTATACCCAGGAACCTTTGTAAGATTGTATATAACAAGCCTCCATGCTTGTTGTATCTCAGAACTCATGGCATGGGTTTTAATTTCTGCTTACAGATCGTCACAGGTTAATAAAAGGGAAAATGTCCTCTACGAATGAATCATAGAAACCAAGAATTTGATGTAATTCCTTCGACCTTAAATAGAAATATCTTTAGACTATTCAGCGTGGACTATTACCCACTTTATTTTATGGCTCTCCAGGAAACAAGATATGAGAACTCCTTGCATCAAGTGTTTTGGCACTAAAGCTCCTTTGTGTTGCGAGCTCTTCTCTTAAGGATGAACACCTTTGTACGGGACACACGGAGAGAGACCTTACAGTTGCATTACTAACGTCTAAAGTTTCTGATCTATGAACAAGTCTCAGCAGTGGCATCTCTGTGTTGTCATCTCCCCTCCGACCTCCCCCGCATCAGGCTGCCTTGTGACTGCTTCAGTCAGTCAATGTGGTGGAAGTGAGACCACCCGACTTTTACAGGAAGGTCATGTAAGTCATGCAGCCTCGATGTGGCCTTGTGGAACACTCCTTCTTGGAATGTTCCTTCTCAGAGCCCGGCCCCATGCAGTGAGAAGCCCAAGCCTCATGGAAAGCCAGTGTGCAGGGACTCTGCTCACCGTCCTGGCAGAGCCCAGCCTTCAAGCCACCCCAGCCCAGGCACCAGATGTCTCAGTGAGGAAGCTGCCAGATGCTTCCCGTTCCAAGCTCCGGTCACCCCAGCCATTGGAGTCTTTCCAGATGAGACCCCAGGCCTTCTGTACTCTGAACAACTTCCAGACCCGTAGAATCTGGGAACATGACAAATGGCGGCTGCTTTACGCCATTAAGCTTGGGCTCGTTTGTTATGCAGCACTCAGCAGCTAGGACACCCACCATGATTTTGGCCATGTCACTGCAATGTGTCCGGTGTCCATATCACAATCCTGTTCTATTCTAAGTTCATGGCCTCTGTCAGTCCTTATGAAATTTTTCCATCTTACCACTCACCCAGTTTGCACTATTTTTTCATAGTCATATTTCGGTGTAGTTACTTCCATTTTTAAAGTTTTTTTCCTAACTTATTTATTTATTTATTTAAAAGAGGGAGAGAGACAGAGCGTGTGAGAGTGGGGGGAGGGGCAGAGAGGGAATCTCAAGCAGACTCTGTACTGAGCACGGCACCTGACTCGGGGTGCTTCTCACAGCCCTGAGATCACGACCTGAGCCGAAACCAAGAGTCAGATGCTTAACCTACTGAACCACTCAGATGTCCTTATTTCCATTTTTAAAACCATCCTAATATCATGTTTCGATTCTTTTCCATTGGCTGTGCTTAGGGTGGTGCTATCATGAATAGCTTTGTGTGTGATTTTGTGCTGGAGTTTGGGACTGGTTTTATAAGACAGATTTTTCAGAAGTTCAGTGACTAGGTTAAGAAGGATTAATGACTTACGGCTCTGGAGGCGTACTGCCAGGTTTATTTTCAAGGAGTTATAACAATTTAGAGTGACACCAATAATCTATGAGCATGTCTGTATGACTGTACCCTCTCCAGCTAAATTAAGTCTTAAAATTAAGAAAAATATTAATTTGAAGCATCACATGCACAGATTAATTTATCTCCCAAACACATGTAGATGTGGGATAACAACAAAAGCAGCTACAACAATAGGCACATTCGAGTGTGGGCTGAAAACCAGATGAAGTATGATTTAGAAGTGAAAGAAGAAATCATACCTGTCAAACCTGCGGGAGTGAGAGAAGGCGAAGGGAACAATGCAGCAGGAGGGATACTCAGAGGCGTGGCTAGACTCTGTGCACAGGAAGGGAGAGAGACAAAAACAGAGAGCTCCAGGCAGCTGGGTGCATCACCGTGTCAAGCAGGATTCTGAGGCTCCATGAAAGCCACTGGGGGCTGAGTACTGGGGCATGCTAGATGGGACTCAGTGTCAGCGGGGTTTTCAGGATCAGTGTGTCTGCAGAGCAAACCAGGTATTGGAGACACCCCGACAAGAGTCATTAAGAGGAGGTAAGAAATGCTGACCCATGGTATCACTAGGATAGAATTGCTACCCTGTTTATCATCCCATCGTTTCCTCGGAGGGACATTAGGACACAAGCTTTAGATAAACAGCTTTAGGAAAATAATTACAAAAAACAATTTGGAATGGGAGTGAACATGACCAAAAATTTGATTCAAATACCCTGACCATTGTTTTCCAACTAACAGCTCGTCTTCTTTCAGGTAAATGTAGCTCCTAGAACGAAGAAATTTATGAGAATATTCAAAATGGCATTTTAAAAGAGTGTGTTCCTTGAAATCCCACTGTTTAACGGCCAGCGTGCTGCGCTGTCCTATTTTTTCCCGGATACCAAGGGTTTGCGATAAAAACATCTGGTCTATGTGAGCTGGGTTTTGTCAATAGCACATTATGTAAATAAATATCTGCTTAAAATGCATCACACCGTTGCAACTGATGTCATCAGCTACCCAGTTTCCAAGAACAGTATGAAATAAACCACCAATTAAGCCTTGTCAACAGGAGGAGAACAACAGATAGAATAATTCGCTTCGTTCAGGCTCTGCTCTGTGCTGGCATGCAGCAGCCATGTAATTCAGGGCCCTCGATGCTCCTGGACTTGCAGAAAGAAATGCATCTTCCCCCAGATCACATTCACGTGCTTGGCACAAACATCTCACGTATACAGAATAATCAAAAGTTTGTTTCCTGCGTGGCCAGGAAATGGGTAAATTAAATATTCTAGTTTATAATGTAAGCTCTATTTAAATATCAGGTGTGTGTGGATAATCCCTCACCAGTGATCACTTATATTTGCATACTGACCTATGGTACGCATAGTAATTTCCCATGTATTACCCCATTTCGTTAGCATGATTTGACAAAAAATTATTAATGTCTCCACTTTTCATAACTCTGGTCCTGGATGGGTCCAACTGCTTGCCTACATGTGGGTAGCCAGTGAAGAGGGCAGAAATCATACCAGCACCAAAGAATGTGCTTTCGAATTTATGCTCTCCTGTGTACCTGAGCCCCCAGCTGGGCCCCCAGACTCCCACGACACTTGGGCCCCAAGATGCCAGCCACACCTGGGCCCTTAGACCACCAGGCCAGAGCCCTACCGTACTCCAGACTCAGTGGGGATTCTGTGCTCCGCCCAAGAGCCCACCAGGGTCCTGCAGCTCTCACCCACTTCTCTGTTGTAATTATCAGGGGCCCCTATGGGTTCTACTCCCTGTAGTTCTCCCAGTGAACCTAACACAGGCCTGTGAAGAATAAAAGATTTTGTAAGGTCTCAGGGGGTCTGAGGACAACCTTCGACATCTGGAGAACTCTCTGGTTTCCATGGGCACTCCTAATGGAATAGAAAGGTCTCTCTCTCACTCCAGAGCTCTTTGAAGAGATTCCTGCTATTTTCCAAGGAGCTTTCTTCTCAGGTAGAGGGCATTCTCTGCTGGGGAAGCATTGGTTTCCTTCGTGGGCCTTTGAAGAGAAGGAAAAACAACATGGTGGCTTTGAATGCTGCTTGATAGGACCTGTGGGAGCTGCTCCTGGTGCTGGGGCCCTGGCTGGCCCCTCAAGCAGCCAGTTAGAGCATCTGTCTCGGGACCTCAGCGGACTTTCACGTGTAGGAAATGTGACCACATAGGGGAGGGACAGCAGGACAAAGGGCAGAACAGCAGAGCAGGTTTAGTCCAGGGTCCCCGGCTTGGAGCTGGGCAGCCTCTGGTGATGTGTCCAGTTGGGGTCCCAAGAAGCAGACCTGAGACGAGGAGTGATATGCGTGTGATAGGGAGGAGGGACACGCAGAAACCAGTGCCAGGGTCAAAGCTGAACAAGGACGGGAAGGAAGCCAAGCAAGGAGAGATGTCAGCAGAGTCCTTCAAGTGCAGCTTAGCTGACCCCACAGGGAGCTCTGGGCATGACCTCTGCCTCCCTGAAAAAGGCAGCCAGTGCCAGGCGCCCATACCCAGAGACACAGTCAGTGGTCACCCCTAAGCTCCTGGCACTTCTGCTCTGTGCAGAAGGGAGGACAGGCCCAGCAACCTAAGGCCAGAGCCTCGAGGAAGAGCCCCAGCTGCTTGGACTGAGTGGGCACTGAGAGGGGAGCAGGCCAGCACCAAACAGCCTGGTGCCCTGACGACTCACGGCTGACTTTCTGGGAGCAAGCCCACGGCTTCTCTGCATCCCTCACATTCATCACATGCCTTCCTCAGAGCCTCCTGCTGCCGTGTCCCCAGGCCCCTGAGCACCTGACTTTGCCTGGGCCACAAGGCACCTCCTGATCATCTCCCTGAGGCCCCCAGCCGACTGCCCGGAGGACCGTGCCTCTCCAACACCATCACCACCGGCCTGCCCCACCTCTCTGGCACTGCCACCACTTCCAGAACTGGTCAACATGCTAACACATGGGATCTCCACCCAGGTGGCTGCCCCGGGGACATGCAATCATTAACACGGGGGTGTGTGCCAATATGAGCCAGGATAAAAAGCAGCACACGTTTCTCCTCTTTCTCCCCCCTAGGGTGGTTTTGCCTGAGTCATCCTGCAGAGAAGGTTCTCCTGTGCACACCTGACCGTGGCTCTCCCTGGCACCGCTTCCCACCAGCTATGAATGTAGTATGTCCCCCCAAATTCATATGCTGAAGCCTAGCCCCCAGTGAGATGGTACATGGAGATGGAGTCTTCAAGAGGCAAATAGATCTCCATGAGGTCATGAGGGTGAAGCTGCTGTGATGGGACTCATGTCCTCATAAGAAGAGACACCAGAGAGGTTGCTTCTTCTGTGTTCTCTCTGACATGCAAGGATGCAGCAAGAAGACGGCCATCGGCAAGCCCGGAGCAGACCTCCCCAAGTTTGCCAGCACCTTGATCTCCAGGATGATGAGAAATGAATGTGTGTCACTTAAGCAGTCCAGTCTGTGGCCATTTGTCATGGCAGCCTGAGCAGACGAAAACAACACCCCTGGTGCTTCACACTCCTGCTCCCTCACTCCCCAACACACACAATCCAGCAGCACGCAATCCTTTCCCCAGGCTCTGCTTTCTGGAGAATGCAGGTTTAGTCACAAGTATTTCATTTTTAAAATGGAGACCAGCAGGCTTGCTGTGAGAATGGAATCAAACGTGAAGAAGCCAACACTTCTCATGCATTGACCACCTGCTGATAGAGTGCTAAGCAGTGTACATTCTGGATCTGTCCCCAAACAACCCGGGAGGGCAGTCCTGCTCCCATCCTGCTTCATGGAGGAGGAAAGTGAAGTAGAGAGATTTGTAGAGATTTGGCCAAGGTCAAATTGTGAGGTCAGGGGCTCCTCAGGGCTCCACGCTTGCAGCTTGCAGTTCTGGCCCCAGGACAACACCTGCTTTACCACTGTATGTGATCTGAAAAGCCAGGCGTGGTCAGTAGGTGATGGCTTCCCTGCCCCTCCATCTGTGTTTACCATTATGATAGAACATCAGCTGTTTTTAGTTCAACATAATTTTGTAGCATGATCATCCCCAAATGCGTGCTTCTAGTTTTGGGGACAACCGTCCCCACGACATCTCCTACAAGCACTGCTACCACATTGGGAATTGAGTCTCAAAAAAAGCAAAATGAACGGACTGTAAAAAGGATGCTAAATTATTCTGCAAGATCCTTAAACATGCACAAGTACTCATCTTAATAAATATTTATTCTCGGAAGCTGGTGTTATTGCTGGAACTACTTGTAGCATGTTGATTTTTTATGGTACCAAAAAGTTCTTCAATTTTATTATATTTGGTTCTTTTCGACTTAACGATTTTGCAAATAACTTTTTGATTCCAGGAAAACAGATGAGTTAGAAGTCGATGGTTAGAGCTGAGTCACGCTTGAGTTCAGAGCCCCTCGTGTTCTTTCTCCGTATTATCTGCCCGTGCACAGCACAAGGGTTGCACACTGTGCTTCTCCCCTCACCCCTTTCCTTTCAACCGTAGAGGAAATTTTTTATCACTCATGGGAAGCCAGCATGGTATGCTTTTTCCAGATAATTGGAGAAATTGATGCCAGCTACTTTCTGTGTTTTTGGGCAGTTTTCAGGCACAAGCCTAGCCCCAGGCCCCCACTGGGAGAGCGGCAGGTAGAGGAAGGAAGCAGACAAGGGTCTTCCTGCCAGAACTGAAGGGCGAACGGCAGACCCTGGGTAATGGGGGGGCTGGGGGGCAGCCTCCTCAGGAAGGCTGCAGGGGTGAGCCTTCAGTTGTTGAGAAGCATAGTACTTGTTGTCCAAGAGTCTGAAGGGAAGGAAATCCCAGACACAGGTAACGTGAGCAAAGCCACAGGGGATGGAAGTGCACCCAGTCGCGTGTTCACGATGCAGGTGGCGTGTGAGATGAGGCTGGAGAAGCAAGGAGCAAATAATGCTGGTCTCCCCATGGGCCCACCACACAGCCAGAGTGCCAGGCGAGTGGAAGCAGGTGACCTGTAAAGGCAGTGGAATCAGCACCCTAACAACCAGCAGGGAAGCTGACCCAAGCCTGGAAGGAGACAGAAGGCTTCCTGTGTGTCATCTCCAAGACAAGGGGTGCAAGGGGATGCACAGGCTTCCTGGCCCCACCCAGGGCTCCCTCTGGCTATGCCTTCGAAAAGGAGGAAAGAAAAGAGAGGAGGCGGGCACCGGGGACAGGGGTGCCTGCGCCCATCTGGAGGATGGCAAGGTAGCATCCTTCGTGGTCTGAAGCTGGCTGATTTCATGTCCTTAAGAGGAACTGGAGATTGGGGATCGCTGCATTGTTTCTTTCTAAGCCCCCAGTCTTTACCTTCCTTCTGCTCTGGAACCTGTGGCCTATCCCAGTTTGGATGCCGCTGTCTTCCTCGACTCTGTGCTGAAGACAAGTCCACACCGTCAGATACGGTGAGGATCACAGGCTGCAGCTGGGCCCCATCGTGGGGTTCTGCAGTCCACCGGTGCACCCCGCGTGAGACAGAGTATGGCGTGGCTCTCAAGAGGCAGTGCTGTGGCTCTGGATAGGAGCTGCTCATCCGGGATTAGAAGCAAGGGCTTCACACACCCTGGGGTGGGGGGAGGCCGTGAGAGTGAGTGCGACCGCACGCATGCCTTGTGCTGGCGTGGACCAGGGTGGCAGGGTGCAGGCAGGGTGGACAAGGCTCTCATATGCATTCACTCGGGGGTTCCAGTCACAGCCAAGCAATCGATCCTATGATGACTATGAGAACCGACATTCCCCAGCTGGTGTGTTCACACGAGAGTCACAACCCCGTGACTGCCCTCAGCAGAAAGCAGCACATGGTGACTTAAACTCTCACAACCCTGAGATGGAGAGATGGCAGTTCAGCAAGTTTGAAGACAACCACCGCTTTTCACTGAGGGAATGGTGAACAGGGACATCGTGAAGGGGAATGTGATGAGCAGTGCCGCACGCTGTTTTAGGGACTCTGGTTTCAGGAACATGAACGCCCCCATCTCCAAAAACGCCAGCTGAAGACCCCCTTGTCAATCACTTCAAGAATGTTTCCTTCCAAATAAATAACCTGTCACACCAGGCCACCTGGCTCCTCAGAGATGGGCTGCTGTGCGGGGGCGTTCGTGTGGGCTCTCCAGGGACGCAGACCAACAGGCCATACGTTAGTAAGGAATATGTGGTTTTGTGTCTCTGGAGAACCCTGGTATGATGGATGGATGGATGAGACAGATATAGATAGATAGATAGATAGATAGATAGATAGATAGATAGATAGATAGATATGGACAGATAGACCTTTATATATCTATAGATACGTGGACAGATTCTATCTATAATTCTATCTATATCTTTCTATCTACATTGTATCAGTCCAGGTTCTTCAGAGTCAGAGGACCAATAGGACATACATTAGGATATGTAGTTCTGTGTCTCTGGAGAACTCTGACTAATGCACTACAGATAGATGATAAATAGATGATAGATACATATTAGTCTCAGGTATATCTAGACACGATATCTCTATACATCTATACAGTTATTTACATGGATAGGTAGAGAGAGATTATGTCTACCTATATAATATCTAACCTACATATCTATTGTGGATATTAATCACATTTGGAAAATACCTTCACAGCAACATGGAAACAGGTGATTGACCAAACAACTGGGCACCACAGCCCAGCCAAGCTGACATATAAAGTTAACCGTCCCAGCTGGTATGTATTTCCTTCCCTCCAGAATTTCCATGGGGCAAGAACGGTAATCCTTCCCCAGAGAACACACGGGCTGCTGAGTCTGTCAGCCCTAGGTGTTGAAGCAAAGGGAGCGGAGGTGATAGGGAACCAAGAAGGGTTGAAGGTCTGGGGCGGGGGCGGGGGGATGCAGGCAGAGCCGGCTACTCTGGGGGTTATTCTCAAGATCCACTCCTTCTTCCCCCGAGAAATTTCCCTGAAAGCCCCTTCACATTTCAACTCTGCCCTCTCAGCCTCAGGGCTGGCAAAAGTACCCATTATCACACAAGGAAAAAACATTTTTAATGTAATTTACACACTGAAATGCTCGGATCTCAAGTGGATTATTCCATGAGGTGCTTCGGCTCAGGTCATGATCCAGGAGTCCCTGGATCGAGCCCTGCATCGGGCTCCCTGCTCAGCAGGAGACTGCTCTCCCCTCTGCCCTTCACCCTACTTGTGCTCTCTCTCTCACTCGCTCTCAAATAAATAAAAAAATCTTTAAAAACAATGGATCTCATGCAGGGGCGCCTGAGTGGCTCAGTCAGTTGAGCACCCAACTCTTGATTTCAGCTCAGGTCATGATCTCGGGGTCGTGAGATGCAGCCCCCCTCAGGCTCTGCACTGAGTGTGGCGCCTGCTTGACACTCTTTCTCTCCCTCTCCCTCGGCCCCTCCTCCTTGGCTCACACACACTCTCTCTCTCTAAAGAAAAAAAGAAAAATCTTGTGCAAAACACATTTTAAAACCTGAATTACAAGGTACTCATATAGGGCGACTGTACACTCTTTCCTCAATTTGGCAATTAACGAAGATGCTGACGACTGGCTTTCATACACCTGGGGGCGTTAGATGGCCCCCGAGATCTGCCTGCTGTTCTTGCCTTTCCAGCTGCTCTCCAGCGCCACTCAGACCTACCAGCCACACCTACTTATCTCTGTCAGTCTCCTTGCCATCTAAATAGTGCCTTCTTCACATCCCTCCATTGCGTGGCACAGCAGGCGTGGCAGTCTCCAGACGGACTCGCCACCTTGATTTCTTCCTCTCTCTACTTTGAACACGCACACATCTTCTATATTTATACAAATATGCACCCTTTCTGGTGCTCTTCATCGCTTTCTACAGATTCAGAATCGGAGCTGACATATTTCTTTAGCCTGAAAAAATTATTTTAGTGTTTCTTGTAGAGAAGATTTAATAAAGAGAAACGCTCTTAGCTTTTATCTTCTCAAAATGTATTCATTTTGTCTCCATTTTTAAGTTAATCTTTTTATTTTGAAAGAATATTAGATTCACATGCGATCTCAAGAAACAGAGAGATTCCATAGGACCCTTTACTAAGTTTCCTCCAATGGTAACATCTTGCCCAAGCTGCCTACACACCACAGCGAGGATACGGGCACTGGCGCAGTCAAGGTACAGAGCGTCCATCCGACAAGGATACACTATGGTGCTCTTTTTAGTAACACCTCACACTCTCGACCCCTGTCAGTGACCCCTGGTAACCACTACTCTGTCTCCCCTGTCTGTAATGTTGCCATTTCAAGAATGACATTTTACAGGATGTAACAATTTGGGATTGCCTTAGCTTCATTTTTAAGGCTATTTTTCAGGATATGGAATTCTGGGTTGACAGTTCGCACGCACATGTGTCTGTGCGTATGTGGGTGCATTCTCTGTATTTTTCCTGATTGGCTTTTTCTGAGCATTTTGGGATCGTGGGTTGACATCTTTCATCAATTTTAGACCATTCGGAGCAAATATTTCATTAAATATTTATTCTTTCTCATTCTCTTTTCTCCTTAGATTCCAATTACACACCTACTGGACCATTTGATACTGTCCCACAAATGGCAACACTCATATATAATCTGGTTTTTTGGTTTTGTTTTATTTTTTAATATTTTTCCTCTTTGTAGTTCAGTTTGGATACTTCCAATTAACCTGTCCTCAAGTTTACTGATTATTTCCTCTGCTGAGTCATTCTGGTATTAAACCCAATAAAATATTTATTTCTGATATGATATTTCTTATTTCTACTTGATTTGTTTTCAGTTTCTATGTGTCTGCTAAAACTCACCATCTCTTCATACCTATTATATACCTTTTCTTTCTAGTAGATCATTTAGCACATTTCTAGTTATTTTAATGCTTTTGTCAAATAATTCCAACATCTACGCCATCTATGGGTCTACTTCTATTTACCGTTCCCTTTCTTGATCAGGATATATAAGAACAGTAGAGACTGAAGTAAATAATATTTCCCTTTAGGCACTTCCTTTCTGGTTCAGACCACTGGCTTGGAGCAACCAAGTAAATGTGTTTTACACTTAAGCTAGCCCTGAGCCTTTTGGCAAGTTTAGTTAATCCACCACTACCTTCAAATATTTTGAGATTGGGCTTAGGATTTTTCCATTCTGCAGTGCTTGGGGTCTGGGCAATAGCAAGACTTCCCAAATTTCTTCATGTTACCCAAATCACCAATTTTCCACACATGAGATCGTTCTGATTAATAAGTCAACCAATAGTTTTGCACATTGTTGGGGTGCTCTCTTTGCTTTCTGGTGCAGCCACAGGCCTTGGGTTATATGTAGACATCTTGTTCTGCCTGGATTGCATGGATCAGCTCTTTCAGCTCTCCCGCCCCTCCTGCAGCTAACGTTCGTGGACAATCCCCCCGGTCTCTTGCTCACACCCAGTCCTTGACAGCTGAAAATCCAGAGTGTCTCTGATTCACTTACATAGTTATCATGCTCTGCTTCTCCCCTCCTTTTGTAGGTGGTTGTCTTGGATTTGGAGGACGTGCCATGAATGTCAGGGGACATTCTCCAGCTTTCTGTCCAGCTCTGATCCTGAGCTCTTGATTAAGGCCTGTGGGAAAGAATTGCTCTTTGACCGGGGGTCCTCAGAATTCTAATCTATCAGCCTCATGTGGCCATTAAAAGATTGTTAAAATTGATGCCCACTTCTCCTTAACCCCACGTATGGCAGAATCCTTTTTCTCTTGTATCTACATCAAGAATGGGAGTAGCTATGTCTTTCCTCACCTCTGAAAACCTTGCCATTTTCTGAAGTTTAGTTCCTTATGGGATTTTTTTACATCCCAAGCTCTCTGATTGGTTTAGGATTTTGTGGGTTATACATCCTGTTTGGGTTACTGAGAGCAAGACTCTCTTGGGAAACATCTTCTGTGTCTCTTACCTTCTATTTTCTACCATTTTGTCTGAGTTGTCTTCTTGTAATTATGTGCAGAGCAATCTTAAACCAATATCTCATCATGGGTAACTAATCTGCTTATATCCTGCCTTCTGGCTTTATATTTTGAAATATATATGTGTGTGTGTCTGTATCTTTGTTTTTAGAAGTTCTATTTTGTTCTTCACATCTGTTGCCTGATGAATCTCCATAATCTCTTGTTTTCCTGCTATACTTTCATATTCCCATCCAATTTCTTTAAAATATGAAATACCATTATCGTATGTACCCTAAATCTGAGAATAAGACATATACAAACTCCATAAATCTGATTAAAAACCTAGTTTGTTGCTTCTGGAAGTTCCCACTCATGGGATGGGTTTTATTTTCTCAACTGTTTAGTAATTTTGTGGTATGAGTAGGAATCCATGTTCCTTGGAACTTTACCTATGGGAATTCTTTAAGGACTGGGCTTAAAAAAATCTTTCCTCTGATAAGGATTTGCATTTGACTCCAGGTGTTTTAAGTACAACTAAACTGGGATCACTGCAAATGAATCTGAAGGGATAGGGGCCGTACAAGTGGTGTACATTCCTGCCCACGTTCACTCGAGTGCAGGACTCGGGGTAGGAATTCTCACGCGAGATACTGGTGTGTGTGTGTCTGTGGTTTTCCTTATTCCACCCACAGCTAGGATGAAGTGGGGATCCTGTCCCTACCTTCTTCTGTGGTTTTTTTTTTCTTGGCTTGACCCAGAGTTTCATCCCTACCTGTGTCCTGGCTTCATGGGATGCGGTTGGCTGTCACTGATGGACCTCCTGCGCTTCTGGCCCCAGGCCTTGTCATCTTTACCCTTCTCTGTGGCCTGTACACCTCAACCTCTTTGCCACCTGGTTGACTCCATCCCTTTCTCATCCGGGCAGATTCTGATCCCTCCCCCTGTGGATTTCAGCTTCCTTGTCCTGTCTCTCACCCTCAGGAGATTTTCTGATTTTCTGCCACCTCAACTGTGCATTAGATTTTCAATGTTTTATTCAGCATTTTTTAGTTGTGCTCCTTGTCTGCAATTCTGCACAATTCCCTCTTTATCTTTTACTTCTACTGGGCTCTCCCGACAACTAGTGTGCAAGTTTGTGGTTTCCAGGGGCCCTCGGGAGCCATTTCATTCATTCACTCATTCATTCATTTTAGAGAGGGTGGGGAGGGGCAGAGAGAGGGAGAGAATTTTAAGTAGGCTCCACCCCAGCGTGGAGCCCAACGGGGGGCTCGAACTCACGACCCTGAGATCAAGACCTGACCTGAAACCAAGAGTTGGACGCTTAGGCGCCCCACGCGCCCAGGAGCCATATTTTTAAAGCGCACTTCAGGATTTGGGTAAGTGCAGGGTAGCTGTGTGTACTTCTCAGAGAAGGTAGCCACGCACTTCTCTGGATGCCTACCTTGCAGAGCTTCTGAAGGGGAAAGCCTGCTTCTTCCTCAGGCCACTGGCCCATTTGGACTTGAAGAACATTGGTTTAAGGTGACTTTTATATTAGTCTTTGCTTTGACAGCTGTAAATGTTGAAATGAATGCAGATGTTACTAAGTTTAAATGTCTCGTTACCACAAACTTACTTTTAGTCAAATTAAATTTCAAACAAGCACTTAGGATATTTAAAAAAGGCCTAGCGATCATTTCTAATTTCAAATTAACCATTGGGCAGAAATACATCCTTCTAAATGATGACTGGAAATTGTCTGGTGTTAACTGCTCTTAGAGGTTTTTCGGAGTGAACGGTGGAATAAGTCTGCAAGCTCAGTGAAGGGAAGTACGTAATCAAATCTGGAATCACACATGTTGTGAGCCAGTCCAGGGTAACAGTGGAAGTGGATCTTGGAATTCTTAATATGCACTGCTTTTCCCTTTCTGCAGAGAAGAAACACCTCATGTGTGGACACACACCGGGGGCAGACAGTGGCCCGGGCATTAGAAACAGCGGGTTCTTGCGGCGCCTGGATGGCTCAGTCCGTGAAGCATCTGCCTTTGGCTCAGGTCATGATCCTGGGGTCCCGGGATCAAGCCCTGAGTCGGGCTCCCTGCTCAGCGGGGAGCCTGCTTCTCCCTCTCCCTCTGCTGCTCCCCCTGCTGTGCTCTCTCTCTCAAATACATAAATAAAATTTTTTTTAAAAAAAAGAAACAGCAGGTTCTAGACTGAAGCCACCGAGACTTGGCTCACACGCCATCTCTGCTGCCCCGTGGCCAGATCTGGGGGCAGTGGGGCTGACGTTCACTTGCTTCGCGTGGTGTACTGGCAGTCCTGCTCCGCTGGACAGGGCACATCCACATCTCCCTTCTTCCAAGAGACATCCAGAGACAATGGGAATGGCTAGAAACCAAGTCTCACCTTCCTGACGCTGGTGAAGCCCAGGATCTGGGACGCAGGAAACACCTGATCCACGGCTGTCGACACTTCACGAACCAGCAGCAAGTTCCTGTAATTCTGCCCAGTGCCCTTTACCAGCCCGTGTTGTCACTGATGCCCAGATGCCCTAGCCTGCCTGCCCCTCAGCTCTGGGAACAGCAACAGGGATGGCCGTTAGCTGAGTTTCAAGCAGCCTCTTAGGAAGACAGAGACATAGAATATTCCTGTTTTAATAAAAGTAGTTTGCCTTGAAAAACTCTCTACCAAGCAAAAATTTTAAAAATTTAATCAAATGAAATTAGTGGCACTTAATTACTTCAATAGTTAGCAAAGAATATTGTGATATTTGGGTTTAAACTGGAACATTTAAGCAAATCTCCCACGCCCCCCCCCCCAAAAAACCAGAATCAACAAGAAAACAATAAAGGCAAAAAGAAAACTATCAAAATAATTCCATCCCAATGGTGAAAAATTACTAGCTGCCCATTATCAATCCACCAGGATCCTGGCAGAACGCTATCAGAGCATTAGTGGGCTGCACTAATGAAAAGCAACGTCTCCTGGGCGCAAATTCTCAAGATCCGAATGGGCATTTTTCAGGGGTGCTGTGTTTTCTATAGAACAGAGCTTTAAGGCCCACCGAAATCTCTTGGGTGACTCTGAGAAGGATGGGACTCACGGTGTGCATCAGTCATGGCTACACCAAGACAGACCAGTCCCGGGGATGCCAGGAGCCTCAGGAAGTCACCAGAGAATACAGACATTGCCCACTCCACCTCCGCCTGAGAGCACGCATCCCTGGCCCTGCTTCCAGCCCAGGGGTTCCAGGGAAGCCGCCCTGGGATTGGGTTAACTGGAGGGGCGTGGTCTCCGAAGCCCCTTGCCTGAGGTCCCTTCCCCCGCCCTTCAGGAGCCCGGCACCACCAGCCTGCGCGTCTGTGCTTCCGCGGTAGGTCGCCCCCCCGGAACACACCCCAGGAGCACGTCTGGGTTCACCTGCAATCCGTGTGAGGTCCTTTTGTGCCTGTGCTCTCCTGAACCTGGGAACCCGCGGCCGGGCTGGCGGGGGCGGGGGGGCGGGGGGGCGGGGAGTTCCTGCAGGCGGCTAACCAGGTGCAGCGCGCCCCCTCCCGGGCAGGCCGGGCACCACGCTTCCCACAGAGGCCACCTGCACCAGAGTGTTTCTAAATCCTGGGCACAAGGGTCTTCTTATTCTAACATGTTTCGTCTCCTTCTCCTGTCTCCCCACTTGGCCACGTTGTGGAATTTGAGTGAAAAGGAATTGCCAGGTAAAGGGCCAGATGTAAAAACAAACCGTGCACCATAACCTCTCCCTTTTCTTAAGCGCACTGAGAAAATGGGGGGGAGGGGGCAGCCAAAGAAAGCCAGAAATAAAGCCACGTGAACTGACAGTTCCTCGAGTTGTATTTGTCTTACTTTGTTTTTTCCAATGTATTTCTGTTTAGAAATTAAAGTTATAGATTTCAAAATTGCATCAGAATCCAGAAAACTAATTTCCTCATCACTAAACAAACAGGCTTTATGAACAGGAAGACCCATGCAAATGTTATTGTGGATGATCGCCAACGTGTTAGGAGCCTGGTTTCTGTCTCCTTAAAAACACAAATTAGGAAAGGTCAGGAGTGAGCGCTTTCAAAACTGTTTTCCCCTCCAGCACCAAGGTAACAGATTTCCAATCTGCAAACAAAGCCTCACCCTGGGGGGTAGACGCAGAGGGGAGGCTGTCTGCACACCCCCTTGGACTGAGTCACACCCTTCCTTCCACCCCAAGGGAGCTCCCCAGGGACTGTCCCTGGGGTCTCAGGCTGGAGACTGCCCTGCAAAGGGACGCCTCCCATTTGATAAAGCACTTCTTTTGAATTTGAAGGTGGGAGCCAGGGTCCTGTTTGGTTTTCTCAGTTGGTCTCTCCTTGGATTTTTCCAGAAGAGAGGACTCTTGAGCACTTACTTGCTGCCACCATGAAGGACCAAATTCTGCTTTTCTAGATGTTTCCGCACTCACGAGGCTCTGGAATCAGTGAACACCCTATAATTGGCAGGTCCTCTCCCTGGGAGGGTTGTCTCTTTCCTCTTCTCCCCCATAGCCCCAGGGTGATGGGAAAGCAAATGCTCCAGAAGAAATCGTTGAGAACCTCTGAATCATTGATGGGGGCACCCCGTGCTCTGCCAGCACAGACCTTCCTCTGCCAGGGTAGGTATGAGGGCTGGCAGGGGCTCCGCGGAATGCCAGAAACCCCTGTAGGCTAAATGTTTTTTTTTTTTTTTTTTAAGACTCCACACTCTTTCTCCACAAACTTATTTTTTTCCACAACGGAGAAACGTTGAAAAACCAGAGAGATACAGGTCAGGAGACCTTTCTGGCTGCATCAGCACACTCAGCACTTACCAAGTGTTCCTATCGAGGAAGTATCTGCAGGTCAGATTTGGGTTGTCCAAACATTTGCAAACAGGACTGTTTTCGATTAAAAGAGGAGTCCTGGATTATATCTGCTAACGATAGATGGGCAGGTCGAGGCGCGCTTTCCCTGCAGCCCGCGGGAGCAGGTTCCCCGGGCCCCTGGGGGACACGTGCGAGAAGTGCCCGGGCAGGGCAGAGTACCTGGCACGTGTGGTTTCGGCCATGCTGTCAACGGTTCGCTAACCTCTGGTCCCCTTCCATTAGTCCACACGACCGGGATGGCCTTAAATACAGCGTGGAACAAAGCAGGTGTGAACAGACACTGACGGTTAACTATCATACGACACGTTTGCCTCTAGACGCCAACCCCCAAAACATTACTAGGGGTTTGTTCGTAGAGGATTGCCACACACCTTAAATAGGAATTCCTCAGAAGTCAGAATGTTTCCTTCATTTGGGGATTTGTTATTTATTAAGGTCGTTTCTAAGAACCTAGCTGGTGTTGGGCTTGGACATCATGCAATCATGGAACAGTAATGCACCTGAGCTAGGGGTTCAGGTGTAAGAGCCGTCTGGGTGAAAGCTGGGTTCAGAAACCCCACACACCCCTGCTCACCAGGCCTCCCCTTCGGCCAGCAGTCTCCGGCCCACCCTTTACGGGGAGCAAGAGTCCCAGTGGGAGCTCCCGCACCCAGAATCCTGACGCTGGAGCAAAGCAACAGTCCTCCAGACCGGACTCCCCGGCACCTCCGGCTTCGGAGGGTGCCCACTTCAAACGGCTCAGCAGGATTCAGCTCTCTCGGTCACCCCAGGCCCTCCCGTCCCCGTGCCTTCCACCAAACAGACAGCATCCCCAGAAGACCCAGTTCCCCATGGGCAGGAGGGTCCGCAGCTCAGCTGTCAGGGACCTCTGGGGTCCGGGGCAGACAGGGGTGAGAAGGCATGTGGCCCCTGATGTTGGCCTCAGGACACTGCCTGTGCATGTGGAAGGAAGCCCGGGAGCCTGGTCACGGAGCTGTCGGTCCAGAAAGCAGGGCCGGAGGAACGGGCCGGAGGGAGACGGATGGGCCAGCATGTGACGGGCTTTCATTTTTAATTTACGACATGCATATAGTACAAAATCAACATGAAAATTAAAAAAATACACTGGATCACAATGCAGACTATTAAAAGTGGGTATCTGATACATATTTACATATGAAACATGACAACCAAGTGGAGCAGCTTCCATGAACGTGAAAGGCGCGCTGGGCTCAGGGTTTACACATTCCACCCCTCGCCTTCCTCCTCTTTCGTCAGTTGTACACTCGTGATTTAGGGTGAGATTATCCCAGAGCAGCAATTAATGACTATTTGTTAAGAAAAAAATTAACACTCTTAAAGACTATGCGAACAATTTAAAACAAAGAACGGCAGTTCTAGACAGTGGGAGGAGGGGAACAGGCTGCCCTCCTCCTCCTCTCCCGTGTCCCCCAAAATGCATGAGGAAGGGACAAGGGGGGCTAGGCTGAGAGTGGCTGGGAGGGCAGAGGCAGCTCTCAGGGCTTCCCCAATGCTGGGGGGTGTGCACCTGGCCCGGAAGATCGTTACGCACAACCCCAGACAGCCCCACTTCGGCACTCAGTGGGTGTGGGGTGAGGCCACGCCCTCTGAGAACCTGGGGTGCGGGGATCAGCCCGCCACGTGCTCCCCTTCAGGGCACCCTCCCTGGGCAGAGAGCCCCTAGACAGGCTGGGCAGCACCAGCTTTCCCAGCAGGAGTCAGAGGCCCACCTGGGGGAGGCCAGGCTCCAAGTGTGCACACTGGGCATGCTGGGGCATGTGTGCCAGGGAGCCCTGGTCCTAGCGTCATGCACGAAACCCCAAAGTCCCCCATAAAACGCCAAGCAGACACTGTTGCTTTCCTACAACGGGAGTGTGCCATTCCTGCTGGCATGTCACTCACGGCTCCATCTTTGCCAACACTGTCTGCGCTATTCAACCACACTCAACACACTGGCTCAGTGCAGGGACCGCTCTGTAATTCACAGAAATGACCCCAGCACATGGAGACAGAAATGTCACACCGTACAAGTAGGTCCTCCTCACAATTCTCCAAGGAGGAACACGAACAGTCTGTTTCACAACCATGTACTGAATTTCTCTGAGAAAGTGCCAGGCAAACAGAAGGACATAACGGAGGAAGGCGTTTAAGTTAGTGTCTGTGTATTCCTTTTGAAGCCCTTCCCCCCAGGTTTCTAGAAGATTCCACAGCAAATCCTTTGTGGCATCTTCAGTCTTCATGAGGCAGGATGGCTTGACGTACATTTCTGGGCTCTCTGCACACTACAGATTCCTGACAATACGGTTCTATGCGAGAGGACACATTAGGGATGTTATCTGGAAGAACTGGGCACGCTCAGCGTGGGCGGGCTGACGTCACCGCTGTTCACACGGCCTGGCTCACCAGGCGAGCACTCAAGAGCCTTGCCACCCACCAGTGCCACCACTGACCCACCTGGCCACCTTATTTATTCATTTTGTCAAAGCATTCCACACTCTAGGATCATTGAAAAATATCCAGGAAAGAACACAACAGGCAAAATCTGTGCATTTGCAGTTGGCGAGGGAGAGGAGTGCTCTCAATCCCACAGATCTTACCTGTTACCCTTTCCCTGCATCCTTCCCGTTCACTGCTGGGGAGAATGGGCCCAGGCTCAAAAACGCACTCACGACCCAACATGTGAACAGAAGCAGGTCTCCCTGGGTGACAGGCGCTGAGAGTGTGACCCTGCACTTCAGCCACATCCCAGTTAAGGTGCCTGCTGCGGCCAGATGGTGCTGTTCATGGGTGAGGCTGCAGCGCCCCCTAATGGCCAAGGTGCAACTCTTTCCATTCCCAAATTCAAAATCCAGTCTCCTGTTCTAAAAATTCAAATTGTGAGTTACACTGTCACATCCTGTCTTAAGAAACAAAGCAAGCAGCAACCCAGTGGTCTCAGGGTGAGAAATGACAGCCTGAAGTATCACATGCCAGTGGATTCTGTGTTTGGGATGAAAGGCTGGGAATTCCTGAGGAGAGCCCATGGGGACAGGGCTCAGAAGTGAGCTAAGATCACGGGCCACAACTGCTCGCGGTCCCTCCTCACCGCCACGGTCCCAGGAAGAGTTCCTCAGTCTCCTGCACCCTCAGCACCCAGCGCATGGGCTCACATGCGCGTCACCACAGGAGCAGTGGGCCAGGCCTGCCCGGGCTGCTTAGTAAGCTATGTGGGACCCAGCTCGGGCCACCTGGAACCCGTGTGCTTCCTGGGTGCACAGGACCCAGCGCAAGTCTAAGGCCCCCCATTCAACTCCAGGTTCAAATGTTCATTCACTTGGCTGTTTACTCATTTGCTTTAAATGATACAACCCGCGGCCGTGTTCTGCTTGGGTACCAGAAATTCAATCTAACAGCTTAAAACTGCGTCCCCCGCTGCAGAGGCCAGAGCACTCTGGGGGAGGCCAGGTCTGCTCAACAGGCCACAACACCAAAAGGATGCTAACAGGTGAACTCCACGCACCTGGCAGCCGGAGTACAGCAACCAGTGGAAAACGTCAGTGCTTCCGATCCTCTGCCAATCAGAAACACATAAACCTACCGAGGTTAAAAATCACTTTTGAAGTGTATGACCAACCCATTCACCAGGCAAACTCCCCCACAAGCCCACCTGCAAACCTAATCTCTTTGCCTTAACGCCCTTACCTTTGGAAAATGCTGCCCAAGGTCACCGCCACCCACCGGAGGCAAAATGCAACCATCACCTCACCTGACCTTGCGGCTCCAGCACAGACGGCCACCTGCCTGCCTCCCCTGCCTTCTCAGCCGTGACCAGGAGACAGCCGCCGAGGGACCACACCACTGCCCCCAGCCCGTGCAGCTTCAAGTCACAGGACATCCTGGTTGGCAAGGTCTTCTCCCTCGTGACTTCATTCTCTCTCTCTCTCTCACACACACACACCCCTTTAAACAGCCTCCCCACAATGTCAACTCCCCAACTTCTGCCCAATCTAGTCTACCTCCACACTTTCATCTGTAAAGGCTGCCATCTCCATTTGGATGCCTCTCGGTTCTCACGTCCCGAACACACACTTAAGATTCATGATTCCAACCACCAAACCTGTGCACCTGTCCCCAACCCCAGGTACCCAACTCAGTAACCTGGGAATCTCAATTCCTACCTGTCCCTCTCCCCCAGTGCATGAATTTAGCAGGGATCCTACCTCCAAGATATACTTGAAACCCATTACCCTTTATCTTCTGTACTGCCACCCTATGCTCTCCCCAGACTTCCTGAGCGGTCTCGGCTTCCCCTCTTGCCCTCCTTCCATCCCTTGCCCCAGAACAGCCCTAGTGAAATGTGATCACATAGGACACCTCTGCTCAAACCTCCACCCAAGCACGAACGAGCCCAGGGCTGCCCAGGACCCAGTGACGGCAGTTACCTGTATGACTGAACGAACAACACTCGCCCCCTTAAACAGCATGTCCGGGCTACACCAGCCTCCTTCCCGCACACAGTGGGCTCTTCCCTCTCAGAGCCAGTCACCAGTCCAGGAGCGTCACTTGTTTCTTCTCAGGGCTGGCTCCCCCCTCCCAGGGCCTAGCTCACCTGCTACCTCCTCACAGGGCCCCTCCTTGACCAACACACAGAGAGGAGTGGCCCCGGCTACTCCAGCGTGAACCGCCGCGCTTACTTCATCGCGCTTACTACAGTTTCTGACAATTTCTGACGCTCATTCACGGGGGGGGGGGTGTTCTCTCCCGGAGGTCACAGGTCTTTGCCAACTTAGCCCTTGCTGTCTGCTCTCCAGGCCCCCCCTGCCCCCCACGAGGCCCCTAATACGAGTACATGCTCAGCAAACACTGGCAGGAAGAACAACACGCCAACAAAAAGCTACCGAAGGGCAATGCAGTTATTTATAAATCTCAATTACGTTCATTATAATTACTTTAAAAACACGAGGCAGGGGTAACAAAATAGTTGTCACATGTTAATTTTTACAGGGCAGCAATATTTCTAAGTAAACGAATCCGATCATGAGGGCCAATCAGTACATAATTATCTGGTCTCCAATATCGCTACGAGCATCTCGGAGAAACACGCTCGATGATGGCATGTAATATTTCTATCATTTGGAATGGCCATTTTATCTTTGGTTAGAGTGGAGAATTTTCCATCTTTGGTTAGAGTAGAAGTAACGCCCAGTGTCTTCACTGATCAGAACAACCGTGTGCATGGCTTACTTTTATTTTTTATTATAAAAAACACATACAAGAGTTTTAAGAAATGATGAATATAAGACAAATCAGAACCACGGTGAGTTATTAAACCCATTTTCTATGTACAAATACTAAAATTCCGAAAGTGGAATATCATCAAATGTGAAACACATTATAGCCCGGTCCATATATACACGGCACACACAGAGACCAGCCCACGCGCGTCTCTGGATCGTCTATGTACACGTCGCTGACACACACCCTGCAACTGAACTTCTACTCTTCAGCCCTCCTTGTCCTGACACAGTGACAGTTTGAAGGACCTGCAGAGACAGGACGAAGATGCACTGGAGTGGGTCTCTAAGGCTCTCCCAGGTTTTCCTCTGACCAGTTGTACCTATACCTTGAGAAACAATTTTGTAGCCCGTCTCCAGCTAAGATAGTGGGAGAGTCTTCTAGCTCTTTCTTAGCCGATTTATCTTTTCCCTAGTCAATCATTTCAGCGCAAAGTCCAAAATTAGCTCAGGAACCAAATCAATGCCTTTATATTAAATTCATTATAAAATGCCACTCAATTTTAAAAAGCGACTAAAAGGACACTTTCTGCAGCAAAAAAGGGCTAAGTTCAAGTTTTTGTTGTTTGACCAAGACACAATAATACAACCCACATGTCATGGAATCACAACAGCCTTAAGTGAAATGTATGCGGTTTGGGGAAAGGCAGCCCTGCCACGGCTGGCTTCTGTCTCCTCGCCACAGCGACGAGAGCCTCTGGGCATTTCTCTTCTACGTCTTTCCTTCTGAAACCTCAGTTTGTGCTCCGCGAGCTGACTCATCTATTTATACTCGAGATATGTAAAGGCACTTCTCTAGACGCAGTGGCGTGGGGCGGCTTAGCCGACCTCCTCCGCACACAGCGAGCTGACTTCCTCCAGGCAGCTGAGCACCGCGGAGGGCACGCTGTGCGCGGTCTCTTGGCGCCAGGCCTCCAGGATCTTGGATATTTCCGCTGGATTGCTGGGACTCAAATCACAGAGCGCGTACACAGCCGCCAGCTGGATGCCCCACGGGATATCTGCAAGAAATTTTCAGATCAGTCGTTACACAAGAACACGCTTGTTATTCAGAATGTTCGTGTTGTCCTCCACCAAGTCACTCCTCCCATACAGGACACTCTGCCGGCAATGAAAAGTAGAACAGAAAAACCCCGTGACGAAAAACTGAATTAAAGACGCATCTGCAAATGGGAAGAAACAGAAGACCAGAAGAGCTGTGTGCAGGTCCCGGTGCCGGCCCATCTCCCGGGCACTGGCAGAGTCAGCACAGGACACGCGGCCGCAAAGGTCCCGGCCTTGCGTGACCAACGCCAAACTTCCCAAAGCAGCTCCGAAGAAGCATACTCCATACTGAAGTTTCGACAAAATGTGGATCCCAACACATTCGTCAAAGAAGTGACTCGAATGGACAGCCACAGGAAGTGCTTCCACATGGGCTCTGAGCACAAAGCACGCAGAACCGAGTGAGAAGCAGCCCATCCTCGCGCCCGCCTGCACAGCGCACGATCAGAGGGGTGGCAGGGGCTGGCAGGCCACCGCGAGGCCCGAGACTCTGTTGTGTGAGCCTTCTCATTTAGCAGAAGGTTACTGAGAAGCTATTTAATTAAACTCCGGTGCAGCTAAATTGTAGTTAAATTGTAATTCAAACACCACAACCCAAACCCACAGCCGCTCCAACGTCAGTGCTGAGAACACGGGCAGAGCCGCGGCTTTTCCGATTCCTCCCCTCCCCCGACCACGCACCAGTGAAGGGCACGGAGCACACGCAGGGAAACTTGGAAAGGGTTTAGCGGGAGGGATGCAAGGGACTCAAAAATCATTTCAGTGCACAAAGGTTTACCTTCGTCCTGGGCATGCTGTATGAACATGCCAATGACGGAACTGATATTCTTCACGGCCGACGGGAAGCCTTCCTTCAAGCCCAGCTGGCCTAAACGACCTGGGGGACGCAAGGGAAACAAAACGTGAGCAACTGTCAGTGAAATGTTAACGTGTCGTGAGACCTGAACATTTCTGCTCTCTTTCCCGTAACACTACTGACGTTAAGCTTAAGGATCCTAAGTTCAAATGGGTACATGTTTCTTACACGAAAGCAGGTTCAAGGGTGAGGCGCCAGGGCCCCACAGAGCACCGTGCATCTTACTGGGGGCAGGGGCGGTGGGGACCAAGACGACCAGTTACCCCCGCTTTCTCTCACACTCAGGGCACAGACAGCGCACAGCTTTCCCAGCGAACGTATCATAAGGAATGGAATTAGGAGAAAGAGCGGCTGCAGCAGCTCACTGTGAAATGGCAGACTTCTGTGAGGTTCCGAGACCCCCTGCGAGGCTGCCCAGCACGCCCGGCTTTGGCTGAACACTCGGCCCTCTGACCCGGCTGTGCAGCACAGGGACTCTCCAGTGTGGTTCCCCCAGAGTCCTCAGGGTCAAAATGATTTTCACGACAACACAGCTTTCACTCAGGAGTGACCTGCCCTCTTCCCAGGGCTGAGAGCAGACGGACGGAACGAAAGCCAGGGCCCTGGGATGACTGGGCGCTGGGCACCAACCAGCGCGGTGGCGGCGGGAGGTCCCTCCGGAGCCCTAGGCGCCCCGGGTGCAAAAAGCGAGTTGCACTGAAGAATGTCCTCTGTGAAGCAGTGACAATTACTCCTGTTAGATCTAGACCTAGGTACACAAGTCTGTAACCTTCTGTGGTCGAAGGCAGGGACACCGCACACCCGGGCACACTGGCTGTCCCCAGACACACACTTGTGCATGCAGTTGCTTGACCTGGGAGGGGAACCGGGCGCTTCTCCATGCAACACCCACATTTCCCAGAAAGAATGACTGACAAACTATAGCTATTCAGACCGAGACAGGAATTTTCTCAAAAATGAATAAAGTGAACCTGTCACTGCCGTCAAAGATAAAGTGTGAGCTCTTAAGCAAAACTAGAATTTTGGAAAAATCAGCCACTCGGGGTTTGACAGCAACAAAAATTTAAGACTTCTCAGATGAGATCAGCGATGATATTAATGCCTGTTTTCTCGATACTGTTGACATTTGGAGGATCTATGCAAATCAATATTTTCCAAGTGAGAAGAGCAGGTCACAGAATCGTGAATGGGCAAAAGGCCTCCTCCAGGCATGTGCGAGAGCCCTGGGCGGCAGGGCAGGAAGGCTCCCCGGAAGGGTTCAGACTTTATGCTGCATCCAGCCTTCAGGGAGTTACCCCTTGTTGAAGTCAACGCAGTGTCAAAGAAAAATAACAATAATGATCTGAAACGGCTATTAAAATACTCTCCTTTCATCAGCTCTATACAAAACTGGATTTTCTTCACACACTTCAACCAAAACAACTTTACTGCAAGAGCCTGAGAGCAGAGCAAAGAGGTCCATGAATCCAGACAGTAAAGAGGCCTGCGACAAGATAATGGGCCGGTTCTCCTCACTCTTGCTGCTGGGGAAATACCATTCACAGACAATGTCATTTATGTTAACACTGGTTTATTATTATTAATGTTAAACGCATAGCTAAATGTTATTTTCAATTTCGAACATGCTAACACCTGGTAGATACGACCTGGAGTGACAGAAGCTCCGGCGGTTCTCACCAGCGGGGACCTAAAGCCAACTGAAGGCTGACGCAAATAAGACGATGCCCCACAGCTAGCACCCGCTCACCCAGTCCTTCCTCTATTCCAAGGGTCCTGGGACTCGAGCCTGCTTCAAAGCACAGGCCTCATTCCCTCCCTCAGGACGAGGCCTCATGCTCCTTGTCCCTCCTCTCTCATGGGGAGAGGACTCTGGGACACGCCCAGATGAGCTCTTAACCACGTCCTCTTCCTGGGTTAACGACAGGACCCTGCGATCTCACTGTTCTGTGTCCACGTTTTCTCAGTACTACACACGTTCTCAGGTTTGTATATGAACCCAGCCCCTTGGCTTCATCTCCATCTTGAATATGGAGAAACTGAGGCCCAGGACACTACAGAAACCTTTATTCCTTAGCATCCCGGAGAGAAACCAACTTAGTGCTGGTTACATGCGACCTGAATATTGTGACAGAGAGCAGACACTCAATAAATTCTTACTGATGGATGAACGCCTGGAAAATTTTAAACCCAGAATGAAACTATGAACATCTGGATAATTTCTGGGAAATCTTTCACTGAGGCTGAAAAGTAATGTACTTCAGAGATGAGGAATTTCACTTACTGATCACTCAATTATCTGCTTCCAATTAGATCAAACTGGTAACTGTATGCCACCAGACCTGTCCTCCCAGACAATCTACCATGGGTGTTCAACACATAACTGATAGTAGAGATGGGGAAGGGGCATGTACCAAACATAGATGTGGACTGGTCCAGCCCTGGAACGTGAATGCATTCCCAGGTAATACAGAACCCTGTTATAATGGCTTCCTGTTCTTTCAGTTAAAAATGCTTAATGAATTGGATTTTATAAACTATTTAAATTAATGGAGCTATCAGGGGTAAAATAAGAGGAAATCATGACTCAGAGGCAGGTGGCTTAGGGGAAAAAACTTACATATATGATGACAAAGATGACAGACAAATTTGCTCAATACATGGGAAGAAAGGTCTTCCTACAGAAGGAACAGGAGTCCAGGGTGGCTCAGCCACATTAAACGACAACAGGTAAGAAACGTGGCCTTCACCTCCGTGTCAAAGACAGCATTGCACAGCACTCACGGAAGCGTGAGGAGGGCAGCTGGGGCCTGCTGGGAAGGGGCCCAGGTGGCCATTCAAGACTGCAGGTGCACACGTACCATGGGAAAAGTGAGCTCAGATAATTTCAGAGAAAAGGGAACAGGTCTGGGAAGAGATTGGGTACAAATCGACAATGGTTACTTCAGTCAGCCCCACAAAAACCTGCTATGGGAAACAGTGTTCTCCTAGCTTCTAGGCTCCAGTCAATACCAGATGGGCCATGGGGGGTTAATAAGCTCTTTGGGGGCAAAAAAGGTACCACACAGCTCTGCACTCAACTCGACCCAGCCGCATGCTGAACTTCAGTCTCCATTCTGCCACCTCCCCATGGTATGACCTCAGAAACGAGGGCTGAGCCTTTCCAAGCCTCACGTCTGCCCCAAAACGGGCAGACTGAAGCAGGTCCTACCACTTCTCCATGGCCCCTGAATCCAGAGCAATGCAAACACTCTACAAAAAGCTCTAACACATCAGCACTGAAGATATTAGAACCTCACCCAATAATCCTACATCTGCTAACAGCGCTGTTCACAGCCCTACCCACCTTCAGACGACCCTGAACTGCTCTGACAGAAAGTGCCTCTTACTTCTTATGGAGTGAAAAATCTAGTTAGGGTTTTGCAAATCTGGAAATAAGAAAAAACACAACTCCTTTATTTTATGAATCATTAGTGATTTCGGTCATTATTATTAAATCATGGCCTAGCAATTCAATGACTTGCTAAATTCTTCAGAGAGTGTCAGCTTCAGAAACTGCAAGAAGGTTCTCTAAAGGAGTTTCTTCTTAGAAATAGTTTGAACTCCCAAGTCTGACAGGTACACAGAAGGGTCCATGCACATCTGACCCTGACACGACTCCTCAGAACTCTGCCGGCAGGCCTCGCCTGTCTGTGCTCCCCACCCTCGATCGCCCACCCACACCCCACCCCATCACCCAGCAATATCGCTTCGGTGGACAGACAGCCAGAGCACCACTGGCTGAGCCACACTGGCCAGCACCGGCCCACGGCACCATGGCCAGCCTGGCTGTCCCAGCAGCCCTCTCCTGCGTGCAGACCGAAGGAGGGCTCTCCAGGCCTGGCTCTGCGTTCACTTTCACCATCACCACCTCCTAGTTATCCACCCTTTGGATCACATTCGATATTTATATATTATCATTTTACCCTCCAATACTGTTAACTATGTATTGTCAATTACTCCCAGAATATATAACTTATTACATACAACTTTAATTATGTGAGTATCCATATACATTTTCTAAAAAGCTTCTCAGGCAATTTGGACGACCAGCCAAATATGGAAGACTCCTGGAAGCCAACCAGAGGGGAGACTCATGCATGAGGCGGACCCTCCGCCACAGATGCACAGGGACTGTGCGGAAGTCACCAGAGGTGCAGGCTTCCACTCTCCCACACCCGTCTCCTCTCCTGTTACGACCAACACACATGTAAACAAACACCTCTGCAAACACCAACGGCAAAAATCACACCATATTTTATAAGCAGGACTTCAAAAAGTTTATCATGTTTTTTCAAAATTCCAAAGATACTTTATCTGGGTCAATATATCTATTTATGGATTTAACAACATCTCCCAATTTTTTAAATTTTCAAATAGGTTTTATAATTTAAAATGTCAGTTCCAAGTATGAACATTTTCTTGAATCCCTGAGAGAAGATGCTCCTGAAAGCAGAGTAAGCAGACGTCCGGATGCCAGCCGACCGCTGAGAATGCTGTCCCTGGCCCTGCTCTGTCCTTACTGCTTCCGGGTTAGGGCTGAAACTGTTCCTCAGGGGATCCTGACATAAGGACTCACTTCCACTACCTTTGCAGGCATCTCTTCTAATTCCCTCAGCGACTCCAGCAATCACTTGGCCCCCACACTCTCTTTTTGGTAACTTCACCCCAAGTGTATTTCTGGTGCTATCCAGTGGAATTACATGTCTTCCTTGAGAGCAGGCTGCTGCTTGGACCATTTTTCATATTTGCTTAGCACCATGTTCTTCGGTTTGCATGTAAAGTATGCACGGGAGCAGGAAAACCTATTCACTGAGACGGCAACACAACTCGCCGTTACATATATGTCACAGACAGACCTACTTATGGGACTTACTTAGATAACTTAAATATTCACAAACCTTATTTCAAGTGGTACTATCTCAAAGTTCTAATTAATTAAACTCCAAAGATCCTTAAAAGTCATGGTGAGTACGTTCCAGCCTCTGAGGGGCTGCAACACAGGTATCAGATGAGCCTCGACGGTGTGCCCCAGGGGCAATGACTACGTGCTACAGATGGAGAAGTCCACTCAAAGTAAGAAGGGCCTTCTGAAAATCAACAGATCCCATCACTGATAATTCTGCAGGGCCTGGAGAGGGACTTGTCAAAGATGAGGCAAGGAGGAAAAAATAAGTAAAAATAAAAAATAAATAATTGTGTGGGTGACAGGGAGCAGAACTAAAAACCCACTGAGGTCCTGTTCACCCAAGATGGAAGAGAATCCATGCCTCATTTAAAATCTGTTTAAACAAGGATTTTCATTTCTGTATATGGGCTTGAGGAAAACAAAGCTAGTCCCCAGTCACAGAGCTGTATGACGTGACCATGACTGGGCCAGCAGAGAAGAACGTGGTACATGAGGGGGAGACAGCAGGTTATAGACACCGAACGAGACCCAAGCGTCACGGACCACAATTCTGGGTGCTGGTGCACACGTGTGCGTGTGAACAGAAGGACCTGAGCAGCACACATTCGATCACACGTACGATGGACCACATGAAGACCTCATCTCTGACAAAGTCAGAGAAAACATTAATTTATAAAGAAAGAGTGTGAGCGAGGAGAAGGCAGTGAGAATGCATCCACTATGGCGGTGGTAAAAATCCATCATTACAGTGAGGGTTTGGTTGGCATCTATTATTACACTTTTATTCTCCCACCAAGACATGATCAATAACAAGGAAACATTTCATAAAACAGACAACTCACCAATCAGCCTCAGTATCGATGCTATAATAATATCAGGAGTATATGCAATGTTCGCATGTCCTTTCCTGTATTTTATCCACTTATCCATTACAGGCCACAGCTCTTTACTAGAAAACAGAAGCATATGTATATATGTGTGTATATGTATGTATATTTATGTACAGGAACATGAAAAGCATGCATGCTCACTATCACTCAAATATTAACAACTTAAAAAAGGCCCATAAGAAAGAGACAACTGATAAAGAAAAGGGACTTTTCTTTTTAATTTACTTTTTTTTAAGTAGGCTCCATGTCCAATGCCGGGCTGGAACTCACAACCCTGAGATCAAGAGTTGCACGCTCTACTGACTAAGCCAGCCCGGCGCCCCAGAAGAAGGTCTTCTGAAAGTGTATGAGATCAGACACTGGAAGCTCATACACTCTCCAACTATTCGGATATTTGGGCCCACACGGGCTTAAAAGAGGCTACAAATGCCTATGCTTGCATCTTTACTCTGTTTTCACCCTTTTTACAAGGCTTTGAGTAGGGACCCTGGACAACATCCCCAAGTCAGAACTGTCAGAGGTGGGAGTCTGGATTTTCACTGGGACCTTCCAGACATGCATGTGGCACCTGTGTTCTAGAAGCCTCTACCATGTCCCAAGAGGAGCAGAGAGCTCAGAGGCAACAATCAAATCACACGTCAGAAACTCTCTACTGACTGAAAACACTGCCAGCTCCTTTCTGCTTTCTTTCTTCAAAAGTGTATTTACTACTTATGTGGTATTTATAGTACTAGAAAAATTAAACGCCAACACACACAAGAAAAAAGTAAATTAAAAGCACCCCAAATAATACATTTTCAGATAATATTACTCAGCTAATTCTGGACTTTTCTTTCCCCATGCTTCTCTAGGTGCACGTATGTATAAACCCAGGAGAGGTGACCACAGCGCTTGGGGCTCCGTGTGGGGCATTGCTCAGGCAGAGATCCTGCTCTTCAACACTCAGTCCTCACCCCCCACAGGGATGCCCAGAACCACCTCTGGTGGGCTTACCTGCACCCTGCTGCTGGGCTCCCCCGAGGAGTCAGGAGGCGAGGCCCACAGGAGGCACTTACAGCTCTACACAGACGGTACTGGACGGACCGCACCGTCACTCCCTTAGTTAGCAAAGCACGTGAGCTACTCCCATGTCAATACCTAAACATCACTCACAGCCATTTATTTTAATATGGCAGTATCTCCTTATATACAAGTACCATAATTCAATCCCCTATAGTCTGACATGTAGATAAATGATCTGTCCCTAGTGTTAAAGAGGAAAGAGAGCACAGTTTTCCACAGAACACATTCAAGTATCTCCAGGATATGAACTATCAATCCTTTGTGAATCCTTTTTACTGTCATAAACTCCTTTAAACCAGCCTTTCTCAATGAGACTTCCAAGAAAATTAAGATCTACGGAACGATCACCTGAGTGACAATTTTCTCTGTTCTCCCATCTCCCATTCTCCCCGAGGTGGTATGTAGCTAGTGCCAGAACTCTCAGAGCACAGAGAAAAGCGGATTCCGTACGTAAAACAGATGCCTGAGACGTAGCTCCCTCCTGAAACCAAGGTGAGAAGGGCTGCCAAGCTGCAGTTCTTACTATGTCTGTTCACGTGGGTTTTCCAGAGTATCTGAATGTTCAGACCTGCTCAGGACACTTCCTCCTACGCTAGTCGTGGATGGCTCCCTACACGGGCACTGCTCTATTGAGCTGGGGATACGCCAGTGAACCCAACCCCTCCTTCACGAGAGTCACTGCTGCTTGGAGAGAGATAGTAGTAACAGAATGTAATGAAAAGAAGCTATAGCCGCCACAAAAACATAAAGCAAGGGGATGTGACAATAATACAAGTCTTTTAACAGTAGTTTTACCAACTCTTACCCAAATCAAAATGTCACTTGTAAATGCTTCAGCGACCTTCAAGAGCAAAAACTATTCAAACCACAATTCAGCAACCACTCAACAGGCTACCTTCTAATTCAAGAACCCAACTTCCAGTTAGCAAAACAGCCTTGTACCTTATAATGTTATCATGTGTCCAAATCCACTTCTGATGGCAGCAGAGCAGGTCAATGGCAAATATGTACTCCCAAGTGTTATCACTTAAGTCTTCACCAAATGTTTCACTGGACTGAAATTCTGTTTTTGGACACAGCTGTATGGTCAATAGCAGCTTAGAAACCATGAAACCCACGTCCACAGGAGCATTCTAGCAAATGAAAAAAGAAAAAAAACCCCACAAAATAAAATTCAGAGTGTCAAACGTAACACATCTACGTTAGTCATCTCACAGAGTGTAACAAGCATTAGATGAATAATCATTTGATTTTCAAAGACACTTTTTGAAAGCTGTATTTGAATAAGAAATCATATTTCTCTTAGTCATAATACTTGTCCTACGATGATTATAAGCATAGAGGTTAGTAGGCCAGATAAAAAAGATCCAGGCAGGGGGCACCTGGGTGGCTCAGTTGGTTAAGTATCCAACTCCTGGTTTCGGCTCAGGCCACGATCTCAGGGTCCTGAGGTTGATCCCAAGGACTCTGCGCTTGAGACTCTCCCTCTGGCTCTGCCTCTCCCCCCAGAGGGCACACACACTTGCATGCTCTCTAAAATAGAGAAATAAAATCTTAAAAAAAAAAAACTCTAGGCAGGATGCAGAATCTAATCAGGTAGGAAGGAAACACTGGCTACAATCCAGATGGAAATGCAAATTTTTATTACCTCAAGTCAGAGAATTAAAGTTATTTTTTTCAACTTTAGAAAGTTCTTCAAATTCTATCTGACCCTATTATCCTTCTGACCCTAAATATCAGTCTTTTTACAGAAATTCATAAAAGCGAATCAGCCAGCACTAGACTCCTCGTCTGGCATCTTTCACACCTGTGCACGTTTGATGACAGGTACCCGCGTTCTTGCACGTGCCCGTAGTCTCAACACTCCTTCCTGTCGCTGAATATCATCCTTTACATGATGGACCAGTCTGCTTATCCACTCTCCTCCTGACAGACATCCGGGCTCATCCTGCCTGAGGCTAGCCGTGATGCTGCTATGAACATGCATGTAACAAGTCTTTGTTGGACATTAATCTGACTTCTCTTGGACAAATACCTAGCAGTGGATTTACAATTTTTTCTTACTTGTGCTATTTTTTATTGGGTTTTGTTACTAAAAATAAAGAGAAGGGCGCCTGGGTGACTCAGTCGGTTAAGTGTCTGACTCTTGATCTCAGTTCAGGTCTTGATCTCAGGGTCATGAGTTCAAGCCCCGCGTGGGGCTCCACAATGGGCATGGAGTCTACATGAAAAAAATAAATAATTCAATAAAAAAAAACTAAACAGAATTTTCAATCTTTTCTTATACTTGCAAAAGACTGGAATTATTTGGTTCTTCAAAAGATTAGGCAAAATTCAGATGGAACCTACACATGCTTTTTAGATGGTAAATTTTACATCAACGTTTCCACTTCTTTTAGATTAACTGAAAACTACTGGTTTATCAAGTGTTCTACCTCTAAAACCAACTCTGATGATTTTTATTTTGCTAAGAAATCATCCTCGGTTTCCAAACCTGTCACTACGGAGCTGCAGGTGGTAGCCTTCTCAACCTTTCTCCTCCATCTGGAGTCTATTTTCTTTCTCATTTTTGAAATCCTCAGTATTTTCCATTTTCTCTTTTTTCATTAATCTGACCTGGGAGCTATCTGCTTTGTTACTATTTCTTAAAGGCAATGTGTTTTTCTTCTATGTGTTTTTTGTTCTCTGCTTCATTACTATTACCTTTTAAACTCTATTCCTTTTTTCCTAGATTCCTTCTCAGATATTTAATTTCTATGATGATAATCAGCCACTTTATTATTTAATAATGAAAACATTTAAACTACCTTAATAAGTTTTGCGAAAACTAGAGATCTTTGGTATGAAGGGTTTTCCTTTTCAATGACTTTTAAAACATTCATTTTACTTTCGAGTTCCTATTTATGCCCAGATTGTCCAGGACCGTGTACACCAACTTTCAAGTAGTGTTTATGGAATCTTTGAATTATTACAGCGAATTTCACTGAATTACTACCAGAGAATTTTGAGTATGGAATCTTTATTTTTTAAGAATTAAGGTTTTCACATAGCCAAAGTTCTGACTGGTTTTATAAATGTGCCATAGGCATACAAAGAAATACATACTCTTCATTCAAGTTTATTTTTTGTATTATTGAATTCTACTATTTCCACTCATTTTTGTCTATCTGATCTGTTGAATTCTGTGAGAGAAAATTTGGAAGTCTTGTATATTTATAATGGTATTTTTACTCCAAGTATTACTCATTTTTTTATACCTCCGACTTTGTATTTTTATTTGATACGATATAGAGCAAACACATTTACTAAAATTCTGTTTTCTTTACAACGTCTTTTATCATCAAATTACCACATCTGGTTTCATCCTGACCAGGCCGAAGGAGGAGGCTCCCATGTAGAAGGAAGAGGACCAAGCAGGTGCAAGTCCCTCTCTGTAGGAACCCGCAGGGAGGGGCTCTGTAGCTACTGGAGGAGGCGGGGTGACAGAAGCGGGTCAATGACAGGAGGTGGAAGGGCCCTTCTGACTAAGCCCCTGACCTGAATCCGACGGTGTCTCCCAGGACTACACTCGGGTTTATCTAGAAGAGTTGCTGGGAAGATGATTACAGACTTGCTTTTTAATATTTCCTTAACTTTTGTTTACCAACAGCCCTTTCCTTTACTTTTCATAAGAAAATGGAAGTTGGGGCACCTGGCTGGTTCAGTCAGTTGGGTGTCAGACTCTTGCTTTCTGCTCAGGTCAGGATCTCAGGGTCGTGAGCTCGAGCCCTGCATCAGGCTCTTTCTCAGCTCGGAGTCTGCTTGGGATTCTCTCTCTCCCTCTCCCCTGTGCCCTTCCTGCACTCTCTCTCTCTCAAAAAAAAAGATTCTCTCCCTCTGCCCCTCCTCCTGCACACGCATGTACACACTCTCTCTCTAAACAAGCAAAAAATAAAAAACCAAGATCAATCCCTCACTGAATTTAACATCTCTTCTTAGAGTTTAGACTGTCAATTCAACCTCGAGAGATTCTCACTAGATAAACAGCTTTAACATAAAAGAACACCAATCTAGATGGTATATTAGCACTCAGTTACCAAGGAAAATAATAAAAAAAGGAAAAGAACACGCAGGAACAAAATACTTAAATAAAAACTCCATCACCAAAAAAAAAAAAAAAACCAAAAACAAAAAAAAAACCAGACTATTGGATCAAAAAAAGTCAAAAACAGGAAGGAGTCGCAATGACATTTTTCAGCTCTCCAAGTGCCTACCATAGAAGCAAATGCTATGCAGCTCCTGTGAGCCCTGCACACACACACACATTCTACACGGGCCTCAGCAGTCACAGATCGGTGAACAAAATAAACTTTGATTAAATTAACACAACACCTACATGTCTAATTCTTCCCAAAGTGCCTCATGCATATTTCCCAAACTAAATACATAAGCTCGGGCTAAAATGGTATTTTAAAGGATCTAACAGGAAGAAGCCATGTCTCTGAAATTATCTACGAACTAATTTGACACTAAATACAAAACCGAGTAAGAACATTCATGTGAGATCTACAAGTAAGGTCTGACAATTGAGAAATAAAAACAAACCTCACCTTTTCCCAGTTGAGAAAGGCTCTCAAACAGCTCCGAACCTCTCCTTTAGCACGTTGCCTGGCAACCAACTGCATTGCCTTATTAATCACCGACTGGGAAATAAATATATCATGCCACATGTTTGCAATGAACAAAGTCAATTTCTCTGACTCTGGAAAATCTATGAGAAAAAAGACAAAAAACCTTTATGTCTGATCAAGTGAATAAATGACAAGCTAAGAACCTAGTTTAATAATTTCACTTGTGCCTTGCAAGGCCTCCTAACACTGAAGGGAGGTGCCCGAGGAGGCCCTGCTTCTTCCAAATCTGCTTCTTCCTCCCACAACCCCCTCCCTTTGGCAAACCTTCCTTAATTAAAGTTGAAACATAATACCTGGATATACGCCACTGTATTATGAAAAGAGCCATAAAATCCCAAACATGAAGCAAAGGCAAGCCTGTCTCTCCAGATTTCTGCAACCCTAGAACCTCACCATTTGTGACGTGTCCATTTCAGGATATTTCTTATGCATTTGGAAGAAAGAACTCACCTGTGAAACACACAGAAGGCTTTTGATTTGAAGAGATGTTTTCACACCCTACGGTCGATAATCTTCTACTGTGAATGCTCTTTCCCACAGCTGGCTTTGTTTAAACAACCTAACCCACATGCAGCTCACATGCAATAAAATACACTCTTCTTAAGCACGCAGTCTGATGAATTCTGATGAATGAATATATCCACGTAACCCCCACCACAATCAACACATAGACCATTTTCATCATCCCAAATTCCCATGGTCTGACCCCTTCCAGCGCATCACTTTGCCCCAGATACAGACAACCCTGATCTGCTTACTGCCACTGAAAATCAGTTGCCTTTCCTCAAATGTTCATGACTGGATTCAGACAGCACATCCTCTTTTCTGTCTGGCTCCCTGACTGAGCAGACTGTTTCTGTGATTCACCCATGTTGCCACACAGATCGGCAGCCCCTCACTTTGTGGCCAACTGGTATTCAACTGCTAGATACTGCACACCTGTTCTTCCTTCACCTGCTGATGGACGTCTGTCTCCAGCTACAGGTGACAACTAACGAAGATGCTATGGGTAATGTCTCTAATTCTGTTAGATAAGGACCTTCGAGTGGGATTTCTAGGACATATGATAAATGAATATTTTGATTTTATAAGAAACCATCCATGTTTTGCAACATGGTTGAACCAGTCGACACAGATTTTTACCGTTTGGCAGGAAGCCACATCTTGTGTTTCCAGAGCAGGTAAGTCAAAGCAGCAGCTCACAGTAGTATTCTGACTTGCTGTTTCTGAGATCATACGTCCTCCAGCCCCAGGACTTCACCATATGCTGCTCTGTCTGCCCAGCATCATCTCCCTTTCATGTTTCTTCTAGGCATTCGCTGGCGAAGCCGCTCTGACAAGGAGAGCTTCTCCGACCCCTCAGACTCTCACAAATTCCCTTCCACAGCACAGTCCCTCACACAACAGATCCTCAATGGCTGCATACAACGCATTCTTGTGCGGTAGACACAAGTAGGAACGACACAAACAGAATCCCTGCCCTGACAGAGCATGCAATCTAGTGGAGGAGAGAGACAGCAAACAAAAGGGTTCAGGATATAAGGCAAAGGGGGTAAGTCCCATGAAGAAAAAGCTAGGAGCATGCGGGATGAAGAATGGCCACGGGGGCCCCGACAACATGGGGGCCAAAAAGAGAACCTCAGCAGGGGCTCAGCAGAGTCCACGCCGCTCGCCTTCCTAGTGCCCGCCACTGAGAGAGCCCTGCGTGCGCCGCGGCCATGTGACCAGCAAGTATGGGCCCCACCGTACAGGCGTGTCTGCATCTGGTTCCGGTCACCGTCCAGGCCCTAACGCCCAGCAAGCACCCCGTGAACTACTGTTGAGTCCACCAACGACTGAAAGAGTAAACAAAGAAACGAAGATGGCAACAGACGGCAGCCTCCTTCAAAGGTCTGCACTCGAGGGGCACATTCCACTACCTGCTTCACAAGCCCTGTGAACATTATGCTATTAGAATGAAAAACCTTCATCGTCGAGATAAGACTTTCTGATAAGAAATTAAATTGCATTTGTGTATCAGGTGCCTGTTCACAAATGTTTCCACCGAGGAAGTCCTATTACAAAGGATGACTCCTGATCTGCCCCGTTAGTGGGGATGGAAGCAATGCAAAGGAAAAGGGGATCCCAGGAGAGCCCTCCTTTCCACCGCCCTCTGGTTCTCCTCTTGCTCTAGGCTCACTACTCCATTTTACAGGTCTGCCTTTGCCAGCCAGTGACACAGCAGCATGGTCTGTCACTGACTTTACAGTTATTCCCGTATCTCATGTCACCTTTATCTGACGCCTCAGTAGCTGCGCCAGGAAGAGACAAACACGCAGTAACGAGACCCCCTCGATTACATACAGGTGCAAATGTATGTACCGATTTAAGCAAGTTTAAGTCACGTAAATTCTCGCACTGAAAACCAGGCATGGCTTGGTACACCTAAGGCTCTTCACGTTCTCTGGTAAATGCCCCAACATTAACACTATTTTGAAAGATAACCAGCAATCGCTTAGCTGCAAATACAGATCCAAGTGTAACAATGAGGTAAAAAAGCAGTAGTGGACTTCCACTACAGAAATGTCACCATCTACACGTACCTTCCTTAAGTAGGCTGTAGCAAAACAAGCGAGCTCTTTCCAAGTCTCCAAGCTGCCGACAAATACCCACATACACTCTGCACAGGGCATGAATGTAATTGCGCTCCATAGAGATCTTCTGAATTTTTAGTTCTGAGAGAATAGAGTGAAGCAAGCACTCTGCTAAATGCTGGATTGGAGGGAAAAAAAAAAGAAAGAAAAGAAAATGTACACTGGTCTTTCTTTTGCCTACTAAAGAATAGCTAAAAGTTACAAAATTAAGTATCTATTAGGACCATAAAACATGCCCTGTATCGACCAGTAGAAAAGAGCAGTCACTGTGGCAAACCACCTGCTTTACTCAGCCCGCTGAGCCCCCTACCCCCCGCCCCCGCTCAGGTGTGGGGGGCAAGAGGCCCAAACCCGCAGGCTGCCTGCAGGTGTCAGAGGCCACGTCTGAGCACACCCACCCGCCTGCCGCCCCGGCCACCACGCCAACCAAGCACACTCCCTTGGTTTTGGCTAAAACGATTTGCACGTGTGCGTTAACCCACTTTAATTCTTCTCCCTTTCCCGTTTTCTGAATTCGGACGTGCCCTACACATTTATCCTGTTTAGGTCTTAAAAATACTGGGCATCGTTTTTCCTACTTAAGAAGGACATTAAATAATTGGATCCATTTGTTCATTTGAAAATAAATATCTTTTCAAAGTGACATGTACTACTCTCTATGCTTTCTGAAAGTAAGCAATCTAAGAAAAATACATACATATTTATACCATTATGACTCCAAGGATGTGCAGATAACCAATAGAGCAGGATCCATGAGGCACTGGAAATAATCCACACAAGGTGTCGACATGGATACTTGGAAAATGTAACCCTGTAAGTCCTAATAAACAAGGTGTAGGAATCTGCACAATGCTCCCACGTTTTAACTGCCCCTGTCCTGAAGCCAGGATCTGTTCCTCTTTCATTTGTGACAGACATTAAAGGAGGGGCGAGGGAACCCCATGCTCTCTCTCTGTTAGACGCTCAGACTCTAAATGTGTGTGTGCCATTCACGGAAAAGAAAGGCTCAGTTACAGGCGAATAATCTGATGCTTTGAGCCTTTAAACACGCCAGAATCGACAGGCAATAAATATGCAGCTGTAGTCCTGACAGATACTTCTGTTTCTTCAAAATTTTAAGGTATTTGATGAATACAAATGATCAAATCACCAGTGTCTTCTCACAACCCAGTGTACAAGATGCTGACTAGAAACAAAGTATAGGTCACCACGTCTATATGGATAACTGTCGATCTCTGAAATAGAAGTTCTGTTCAGGGTAATCTACCACTGCTGGGAGCAGACAGCCTGTCTCTGAGGACCTGCAATTCCTAATGCTCTTACAGAAAAGCGGCCACGTACCTTTTTGGTTGTGCTAAATTCATAAACAACCTCCTTCTCTTGATCTCTCATTACAGGCTTTTTGGAGATATTTCCCACATACACGTGACTCCGAATGACAGGTAAGAGATCAAAAGACGACTCTGCAATCTTCTTCAGTGCATCTGCTATGGCTTTGTCATGGGACTCCACAGTTTCTTTCGGGTTCGGAGGCAACTGTGAAACCGTACCGACGGTCAGAAGAGAACTTTCTGCCTCTGTCGTCTCACCTTCAGCCTGAGGGACGTTCCTCCGGAGGGCCTTACCGACTCCTTCTGTAGCGGCGCCCCCAGTTTCCGGTTCCGGGGACCCGCTGTCCAGCCGAAGTCTTTTGGCACTCCTCAGGGTAGATGCAGACAATGTCCTTTTCCCACCTGCATCCTGGCGAGCCCCCCCATCTCTGGACCTCTCTTGAGTGCAGTCACTCCCTGAGCTGCCCCCTGTCTTAACAAAGGCAGTGGACGTCGACGTGATTGCCTTGAATCCTGTTAGAGCGCTGACAGGCCCTGCTAAGCTCTTACAGTCTGCAGAAGGACCTCGAGTGAGCTGAATATTCCCTTTGAGGATGTTGAGGGTGCGGGCCCTGGCAGACAGCTCTGGGTACATGGTATCAAGGATTTTAACGGAATTCTCCTGGGGTCCAGCCACAGCCGTGTGGGCAGATGCCAAGGGCGGGAGGCGGCCAGGCACGGGGAGGGCATGCTTTGGGGTCGCAGCACAGAACTGCAAGGGTGATGACAATATCCTCTCGCCCGCCAGTGCAGTAGACGGGGACGGAGATGTGCACAGGGGAGAGGGGCATCCCGGCTCTTCCGGCAAAGGAGACATCATAGGAGGCACTGGGATTTCACACAAGGGAGAAATCTGGCCAATAGGAGAGGTAGGTGAGGAGGGAGAGGAAGTTGCTATCAGAGGAGAAACTGGTTGCGAAGTCCTTGGAGGTGTAGCGACCAGAGGAGCGAGCAAGGGCGGCAGAGGGGGGCCCACCTCCTGCCGGATTTTACTCAGAGTATCAGAGCAATCCGTAGGAGTCGATGTGTCAGCATTGGCTAGAATGGTCTGAGTTTGATTTCTCTGCATTTTTGTGTTCTCTCTTTCCCCCGAAAATGACTGAGAGCCTTCACTCTGATTAGCTTCAACTTGGCTTGATGCCAAAGCCTTTGCTGGCTTGTTTGACTGATCTTTGTTTGAAATCTTTGATCGATTCTTATTTTTGCTGAAGGGCTCTAGTTTCGAGTTAAAGTATGTGTGATCAGATGCAATGGTCTGAGACTCAAAGTTCTGATCATAGATTTCAGAACTAATCCTTACACTGGGCTTGACAGGTCTATTGCGCAAACGACTTTTATCGAAGTTGGTGCTCTGGCTACTGCTGGAAATTTCCTCTTGGGCACATGACAGGTTGCTGCCACACTGGAGCTCCTGAAATGGAGGGCCAGGGTGACCGGTCTCTGGGGACTTCTCCATGGAAGTAATGGAAATGAAGTCAGCTCGATCTGGGGAAACAGGGATGTCTTCAGGACTGTCACACAGTATGACCTGGTCCACATTTGGCATGAGAGCTACCCCATTTATGATGGTCCAGTGGTCCCCCTTTTCAATGACGAGATTCTGATCCTTATTGATGAGCACGTTTATGACTTCGGAGGTCACTGTTGATATCTGACACTGAAATGTCGTTTCTGTCCCCTCCTTGGCACTGCCCTCCGTGGTCTGCCCCACCACGGAGTCAGAGCACTGTGGGGAGGGCTCTGCCAGCTCTGAAAGGACCTGTGCCCCATCGCGGATTGGGCTGGTGACATCAGGGACACCTTTAGGACTGCATGGAGTGACCCTGTTACTTGATGTGCCGCTGGCGGAAGAATGGCCCTTGCTGGCCACGCTGGCTGTTGGAGGGGGCGTACCTGCAGGATGTGGTGGGAAGCCACTCGCCTCCTGAAGTGGGATGTGCTCTAGGACAGGCTTAGTGGCCATGTTGTCATGCATATTTAAGAGCACTAAGCCACCAGTGTCTTTTCCAGGAGAGCTCTCACAGCTGGTCTGAAGTTCCTGTCCAATCCTGGTGAGTACCTCAGACAGCGTTTCCAAGGAACGCCGGGTAAGCTGACTCGTGCTCCTCAGAGGACCGTCATCTTCCTCAGATTCAACCCAATCGTCAGAGGTTTCAAGGGTTTCTTCTTCACAAAGCTGCTTTCTGTACTTTTCTCCTGATAGTTCACCTAGCTTTAAGTCTTTGTTCGTTTCTTTATGTAGGGTTCCTTTGCTAGAACATTCTGAAACAGAGTCCCCTGAACTATAATCTCTTAACTGACAACTTTCAAGAAACATCACGACTTCTGATGTAGAAAGTCCGTCTATCTCAGAAAGAGTACTGATGTTGAAGTCCTGCAGTGCTGAGGTCAGACAGCCCACCTCTACGGAAGGCCTGGTCTCGGCTGCACCAGCACTGGGGACTCCTGAATCTTTCCTGGAGGCACGGGTGGCACTTTGCCAGCTGTCCCCCATCGCGGCTTCGGGCTCACTGTCCCCCTCACTGCAGCTAGGTGCCTCACTCTCCTCCACCTCTGTGTCACCACCTCCTGCCTCCCGAATGCCTGTGTAGCAACACAGCGCCCCAGCAAGGCCACTCTGGGGGACAGCACGCGTCTCTTCATCTCTTCTGAGATTCGCCGACTGAAGAGCGGTCCCTGTAGGGCCTGGACCTTTAGGAGAAGCACCACCAGGAGTCTGAGATGGCCGCTCTAGAGACGTCTTCAGGCTTTGCCGGACACGAGGAGAGTCCTCTGGGACAGCCAGGGCCGCACCACCCGAAGTGCCTGCACCCCCACAGGGTACTTCATCAACAGGAAAACTTCTCGACACTGGCACTTCTGTGGCGGGAAGGAGTCGATCCACATCCAGCCCAGACGGGTCCAGACTGGTGGCATGAAGGAGCAGTGTCTGCTTCTGCACGGCTTCCTGTGCTGAGGCTTCCGTCACAACGTCCTGGTTTTGAACTGAGATGTTTTTAGAAGAGAAAGACAGTTTGCTATTTGTGGAACAATGAGAATTTCCTACTGGTACAGAACCACTTGGAAAACCGAAATCTAATTTTCTCCATGAGGCAGAAACCTGTGGCGAGGTTCCTTCAGTAGCAGCCGCCCCCGGGGCACTGCACGCCGTGTCCTCTCTTTCTCCGCCACGTCTGGCTCCTGAGGACGTGGGAGCAGCCCCAGGACCGGCATGTGCTGCTGCGACAGCAGGCTCAGCCCTCTGCTGCCGCCAGTGCTCCAGTCGGGTGCTCTGCGCCGTGTCGGGCCTGGCCTGCTTGGTGATCACGGACACTTGATTAGGCAACAGTGACGTAGCAGCCCTGAGCCCCACGGGGTGATTTTCTCTAGCAAGTTCAGGCTTGGATGCGGATCCTCTGCTTTCTAAGGATGGCGCTGCCTTTTGCACCTGATGGTTTGTTTTCTGTTCATGCTCTGACTTAGCTCTCAGCCTTTCTTCGCCACCTCTCCTTAACAGATCACTGTGGTGCCATGAAGGGCTTTTAACAAAACCAAATCCACTCTTGGTCAAGCCACACTGAGACTCTAGCAATGGTGTAGAATCCGCCCTAGTCAGGGGGGGCTCAGTTCTGGGGCCCTGACTTCCACACTGTGCCTCTTTCATAGCTTTTATAAATACTGACTGTGCAAGTGAACAGACTTTAGGCATGCCTTTCACAACGTTTGTGCACCCGACCTCACTGCTGCTCTGATTATTAAAATCTGATGCTCCCAACTCAGGGCTCAAAGCACACAAGCTATTCTCCAGATGGTTCTCTCCGGCAGGACACTCCACGGGCTCAGGCTGCAGACCTAGCATGTTCAAGGGTTCAGCTGATAACTTTTGTTCTGACTGATGCAGTTCCACAGGGGTCACTTTAGCAGGAATGTGTAGATCATGACCATACTTTAACCCAGAGGGAGACGGGGAGTCACTGCAGACAGATGATGCTCCCGAGGTAGAAGAGGAAGAAAGCCTGGCATCAATACCGAGCCCTGTGGCACCCAACGCATCACCGGCATCGTCCTCCGGTTCCGGTGATTCTCCTGAAAGCAAACCTTGAACATCTCTCTCCTTTCTCAATACTCTACACATTCCCTGAAAGTGGTCAGAGATCGACAGATGGTCTGATTCAAGAGGGATTTCATTAGTTAGTGTCCACTTAGTAAACTGTGATTTGGGGGATCCTATCATTTTGGATAGCAGAGTTTTTCCTTCAGATTCCATGAGCTCACTGAACGGCCGCTTGCCGAGGGGAGAAGAACACATGTCAGGGTTCTGGAGGGCTACTCCCCTGCCCTGTGCCCGGCTGCCAGACGACGTCTCAACACACACATTTCTGATGGGCTCACGAAGCGTGTTCTCAGTCTGCACCGACTTATCCACCTCCCTAACGTCTCTCTGTCTTTGTGCCTCATCTAAAGTGCCTCTTCCCCTATCACTCGTGGATTCAGATGACACCATCCAGTGTTTCTCGCAAGCTAAGGAGCATGCGGCTGAAGGCTCTCTCAGTGTTGCTGTGAACGTCCCAAACCCAACAGCTGTCACTTCATTTACTTCCAATGCAGTCAGAGCTTGCGTAGCTTCGTGTGATTTGAGCTTTTCCTCCCAGGTACCACTACTTCCTTTACTTTTTCTGGATGAACCAAAATACTGTGATTCAGACGTCTCATCTTCTGAAACAGACTCAGCAGAATTTCTATGTTGGGACGACTCATTATCACTGGAATCTGTGTACTCTCCAAAGTAGTTTTCCTTAAAAATGAATGAGTTATTCTTATTAGTTAAGTATTAATTGAACTGACTAAACATACCTACCAATTAAATGCCTTAAAAAAGTGATTCTTATGATAAATACTAATCGAACTGACTAAAAACAACTATCAGTTGAATACATTCCTAAAGAATCCTTTAAAACACAGCTGAGGAAAGTGTAGTTGCCTGTCTGGAAGCTACTGGGGATAGGTAAGTGCACTCTGAGCACCCAGCTACCACCGTTTCCCTGACCTGTCTCCCCGAGTTCCCCACACTCCCACTGCTCACTCCTCCCACAACACACACAGCCTAGGATTAGGTCTGTTCTCCAAAGGGCCAAACATTCCTACTCTCCAGCTCTTCCTCCTGTCTCCTCCTGTTTCCGGTATCCAACTCCGGCTGCACAGCCCTGTCCCCTTGCTTGCAGGTCAGGGCTCTGCCGGCGTCCAGCTCCAGTGCAGCGGGACTGGCCAGCACTCTGGGGAACGTCTTGTGGGTATCTCGTGCCCACAGTTCCTCACGCCTTGGCTGCGTCTGGGATGCTGTTACCAAGCGGACAGGCTTTACCTCTTTCAACACTATGCACACTGACACTGCTCCTTCCCACACACCCGCTCTCCATCTCCGCTGCAGAAACCCTCCACAATCCCTGGGCGCCCCTGCTGTCTTGGCTGAACTGCCCCCATCACATGCCCACCAGAAGACCTGGTTCCTCAACCACTTGGCCGCCTTCTGAGCACCACGCCCATGGCTCTAAAATCCAACTGCACGCGTCCCCTTGGAAGTCCCATGCCAACCTCGTATCCACACCTAATACAGCACCCTCTCACCCAAGCAGGGCTGCTGCTGTTCTTTACTATTTTCCAGCATCCCTGCCTCCTCCACCTCCCTAACCACCACACTGAAAACCTCGCCAAATGCTGCTCATTCACCCTTGTAACGTTTCTCAAACCAGCCCCACCTCTTGAACCCCAGTGCTGCTACAGGGAGGGGATATCGAGAATGGTGGAAGCTGCTGATTCAGTGATTCCCCCCTCTATGCTCTTGCCTCTGTCCAGACTATCCCCACTCCCTACTCGATCACACAGTGGCTAACTGGAAACTTGCAGCTGAAAATCTATCATTAAGTCCACTTCTCAGGATCCACCAAGGACCTCCCACTGCCCTCATGATACAACGGAAAGTCCTAAGGACACAGACAGCCTCTGCGGACCTGGTAAGCGGGAACGTTCTCTAGCACAAGCTCACCTTCAGTCCCATGACTCTGCACAAAGAGCTCCTCACCTGAAGCACCCCCGCCCTCTTGAACACTCAGCGGGGCCCTGTCTCCCTGGAGCATCCCTGCCCTCCCTGGCCTCCCTGCGGAGCCAGCCTCTTGCCTGGGTCCTGTCCAGCAGGTGTGCCTCCCAGCCCGGCAGTCTCCACCACAGCGGTGCGATCGCCTGCTCCCTTTTCCACCCAACTGCCACCCAAGATCCAGCCAAGTGGTAACTACGGCCTATGTCACCTCCATGTTCCCAGGCCAAGCACAGTCCCTGAACAGAACAGACATACACTGCTTCCTGAAAAAAGGGAGCGACTCAGAGCAATGCATTTGTCTACTCCTTAAGCCAAAAAGCATACAAATCTGCTTCATAAAGACTCATTTCCTAAGAATTTACAATAAACCATTCTGCAAACACACGAAAAGGAGATGAAGTCATCAAGCGGAAGCGGCGCATTCGGCAACACAGGTTAATGGGCATGCATGCTACATACATGGATTCCCCATCTCTGAAAAACCCCAGGCCCGCAAACACGCACTTAATCCGTTCACTGCATTAGGTGCCAGGCGGCAGAAGGAAGAACAATTAGACCACAGTCCTCGGGCAGGGGACTGCAAATCTGATTATGGATAAAGACACACAGAACGCAACTGTAAGTGAACACGTCATGTGATCCACACCGATCCAAAGAGTGCAGGCATGCCCTAGTCGATGCTCACATTCACCCCCAGTAACGTCTGGTCTGTCACTGAGCAGCACTCCCTAAGTATGGCTAACGTGGTAGGATGAACAACACGCCCACGTGATAACTCAAATGCCAAGTGCAAACTCACAGGAGCGAGCGAAGAAGGTAATGTGCTCAGGGGTGGTAGGGACACCAGAGGGGGTGACGGCACCGGAGACAACAGAGGAGGGGGAAGTCTGAAGAAGTCAACCGCAGCCTGGAGATCTTCATCGAAACAGTGATCACGATCAGAGAAGTCAGTACTGTCCTCATCATTCCTCAGCACTGGAAGTTCAGGATGCTGGCCCTCACTAGAAATGCGGTCATTACAGTGCGTGGTTCCACTGGGCCCCTCTCTCCCCACACGTCTACACGCAGAGAAGTCGCCCTCTATTTCCATGGAGAGTTCCGCCAGGCACGTCTGCACAGCTGCGGCTCTGAGTGGCCTGCCTCCCGCTGGAGGGGGCGCGACATCGTCCCTGGACTCTGTGGGTCCGGGGTTTTCTTTGGCAGGTTTCTCTGTGGGAGAAAAAAAGTAAATACTAAACATCTGTAACATCAAGAAAAGTTAAAAAAATTATTCTAACTGTTCAAAACGCTTACTTTATTGAAGAAACCGAAATAAGGAGAAACATTTTTTAAACGGCACCCGATCCCTTCCTACAGATTATCCTGTAAGACCTGAACACATTTCATGTAAGTGCACTTCCCTCACAACAAGCAGGACAAAGAGGCAGGCGGGCGGGTGGAGGTGATGCCCTGTGGCCCACAGGCAGCAGGGCGCATGCGTGCAAAGGTATCATGGTGGTGGGAACGGGTCTGGATGGCATGCTCCCTCTCTCAGTAACTATCTTTCCACACAACCAGCAGCATTCGGAGACACAGCTTTGTGCAGAGGATGACAGGGAACACAATTTCCTCTGCCTGAAAAACAATCAAAAATCAGCCGACATCAAGCCTACCCAATAACCATATTTGTACAATGCTGCAATTAAGGGACTCGACCAGGTCACGAACATACTTTGTATTACAGTGCAATAGGAAAGTTACTGTAAAAACGCAGTGGTTTGGGGGTCTTGATTTTGGTGAACTGCAGTGGTGCTAATTATCAGTGAAGATGTCTGTGTCCCGGGAAATAACTGGAAATAACCATTTGTCATAAATGAAAGCTATAAAAAATATATTTTACATAAGGACTCAAGGCTCCCTAGAGAAGTGACTGACTACAGGGCTGGGGAGGGAAAAATACAAATCGGCCCTGAAACATCTTGCAGAGTCAGAAAGGAGTTCTCACAACAGGCTGGGGTATGCCTCAAGGGCCCAGGAGCCAACCTGAAAATAGTCCCAAAAGCCGAAGCTGAAGCAATTTGAAAGATGAAATAAATACTGGTAGTTATGAATTATAATGCAGAGAATAAAGAATTCCAATTAATTAATGCAGAAGGAACGAGAGAAATAGGAAATCACTATAGACTAAACAGTAACTGTGGCGTGCAGGCTTCGGCTGTGGAGGCTAAAATAGGCAGGCTAGAGTGGGAGAGAAAGACTATTTGCAGAGTATCCACGTGTCTCCCTCAAGATAATTCACAGTAATATAACGCTGGAGAAGCCTGGCAGACACCATTTTAACAAGTGGCCCCACTGTCACCCTGTGTCATCCATCCCCCCATCCCCTCCCCGGGACGAGGTCAGAGCGCCGAGGAACCACGAGGACACCACCGTGGAACTCTTGCTGTAAAGAGAGTCTTCGCCTAACATGAGGAAACAGCACACAAGCCAAAACGGACAGGTTTCCTACGAAATGATGGCTCCTCTCTGAGAGTGGCAAAGCCATGAGACAAAGCAACCCAGCTGAACCAGCAGACTGGGGGCTGGAAGGTGGAGGGCTGCTAGGTGCGACGTGGGCTCCAGGGACTGACACGTTCCCAGAGACATCCATGTGAGCTTTCAGTTCGCTAACAGTCTTGCACCAAAGGTTAAATTCAGGGGAATCTGGATGCGGAGTCTAAGGGAATTCTCTGCACTATTTTTGTAGATTTTCTCACATAAAAACAAAAAATTAAAAAAAAAAAAAAAGAGTACGTTTTAAGATTGAAGATTCCAAAGACTCCATGTTTCCCTTTCTACTTGAAAAAGTTAACACTAAGCAGCACACTTACCCTTCAAAATAGTTTGGTTTTAAATAAAAACACCAAATTATTAAATGGAGAGCCCTTTTCATAACATCTTGAACAACATGAAATCAGTGCTTATAATAAACCACGACTACTTCCTGCTGAAGCCGACCGAGAAGAGCCCCAGGCCGCTTCTGCCTCAACAGATGAAGACGCGGACCGCGAACCGCAGCGGCGGGCTCACAAGACGCAGGCGCCACCTGCCTGGATCAGCTGTGCCGCCACGCAGCACGCGACAATCCACGTCACAGCACCCCATCCCACGGGCCTCTCTTCACCTCACAAAACCTCACGAGCTCTGAGTCAAGCACAAATGAGAATCAGCAACTTGTCTGGTAACATTTTTTGGAGGGAAATCTGCCTTCAGAAGCCTGAGAGAGAAAAACTAGGTACACATCTCTACAGATTTAGATCCTCAATGATCTGTGAACTCACGGCAGCTAATCATAAGAAACCAGTAAAATGGGGGGGAAAAAGTTAAGTAAGGAGCTCTTTAATCTTATGCATGACAGCTAACTTCCCCCATCCACTGTGGGATGACTAATACCTATTTCCAAATCTTAAATCCTGAGTAGGGTGTAACTGAGAACACGGCAGGAGGCCTCCACAGCTGCCTGCAGATCAAGACAGCCCACAGGCGAAGTCAAATCCGAAAACTAGCGGTGGTGCTGCAGGGAATCATCTGACGTGACAGCATGAAAGGAAACTTCTTATCGGACAACAGCAGTGTTCTCAAGCAGACTGTGAACGTACAGGAGATCAGCCGCTAACAGTTCAACCAAAGGAACTGGTTACAGGAAAAGGAAATTCAGTGAGGCTGCTGCTGGATGGATGACACTCGTGAAGTGATTCAGAAAGCACCATGCCGCCCCAGTCCTCTGCATGTTCCTGCCATACACGCTGCACTCTGTGTCCTCCCAGCTTCTCCGCGTGTCCTCGGAGGAGAGCCACTAGTACAAAAATAAAAGCTGAATGCACTTACTGAGACTAGAAGCCACGCTGAAGGGAAAGGAGCCCTGTAACTCAAAGTACCCATTCCGGTTTATTTCACTCTTTCAATGTCAGATTCAGGAGACAGTAAAAGCTGAAGGCATACAATGCCCACGGTAAACATTTCTACTTTCATGCATGAAATGTACTTCTGGAAGTTTCTCTCTCACCTGTGATACTTCGGTTGCCTTCACCAGGTAGTCTGTGTGTTGTGTTTATGCAGAGCCAGAGTTCCTTCAGAAGCAGCTTTACTTTTCCTGTGAAAAAGAGTGCAGTATTAAAGACATGTCATTCGGCTCAATCTACAAAAGGCCAAAACACACTCCGGGGAAAGCAGGACTTCTTAAGGGCTGGGGAAACAGCTAGGCACTGAGACTTCTTCCCCAAATCCAACCACTGTGAGTAATTGGCTAAGCTATGGAAGGCCTGCAATGCTCCAGCTGAATGCTGAAGACAGGCTTGTTTTTTATCCAGGGGTGAGGGGAATGGGAGGGCACATGACTCAAAAGATCAAATCTACCTGCTGGTAAAGGTCTTTATCCCCTTTTTGTATGAATGGACCAAATACACATCCTTGGCACTTTCTATAGAAGATGGTAAGAGACGAGGGACAGAAGCACAGATATAATGACCGATGTGAGAGATGTTGGCTCTACGTTTACTACCAACAACAGCAGAGAAGCACCCTCAGTGACATGAGGGTGTCAGAACACCCATCAGAACTGACCATGCTGGGTATACTGTGTGACTCATGATCTCATGCGAGTTCAAGCCCAATGCTGGATGTAGAGATCACTTTAAAATTAAAAAAGAGAGAGAAAAAAAAAAAAAAAAAAGAATTGGCCTAGCTGTAACTAACCCGGGGGTTTTGTGTATAATAGAAAATTCTTCATTAGTCTCAAGGGTTAACAGGGTGTAAGACAAAAATGTGTGTGTATAAACACATGGAAAGGAAGAGATTATCACACGAATGAGCAGACACACAGAGAAGCACATGCTTTTAGAAGGGAAGTGAGAGCCTTGGAATTTTTATAAATTTTCAAAAGGGTCAGGATTCCTACAACAGTTAAGAACCATTGGTTCAAGCTGAAAGGTCCCCATTTCTACAGATTTAGATCCTCAATGATCTGTGAATTCAGATCATTTTAACTATGGCAGGCCTAATGAAAGTCATATAACGTTAAGAATATGACACTATGGTTTTAAAGCAAGTTTAACATTAGTATGTACATACATTTCCAAAAAACTGCCAGAACAAAAAATATTCACAAAAATTGAAATATGAACAGCTTGTGGTCAAATCTGCATAGAAACACCAACCGCACTAATAAAAATTCAACTAAAAATAAGCTTTAAGTATTAGGTAATTTCAGGCTACCTCTGTTATAGTTACCTTAAAGTTCTTAAATTAGCCTGAAGCATTTATTGAAAATACTGAAATCTTTAATCCAGTTCTAGAGAAGATAAAAGACCTACCTTTTAACCCAAAATATCTATAATATAAAAACTCACAAATTTTGAAATAAATCAGCCCTATATAAGCTGGCAAACTGCATCACTCCATAAAGAGCACTGTCCCCAGAAGAGGGGACCAGAATAAGTGTTAAGGACAGAGTAACAGGCACACTTAAGGAGTTTCACATTCCCAACCTCTCTGGAGCCCAATCAACTTCTGGCTGTCACTGTGTATGAAGCACATCCACTCTTTGAGTTCCAAAATTCTGTGATCAAGTAACTTATCTACATTGTGATTTAACCTACCCAAAAGCCTGCTTCCAAATACTGTAATCCCCTGTGCTTAAATGACCTGACCAGGATCCCTGCTTATTACGTATACCCAAAGCAGCAAACAAGGAACCTTAAAAAAAAAGAGAAAAAGTTACTTTTCTATTCCTATGGAGGTTACTAAGCAGAGCGATGCCTATGCTAACTGAGCACTCGTTCACTACTCCTAATCTGACAAATCAGAACAGAACTATCCATTCCCAGTAAAGCAGAAAAAACAAAACCAAACCAAACCCCACTGTGGCTTCATTACTTAGCTGTAAAGAGAAAAGCTCATTATGTCGAATTGCGCACCTTCCCCCAATCCCGTACATTCCTGCCTGTATCAAATCTAAGGTGTCCGTGAGTGTCTCTGTACTTGTCTGCTTCGCTGACTTGCCAGGCGTCACAGGAACACCATGCTTTCACCAAGATACCGTCACAATTGTGTTTGTTACAATCTGTGTGGCCATGAGCCTTGATCAGGTTTTTCCTTTTCAAAAACTTGATCATTCCAAATATCTATCCTATCCTGATAAGCTTTCACCATCTGCTTGTCCTTTCCCATCTACAACCTCAGTGAGATGTAAGACTGGATCTTTAGAAATACATCTGGGGAAACCTCACGTCTTTACACCGTTGAGCCTCTGATCCAGTACCAACGTTCACTTACATGTTCTGGTCTTTCACGCTCTTCCGTGGCTTTACGGGCTTCCTCAGAGGCCTGGCACACTGCTTTTAGGTTTTCTCTTCCTAGACATGACGGTCCTGTCACCCTAACTGGTGTTTCTCATTCCATCCCTGCTCTGATAGGTTGAGGACGGCGCACTCCGCGTGCTCATGGGACGTATCACCACTCTGCCAAACTCCCGTTCGGTCTTCCAGCTCAGTCTACCTAGACAGCCTCATCACTTGAAATCATGACAATTTTGACTCTTGTTAGTATTTACAGCCCCTGCTCTTCTGTGTTGGCTCTGCTGCATGGCGCGGGGCCCCTAGTGCACACAGAACAGAGGTAACGAAACGCACACGTGTCTGCTTCTGGCGGGAATGACTAGGCTCTTCAGCTTTCACCTTTCTCAATTTCAAAATGTGTTTCTCAATTGTTACCTCACCGAGTACCTTTTCATGAGGAATGGATGCTGAACTGAGATGATCACATCTTTCTTCTCGTAACCAGTGGTTGTGGTCTTATGAGATAAATCCTCAAATCATGCTATGTCTGTATTCTCTATTAGTATGAGACTGGAGTTCTCAAAATTGCATTTGGCATTTTGCAGCTGTGTTCCTCAGTGACCGTGTGTGTGCTCATGTCAGTCTTAGCTGGCTCTGGTACAGGGCTGTTTGAGTCCAAGACAACGACATGAAAAGCAGTCGGTATTTTTCTAAGTTCTCCGACAAACAAAATAACTACTAATAAAGACATAGTTTTATTCACTGAAGCCTTTACAGAGCTCACTTGTAAGTCCTGCGGGTCTTGTATGGCATCAGATCTTAACTGTTCTCTTAAAGTTTCTTCCGCATTATTTTTCTGTTCAGGTTTGCAGCAACTATCCAAATCAATCTGAGCATGTTTTCCTTGAAAACGCTTCATTTCGCAAGCATGATTCAATCTGAATATAAATGTGTGAATTCAGAAATGCTCTCACTGCAGCTTTTTTGTAGCTTTCTCTGTCGAGAGGCTTTTGTGTGGCTGTTCCTTCCTTTCTTGATCAGACTTGCGGAGGAGCTGTTGGTTTCAACAGCCCTGCAGAGATCCAGCTGTTTGTTTTACTAGGCCCAAATCAACAATGCTTTGGTTCCTATTTCATTAACTTAGATTTTCTTCTTCATCAACTCCTTCTTTCCATTTCCCTCAGTTTCTGCTGCATTTTCCTACTTTCCTGTCATTCAGTTTCTGTACTTCTTGCTTTCTAAAATAATCATGGAAGATCACTCATCCCTGTGAACACGAGACTGGCAATATCTCAGAGATTTTAATACCGGCCTACGGTTATTTATTTCAGTTTTTATGTTCTCTGCTACCCAAGAGGAGCTGGTTTGTGTGAATGCATGCTCACTTACCAGACAAGTTTGGAAAGTTGTGGGGTTTGGAGGGGGAGGGAGAGTTTTATTAATATCTTTTTTTTTTTTTTTTAAGATTTTATTTGTTTATTGGACAGAGAGAGACACAGCGAGAGAGGGAACACCAGCAGGGGGAGAGGGAGAAGCAGGCTTCCCACCGATCCCAGGACTCTGGGATCATGATCTGAGCCGAAGGCAGCCGCTTAACGACTGAGCCATCCAGGTGCCCCTTTATTAATATCTTATTAAGTATCAGTTTTATAATATTATCTCATATTAGGCTGGAGTTTCTGTTGTCCAGCAAATAGCATTCATATGTTTAAAAGTATTTTGAAGAATTCTACGTTTGTGGTTTAAAGGTTAGATGTAAATCATCCTGAAACCACAAATCCAATTCCACCTATTTTGTGTGCTTTTACAAATGACGGTCTCTGAGAAACACAGTAAAGCCTCTCATGGAAACAGGTGACTATTCCCTCCAGAATTTCCAGGCATTTTACTGCAGAGTTTCGTGTTCTCAGTCTATGATAGCAACATCTTCTTGATGAATTGTACCTTTAAGAAACCTGGATATTCCCTTTTAATCCACGTACACTCACTTCTAAGCTTGAATTACTTTTTGCCTGGTTACTGCTTTCAAGTTAGCATTTGCTTGAAATTTCTCTGTCTCTCTATATTCAATCTTTTCCACTTCATTTGATTTTAAAAGATACTTCCTACTAACATGCCAGAAATAAAGATCGTACACAAAAATCACGCTCAACACCTGAAAAAGCATTTCCAATATAAATATTACATGTGTGTCCCACTCTGAGATGTGTCCTTCAATTATTTCTTGCTGACTTCTCTCCTTAGGGCTCTGGCCTCCCCTCGGAGAGGTCCAGGTGGGTGACCACTGTGACATCTAAAATCTTGTTTCCCATACTTGAGAACCCCACTGGTTCAATTTCATGGCAGCAGCCAATTATCTAAGGACATGAACTCTACTCTTAACATTTTCTTCCCTCCAGTTCGTGATTTAATACCGTTTCTTCGGGTTTTTCTCCTTGGTGCCTTTCTTCCCCATGACTGCTGCTTCTCAGTTTTAGATGGAAGTTGAGGCAGGTCATCTTTGAGAGCCAGCGTATACTTCTTCAGCCTACATTCCTCTGGCAATACATGAAGGTTCTCACTTCATGGACCTAGGGGACCCTGCCTTCGGAGGGAAGGGATGCAGAGTGAAGCAGTTACAAGGATTTACACGAAGAAGAGAAGTATCTCATTTTCTGCGAACAGGAGTGGCTATCCTTCAAAGTAGGTGTAATTACCCAATTTTCTGGTTTTCTTATATCCACACCCACTCAGAGTGCCTCCTATGTCGTAAATGACACTTGACAGAACTTTGGGCCACAACGTGTGGACAAATGCCAAACACTGTTTCTGAAACCAGAAGGTTACTCATGTCCTGCTCCGTCTCCCACTCCCTATGCCTCTGATCTGAAGAAACACAGGGCTTCTACAATCAAACTTGCTTTTTGAGGCCTATTTTCTCTGTAATTTTAGGTTTCACCACCAACTGATACCATCTGCTTTACATTTTCCTCCATGGTAGTAAACCTTTTAACTCTAAAGAAGAGTTTTGTTTTGTTTTGTTTTTTAATTTTCTGCCATCTCTAATGGAATTTAGAAGGAAGGAAAGGCAAATGTGACATTCTGGAGGCCTTTCAAAAAGATAATTCACCAAATTATCTGAGTCAACCCAATATACTTTCTAACTTGTGAATTTCCTTCAGAAGTACAGATGAGCCTTGAACTTTGACTCCCTTAAAACCTAACTAACAGCCTAGTGTTAATCAGAAGCTTTCCTGATAACACAACAGGCAATAACACGTACTTTATACATTATATGCTTAATATACTACATTCTTACAATGAAGTAAACTAGAAGAAAGAAAACTGTTAAAAAACCATAAAGAAGAGAAAATACGTTCACAGTACTGCACTGTATTTATAGAAATAAAACCTACATAGAAGTGGATATGCGTGCAATTCAAACCAGTGTTGCTGAAGGGTCAACAGTATTACGAGAGAAAAGTGTTAAAGATATACTTAGCAATTAGGAATTAAATCCCCCAAGGTCCACAAGTAAATAATTAACAGATTCCTAAAGACTTCATGTATTTACCTGGAAGAAGCAAAATGTACAGCAGACAACACTCACCCTCACGATGAGGGGAGATAAAACAATGCAGGGATAGACAGCAATTCCGAGGACTCAGTGGGAGGGTTCAGTTTTAAACAGCAAGGCTTGAGAACAGTCAAATTCTAAAACAAACCCGTCAGTCCAAAAGAGAAGATGACGAAAGCAGCAGCTGACCACTGGCTGGGAGAACCAAGCCCGGGGAGCCCTCCACTTCTCTGAGCAGCACCTACGACTCAAACCCTGGTTTTCCACACAGAAGGGGAGGACAAAGAGGTTGAAGCACCTGGACCTATGCAGCAGCGACACTGGGAACCGGCAAACCAGTGCCCAGGAAACTGAAAGGTGTTAACTATTAAAGCCTCAAGCCCAGGAAAAGGTGATCTTGGACGAAGAGACAGGGTAAAGGAGGCTTCTAAACACACGCTATATCCTTGTAGAAACAATGGAAGTGGTTTTAGTAATCTCCACTTGGAGGAAAAATAACACATCAGTGACATAACAACACCGTTATTAACTTATCATTTTAATTCCATCTCAAGAAAGTGTGAGATAAGTAGAGCAAAAATCCATAATCTCCTTTTTAAAAATGAAGAATGAAACAAAGAGAAGTAAATGGCCAAGATCACACAGCTAATAAAGAGAAATATTAAAGCAAACACTTCAATTTCTCAGCATCCAGTGTTGTATCTTCTGGCCTACAAGATAACACACTGCATGACAAAATGAAGACTGAAAGTTTGTGACTCCCTTTGTTCCACAACTACTGTCTTCCTTCTGCTTACAACGCTTGGCCTTCCCTCCAAAAATACACTGGAGGGCTTTGATTCCAGTTTTTCTGTCTTCACAATTTTTATATATTTGGCACCTAAGAAATTTTATAAGTTAACTTGAAAAACTGTAACCTAATATAAAACTACATTTATTTATTGAAAAGTATGGAAATTATACCATGGACTAGTTTTCCTTTTCCAAACAATATTGCTTTTTGACTCTTTCATTCACCAAATTATCTGATCAGACAGCAAGGTGATATAATACATGCAACAGATCTGATGAAGACATAAAATGGGATATGCCTTCTCTAACTCGAACACCTGCTAAACCCGAGAAGTTCTGCAATTACAGGTAAGAGCAAAAAGCAACCTCCCAGGTCACTGAAAGTAATGCACAGAAATTAGTAAGAAGTCTGTAATATACTCACTTTTATCTATGCTTCCGTAAGAATCACTTGAAATTTGTGTTCCAATATGTCTCAACTCTAAAACCACGGCGAAAAATACAGTTAATAAAGAATACTGCATGTCAAAACAGAATTTTCAAGCAGTAAGTGAATACTCACCCTTTTCATTTTTTTGTTTAGAAAATTCATCGAGCCGTTCCTGTGGAAAGAAAGTGCTGACAGTGTAAGGGGCAGGGAGGGCAGGCATCCCACACCCGGTGTGAGGGGGGCAGCCCAGCGGCACCGTGGACCGATTCCCCCAGGGCAGCCCCGTTCCTGATTCCCACATGACGAGGACACTATGGAGCCCTGAGGCCATGAATGTCACCTGGGTGCACGCTATTATCTATTACCTGTGTCTTCTTAAATTCCTTTTCAAGTATTTTCTTCTCATTCCTCAGTTGCTTGAAGTCCTGCGTTTGCTTGACAGCAGCCTCTTTAAAAAGCACAGTGAACAAGAGACACAATAATTATGTACCGACTTCACAGCTACCACTAATGAAATACTCAAAATATCATCTACTGAGAGCTTTTCTCATTTCATAAAACTTTGAAACAAATTTTGTAAAAAGTTACTGCTCCTTCAGCACTTCCTCAGTTAGGGATAAACGCAGGAACGCGGTTTGTTTAAACTGTTATCTATAAAACCACAGACTTGGCAGAGGCCCCAAGACACCTTTGCGATCCCAGCCGCGCCAGCCCACGCACCCTGGTCAGGCAAGAACCCGGCACACCTGACCTTCTGTGAAGGAGGGGCACCGCTCCCTCCTGCTCTTCGGCAACAAGCAGCATTCATGTTTCAGAGATTCTATAGCTGTGGTTTCATCTCGGAAGATAGTTAATACCATCCTCTGTACTGGGGAGGAGGGACAATCTTCTCCACACTTATTATGTTGTTACTTCTTCCTGGAATTCCCATCAACAAGCTAATAGTTCTAGCGCTAATACCTTTGTTCTAGATCTACTTTTAAGGTATAAACAATACCTGGATCTTCAGCAAATACTTCAATCTGGCTTTTGGTTCTGAAGCACATGGTCCAAATATATTATTAAGAATCTAACCAGCATTAACTTTACCTGAGTATGTTCATACACAATTGCCATGAAAACTAAAATTCCATAAAACACTACAGTAACAATCCTTTCCTGACTCCTCTAACGAGCCTGAGTATTTCCTTACCTGATTATTACGCAACATCCCTTACTAGGGGAAAATATTTCTGTCACATGGGAAATAAAGGCTACACTTCTCTTCAAAGGAAATCTGCCCTAAAAGCTGTACATAGTCTGAAATGCACAGGCATCTCAGATCTCTTTAAAACATTTCCTTAGATAGACACTTACCTTCACACACCAGCAAGAGAAAGCCATACTTAAAAAGAACACAGTGATGTCATACTTACTGCCATATTGTCAGTGTTTGTGCAAAAACCGAATCAGAGGAAAAATTGTTACCAAAATATTTGCAGAGTTTAAATCTAAAGACCTGGCCTCAATCTAGGTAAATTTACGGCTGGAAGTACTTTCAGCAAGTTCTCTTCTATATGCCCCAATCCAGCTAAATGTAAATTCTTACTTCACACTCTACATGAGAAACGGCCCGCGCTCGGAGGCAAAGCACCGTCCGCGTGTCATCACTACCTAAAAACACCAAGGTTCCTGGTACTAAAAGTAGTAACCTTTTCTCTCTACTAACCACTTATTTTAGGAAAAAAATGAGAAAGCCCCATAATATTCAACTTTCAAAATTAAATCCTTTTACTGATTGCTGCTTTTTAAGGTACAAATATGGATTGCCATTATTTTGAGTGCACAACACTTCAAAGATTTGCCACATGCCATTCTCCTATTCCTATCCAAGAACTGAGAGGAGTACTCAAACTTCTCCTTAACAGTGCCCTTAGCATGGTCATTCGGGGTGCGCCCTCGAAAACACCAGATGACCAGGCTACCGATCAAGTCCTACAACTCTGTACGGTCACTAACGATCTGTGTAAAGACCAGTGACTTCCATTAGCTAGACAACAATAGTGCCAATTACCTTCCAGCTTCTTCACCTTGGCTTCTAGTTTCTTCTTCCTAATAAGACAATTTCAAAAATTAATATAGTAAAAAAAAAAAAAAGAAAAAAGAAAAGTATACACACGCACACACAATTTGTGGCACATTTTTTTTAAATTACTAAAATTTATATAACAAAGAAATGTCGGTCATGATGATCATTGTGTATCAACCACTGAAATCATCAGCAACTGTCCTAAAGAAAGAGTAAACTAAGAGAGAACAGTACGGTATTTAGTGTATAATATTTCTAGAATGAAATCTGTATTTTTCTGACATACCACGTCTGGGAGTATCCCTGAGCCACAATGGCCTCATGTCCAGACCAAGCTGATGAACCCCGGTGGCTTCCTAGGACCAGTGCAGCAACCACACTGGCAATGTTACTTCTGGGAGCATGCGTGGTGGCTGTGCTCACAATTCCATCTCACAGGAGGGTAGAGGCTGGAGAGCTGCACCAGTTTTCAGATAGATTTTTGGCTCAGAGCAGGCAGGTAACTCTGAGAAAGTCTCTGAGGTACCATTACATCACACATACACTAGACTACTGTGTGTAGCTCACAAGATCTGTGAATCACGTGATTATCATCACTTGGGTGCTTTCGAACAGCTCTTTTCATTAATGGTAACAAAGACGCCCATTCCACAGGGGACCTGTTAAAGTCCCAGTGCAGAGGAAGAAGCTGACCATCATGGCTGAAAATACACAGACCACGCACATGTACAGACATAAACACTTCTATGGAGTTCTTTCTTCGTGCAGCTCTTTAATATATCAAGATTTATCAATCCGCCTTATAATCCTTCAAGGGAGGTATAATTTCCACTTGACAGACCTAGAGACTAATGTTGACTAACTAGTTTAAGATCACAGTTACAGCCCACAACCCAAAGACAGAGAATAGAGAGAGAGAGCACTGACTGGAGGACCAGACATTTTCAGACATGAAAACCGTATGTCCACAGTCATTTTAGGACTTACTGAGCATCAGTTTTCAAGCATTCTTCTTTTACACGTGCATATTCCTGGTGAGTATCTTGGTACAACTTCAGAGAACTCTAAGAAAAAGATAGCTGTTGTCAATCTGAAAGTCACTGACCATCAGTGAGAATTTACTTTGACCTTGATAATTGAAATTATTACCATTTAACAGTAAGAAATCAACCAAATGAATACATATATTAGACAGGAAACCAAAGTATATTCTCTGAACATTTTAATAGAGATAACCAGATCCTTAACAGATGTAAAAGGATTAATGGTCTCATCAAACAAAGCTACGCAAGTTAAAATGTATTAATTTTAGGGCAAATCCAAATCTTCCTAAGACCGAATAGCCAATATTTTTCTCAACCAGTTAAAATTCAAAAAATCTAAAGAAATTTTAGAGCTCATTACTACTACACAAAAATATAAAGCAAATCATGACACTTAACAATCACTGGGGAAAATGGGCTACCACCACTGAGCAGGTCCATCCTGACGGCCACTGCGGAACGGGAAAGGGTCTGTCACTGAGCACTTATCCTCCTACAACGTGCGGACGATAGGTCTTTAACTACCACAGCGCTGAGATGGATTTTATGACCCCCTTTTATAGATGAGGGGTCTGAGGATCCACAAGCTGACTTATTTTTCCAAAGTCACAGAGAATGAGTGACTAATTAGCATTTCTCATAGAGGTCTGACTCCAGTGTTCACGCGTCCTCTCAGACATGGCTGATGAGACTGTTATATATTAGAGGCAGACAAAATTCAATGTTGTGGTTGTTTCTGTTTAACCTTCTCCAAGTAGTTAAATATATAATAGACTTTCTACAGAAGTACGTAAGATCTCAGATCGGCACACGGCATTACTAAAACAGCAACAAGTCAATGACTGAGAGGCACAGACGCCATCATGAAAAGAGCTCAGAGAACAGGCTGAGAAGCATGCATCGTTCCAGCTTGGATATGATATGTCTCATGCAAACCAACTAACTTTATTGGCCTCCAACTTATGTTATTTGTAAAAGCTATGAATTCTCTCCTAAGACTCCTAAAAAGAGTAAACCACAGTTCACACCAAAAAGCAAATTTGCAGCATTTTTTCTTGCACTGCCAAGTTTAAAGCATTTTAAATAACTGTTTTACTGCAACCTGATTTTGAAACAGAGAACATGATCTCTCCACCTTTAAGTTTAAATTTTTGCAGATTATTTTACACTTACAGCAAGACCAATATGAAAAGACAACCAACGCAGGACACATAGAGCCCTAAAAACTCCCAGCTAGAAGGTTCCTCTGCAGAACCTCAAAAAACATGTAAGCAACTAACAGAGCGTCACAGAGCTAGTAATTACTGTGAGGACCAAGCCATTAATCAACTAGTTCAGTGTCCTCTAAATAGGGGAATACACTTAGTGATTCCTGAGTACCCCTTGTTTCCTCTGTTAAGACATAAAATACCCGTTCATGCCAACGACAGTGAATAAACAGATCTTAATTTATGGAAGATAAAGCTTTGTAGGAAAATTCCTTTAGGTACCTTCTTCTCTTCCAGCTCTGCTTTTAAAGATCCCAATTCTTCCTGACATTTCTGCAGAGGAGAAATTTTTTGAAGCATCTGTTCCACTTGGTGATGCAGGGTACTATTCTCTCTAAAAATAGATGATGCATTAGCATTATTATACGGAAGTACATACAGCAAATTTTTAAATATATCGACTGCTACTATTCTAGTTTTTCTAACTTGGAAGAAAAAAGGAATAAAAGAATCTCTCTTTTTAAATGCATTCTATTTATACCAACATGATCTTCATACTGCCCTTTATTCTTTGACATTATAGTTTACTTCTAATAAAAGTATATGATAAACTACTTGAGAATTACAGTAGATTCTCAATCTGATAGACGATATGTGAAAGGACAATATGCCAAATAATTGGGTTTTTCCAACCTTGAACTCAAACCCCATTTATCCAAATTAAATGACAGACAATTTTGTGATCCACTTTATAACAATGCTTTGCCGCCTTCTAGAGGATGAATGTATTCAGAATACGAAACATGCTAAATTTTCGCTACATTTTAAATCGCTTAAAATACACAAAATAACCACATTATTAAACAATCCAATTCACGCAGACTACAATTTGATTAACAATAAGCTTCATTTCAATGGCAATGCCATCAGTAAAGGTAATAAAAAGTCAAATACCAGGCTGTAATTTAAGACCTTGGTAAAAAATTCATTTGAGTAATTTAATACTAAGGAAAATGTAAATCTTTTATTATGACCATTAAAGTCACATTCTATATGATGGGTCAATCCTGTGTGGCACTATGATTGAATCTGTTTCAAAATCTAGTCTGATAAATGTCTATCCCAAAACAACCATGAAGACAGGTACTTACCTTCTTGCAAACTGCAGCTGTAAAACTTGTTAAAGAAAACTCTCAGTTTTATCTGATACTTGACAGAAGATTAAACTCACTTTAAAATTACCTGTAATAATCTCTGTTCAATGTATATACAGGCAAGTTCACAATTCCTAGAAAACAATATTCCAAGGTCCATTTATAACACAGTGTTAAAAATTTTTACTAAGTTACTCTATTTACCATAACATGTACCTAAAGTCAAAATATCTACTTCTCTAAATTAGAATAGGTATTCAATTACATCGACGATTAATACTGAGTTCCAAGAATAAACACAAAGCAATATTCAACAAATGAACACTACCTTGGATCCTATAAACAATAAAATCCCCAAACAACCTATCCTGAATTTCTCAAATAGTCCAGAGCATAATTACAGCAAACAAGAGTTAGGTGCTTATGAGAACCATGTATCAATACTATACTATACTCAACAAGTAACAAGAAAAAAAAAACACAGGGAAAACATAAAACCTAGATAACCTCTCACTTTTACAATTTACACAATATGATAACTTCGTTTCCCATCTCACGCTGCCCGTGAAATGTTCCAGGACAGCAAAATGATTACCCTTTTAAATTTCACCTCCTACAAGTTTCTATGCATAGACCACGAGGTGGCAAATGTCTGTAACAACATGCCTCTGTAACAACACACCTCAGAATACAAACTTCTCCAGATTAAGGACTATAATATTCACCCTAAGTTACCAGTCTTTGCAAAAAAGAGAAGTTCAAAAAAACCTGATGAAATAAAATATACCCTCTCCTTCTGAAAAAGGAAATAATAAACTTAACAAAACAGAATTACACAAAAAAGAAAGAAATCAAGGGGCGCCTGGGTTGCTCCATCACTTAAGCATCTGACTCCTGGGTTTCAGCTCAGGTTGTGATCTCAGGGTCATGAGATGGAGCCCCCTCCTGGGGCTTAGTGCTCAGCAGGGAGTCTGCCTGACATTCTCTCTCTCCCTTTCCCTCTGCTCCTCTCCCTGTTCTCTCTCTAATAAAACTCTAAAAAAAAAAAAAAAAAAAGTAAAAAATCAAGTTACATAACAATGCCATTTAAACATATACCATTAGCACCTCGGGTTGGAAAAGCAAACTAATGCACACTTAAGGTACAAAAAATATGTATTTGGGGCAAATATCAATCGGGTTTAAAAAAAAAAAGGAATCAGTATTTACTTGTAGCAGGGGCTGAAGATGATTACCACATCACTGAATGGGTATTCCAGAATAATCCCAAGGTTTATCAATTTTTAATAAACGATTCTAATAATTTTGATTTAAAAATTTTATAAATTTTTGAAAAGCAAATCAATTTCCCTGCTAGATTACATGTGTAACTACCTCAAAAGTTTACGCTAAAAAGGATATAATGAAAGTATATTTTCCTAATACTGGAATTAATTGGCTACCTATTTCCCATTTAGCTAATTAAAAGTACTTGTAATAACTGTTTCTGTACAGGTTTCATAATCAAAGATACTGCTCTTGTGATAATATACATTTATAGTTAAACAGACTGAGAGTTTAAACAAATGAAGCACAAGGGGGGATTTTCACTGACCTACATTTTTTAATGTAAAAATTCAGAACTAAAAATAAATCTAAGTCTTATGCGTTGATCTTATTACTCTAATCACACAAGTTAGACATGATGGTACCAACACAAAAAAATAATCAGTGATCACGTGTAAGTTTGGGGAGGCCAGAAATAATATCAAAGCAGGCCTGGGGTTCCTGCCAAAGTTGAAGAGCAGCATCTGTCCCAAGACCTAAGCTGAATCTCTAAAAATATACCCATGCTAATTTCATGGGAGATTTCCTTCATGGTGTTTTCAACACGAAATCCAGAAAAGTCAATTACACACGCTATTTTCACCCGACCAATAAAATATTTCACCAGAGGCCAACAACACTCCAGGTGCTCTGAATGGTTATTGAACAAATGCTGACCAGACTTGTCTTGTAAATACAAAATCACACCATGATTATGGATAGTCATTCTCTACAAATCATAAAGCCAATTTGCAAAAGTCACTTTTCCAACATTCTGAATATTCCTACACTGCAGGTCGTACAGAAATCCTGAAAAATTCTCAGAGTACCCGACTCGGCTTCACTTTATTCCTAAGCCTGCAGAACACCTGTCACGTGCTCAGTACAAATGAAAAAGACCTACCCATTAAAAAGTTAGGAGACCTTAAGAAAATCAAAATCAGTGACAAAAACAGAATACTCCACAACAGAGACCAGCAGTCTTCATCATGAAACATGTACTCACAGGAAAAGCCTTACGGTCACTGTGCTGCTCAGAAGGGTTCCTTCCTTAGAGGCTGTAAACACTATCTTCCAAAAGATAACCAAAAATTCCCACAGTTCTTGTAAGAAACTATAAATAAGTAAATTGAAAAACTCAAAGGAAAAAGCTAGTAAAAGGATATCATCACATTTCTTCTGATATTCTGTTAATAAATTACTGCAACAAAGAAAAGAATGATGTTACTTTTTTGGTCTAGAAAATATACCGTTAAAATCATGTTTCAAAATATGCTAGGCACCTTTCTTCCTAGGCTTCCTGCAACAAATAATGTTTAATTAATTAAATATGTATACACACACACACACATCACCTTCAATTCCTTAAAAGCGCTGCAATGATATGTGAACTTTAAAAAAAAAAATTAAATCTCATACCATGGCTATGAAATACTGTGAGGAAATCTGAGGTCTAATCCTAAAGCTAACAAGGCTTTGAAGACAGAAAACAGCTTTAAAAAAATTGCCAGTCTAGCAAAAAATCACCTCCAAACCCATAGGCCTGCTGTAAAGGGCTGAGGACCAACACCACAGCCTTCAGCCTGCGGACAAGGCTCACGAGGGTTCCACGATGACCATGACCCACAGCCCATGGGCCCCAGGTGACACACTGACAGCCTAACACACCGCCTGCTCTGGCTTATCTGTCAGGTTCACGAAGTTCAACAGAACACATGAAAACATACTCACTCTGTATTAATAATTTTCTGCTTCAAGGTAATTAGTGCTTCAACATATTCGTTTAAATTCTGAAAGAAAAAAACAGCTACAGTCAGCTACTTGTTTTTGTAATATGAATGACTCTAAATATATTTTATGTAACGTGTGACTTATTGTAAAACACGAACATATTTACTCTCACATAAACACAGAAATACATAAAGACATTATTTACGTTACACAGAAACACAGACCTACTCTGTGTGATCTTGAACCCATGCTGTATCTCTCTGAATCTTTTTTTAGGTGGATGACGCTCTCTCTTACAGTAAGGGGGTTGTGCAAACTCTCTGTGTGCTCTTAATCAGTGAGAATCTGATATGAGTGATTTTAGTTCACTAATTACTAGTAATCATCAGTCTACAACTCGCTCTGCATTGTCTCTGAAAGGATTTAAGACATCCAAAAAGTCACATAAATTATAAAAAAGGCAAAAAATAAAAATAACATGGGAAGAATAGGAATATAAAATAGGGACGAAATTCAATGAAAAATTCATTTTATAAGCATCTATATATTTTAGAGACCAACTATAAATCTGGCTCTAAATTACTGCTATCACGTCAACAGGGAAAACATCATTAGTTACACTGCTCAAAATGTTAAGACTTAAAAAGATATCTTTGCCTTTCAAGTGACTTCTTCCCTTAATATCTTCATATTACATTAGTAAATACTTAAGAACTTATTTTTCACTGATTATCCCAAAACACCTCTTTCTAGATATGATTTTGAGAATTATAGAAATATTTCCCTTTATAGTAGTCTGTGTATCTTCTTTGCAGTCAGACACATAACACGATACCAGTTAAAAAGGTCCACACTGAAATACATAAATAAGAAGTCTTAGTTTGGGGTGCTGGGTGGCTCAGTCAGTTGGACAACCAACTCTTGGTTTCAGCTCAGGTCCTCATCTTGGGGTCATGGGATAGAGCCCGTTGTCGCGCTCAATGCTCATCGATGCTCAGCTCGGAGTCTCTTTGTTCCTTTCCCTCTGTTCCACCACCCCCCAAGGCTCACGTGTGGTAATACATACATACATACATACATAAGTAAATAAAATCTTTTAAAAAAAAGTCTTTGTTTTCTTATACTCCCATCACCAATTAAAAATCACTATTCCTCCTTGTGTATCTCCTTGCAGAAATGTTCCTGCATATGTAAACATTTGGATGCGCTCAGTCTACCAATTCACCACCGAAGGCCATTCAGGTTCTCTTCTGTCTTCACCAACAGCACACCACCGGTGTCCCTGCCCATTCCTAGGAGATACTGTCTTTCCTTAGGATCAAGTCCAAATAGGCTTCCAGCGTTAGTGATAGTTATGAGCTTTGAAAATCTTAGAGCCATATTTTTCCATTTATATTTCTTTACGAGTGTGATTGAGAAATCTCTTGCCATTCAGTTTTTCTCTTATTAATAGCTCCTTAACATAGTTTGCTCACTGGTGTGGTTGCATTTTCTTATGCACTGCAATATTCGAGCAACAGCAACATTTCATTAAATGTTACAAATATATACATACAACATGTCTGTCACTTGATCACTAAAAGACAACCACATAGGCATGCAGAACTTTTCAATATTTAGAGCTGGCTCACTCTTTTAAAAAGTTTTGGTTTCCTGATATATTTAGAAAATTCTATCCCACCCAAGATTCTAAAATAAAAGGATTCTTCTCTATGTTATTCTAGTATTTTTATGCTTTTATTTTTTATATCTTTAACCATTCTGGTATTCTATAGAGACTCTAAAAATTGTAAGTCAAAAGGACTACGAGTGGACCATTCCATATTTGTATTTAATGTATATTTTGCTTTCCACATTCAAATAAAATCTTTCATTATATACAAAATAAATTTCATGTAACAACAGATTTCTCGGCACAGAGGGTAAATAATCCACCTGGTTTACTCTCTCCCTAAAAGCCAACTAAAACTAAAGCCAAGGAACTTTTTCCCCAAAGGCAAAACCCACAAAGATGAGAGCAGAATAAAAGACAAAAGGAAACTGGAAAGCAGATTCAAGAATACTGACTTAGCAGGCTCAAGAAAGCAGTAGAGGTGGGGAGGGGGGAGAGTCCGTGACACCGGGGTGCTCTTAGACAGGAGGGAGGTGGCAGCACTAACAGAACTAGTGGCAAGCTTTCTTACAAGCATTAAATCCTCAAATTCTTACCTCTCTGCCATGCCACCATCCAGCAAAAGATTTGCTGTTTGAAGAATTCTCTGCCTGAGACACTGTGAACACTGCCAGAACAAAGGGACGAAGCACCCCTATGCACACTGACCTGACACTGACCACCTGCTTGTCCCCATTAAGCTCCCAGACAGTGGCGGCCAATCCTTTGCCCTCCAGGCAAGGGACTGAAAGCTCTTTCTCTGAGGATATCTAAGTAGCACTGGCATGAGATATCCTTCAAATAAATGGCCCACCAGACCTTCTACGACGAAGCTCAGGGTCCAGAAGCCCCACACACTCAGCATTTCCAGCCAACATATTAGACAACAGTTTTAATAGGAACAATCATGGATTTCCACACAACAGAGAGAAATCCGTAACATCAAAGTGAGACCAAAACAAGACAAAGCAACTTGCAGTAAAAAAACTGAGAAGAAAACTTCAAAGATTAGTATGATCAGAGATAAATGTTATATTCATGAAACAACAATATTATTGAAAGGAATATAAAGAGTTCCTAGAAAATTTTTTTAAAAGCTCTTAAAAATTAAGAACATCCACACCCCCTAGGATGGCCAAAACCAAAACGGAAGACGACTACAAGCGTCAGTGAGGACGCAGAGACACAGGAGCCTTGGATTCCGTGCTGGAGTAGGAAGGACGTGAAGCAGCTGCAGCACACAGCAGTCTGGTGACTCCTCCGAATGTTCCACACAGTTTCCCACGTCATCCAGCAATTCCACTCCGAGGTCTACGCCCAGGAGAACTGAAAACACATACCCATCCCAAACTTGAACACTGTGACTTAAAGCATTATCCATGCTAGCCAAAAGGTAGAAATAAGCTAAATGTGCGTCAAATGATGAAGGGAGAAATGAGATGTCCCCCAGTCATACCACGTGATTACTTGCCAATGAAAACAAATGACACCTGCAACAGGGATAAACCTCAGAAGCGTTGCGCTACATGCAAGGGACTGGTCGCAAAAGACTACATGTTGTACGAGTCTAGTCACAGGATTCATGTCCGTAACAGGCAAATCCAGAGACAGAAAATAGATTAGGGGTTGCCAGGGACTGGGGGTAAGGGAGACAGGGAATGACTGCTAATGCCTAAGAGGGTTCTTGGTCGGGGCACAGGGCTGGGGGGCATGGAGATGAAAGTGTCGTGTCTTACAATTATGAAGTGGCGACACAGTTGCATAACTGTGACTGAACTAAAACCCACTAAATCGTACACATAAAAAGGATGACTTTTATGGTATGTGAATTGTATCTCAATAAAACTATCAGAACTGAATTAAAAACAGGGAAGCAAAATAAAAGCCTCAAAAGATTTGATAAAATTGGAAAAAAAAAAGTTCCCCCAAATAACACAAAACACAGACATGAGAAAGAACAAAGACAAATAAGAACAACTGCAGCATCAGTGCGAGATCCCAGATACCCAACAATAAGAGGTTCAGACAGAAAGTAACAGGAAAGATAGACAGTCAAAGAAACTGTGATATTCAAGAAATCTCAGAACTGAAGCCAGAAGTTACCAAACTGAAAGGTCCCCGCACATAAACAGAAACAGAATCCAAACCATGGAACCTCAGCACCAAATTTCAGAGCATCAGAGACAAGCAAAGACCCTACAGGAATTTCAAGAGACAAATAAAACCAAACAAGTCATATACAAAGAATGTGGAATCAGAATGGCTTTGGCCTTCAACAACAACCTAGAGACCTAAAAAGCAAATCTTCGAAATTCTGAAACAAAGTGAATTCCACGGTAAAATTCTGTACAAGCTACCGATCGACTGAGATGGTAAAATACACATTTTCAAATCTGCAGAATTTCCACAAATTTACTTCCCAGACATCCTTACTTAGGGAGGTACTGAAGGATGTGAACACGATCCACCAAAATCATGGAGTAAACCCAGACAAGATGACGTGGCACCCAAGGCAGAGGCGATGGGAATACAGGAAGGCAGCCGCGCCCCAGAGCAGAGCAGGTCCAAAGGCTCAGGAGGGAATTTTTTCCCTTAAGAAGAAAGCGACAGAATATCTGGCGGAGTGAAAGCATTAAGAGGACATTCCTACCTAACTGGCAGAAAAATCCAAGTAAATGTAGTTGGTGTTCACCGCACATTTAAATTATGGTTTTTAAAATACAAGTGGTTCTTCCTTTTTTTTTTCCTCCATCCTCTTTCCAGTTCTTTGCTAGTGGGCCTCATCTTCTCCACCTTGCCTCCAGATGCCATTCTGTAACGTTAAGTACTACGCAAGAAACATTCCAGAAACCTGACTCTAGAGTCACACACAGCTGGATTCAAATTCCTGTCCCACCTCTTTCTGGCTGAACGAACCTTGGGTAATTTTGTTCAGCCTCCCCCTGCCTTGGTACCCTTTCCAATTCTACAGATAAGGAGACTGAAACACTGGGAGGGGCAGAGCTGGCCAGCTATCAGGAGTAAATAGGATAAACCACAGAAAGGGTTTCACCCAGTCTCTGGCATACAGGAAATAGTCCTTAACATTTTCAAGATGAGGGAGCTGAATTAAGGATATCATCATTCATCAGAGGAAACAAGAGTACACACGGGAAAGGAAAAATAATCATAATTACTCCAGTGTACAGTTCTGAATAGCATAGAGTTGTAATAACGTCCACTCTGAATAGTGACTTAACCGAAATCCTGTAAGACTGGGGGAGCAGCGGGAGGGATGCTTAGGCAGGTGGGGTGCAGGGTGGAAGGGCAGCTCAGTCTGCACCTTCCAAAAGCAGAAATCGAATAATATGCCCTACACTGAAAAACAAGAAGTAGCAATACAAGCCTATTATTTAACTATATTGAAGTTCATCACAAAACACAGTGCGGGGACACCTGGCGGGCTCTGTCGGTGAAGCGTCTGCCCTCAGCTCAGGTCACGATCCCAGGATCCTGGGATCAAGCCCTGCACTGGGCTCCCTCTCCCTCTGCCCCTCCCCCTGCTCATGCTCTCTCTCTGACAAATGAATAAAATCTTTAAAAAAAAAAAAAAGTGCAATTAAAAGTGGGAGAGGAGACGTGTGGCTGGGGGCTGCAGGCTGGCTTAAGAGGTAGTGTACATCTAGCTACCTCTAAACTGCGTTCACATAACATTTGATAAAGAGAAGAATTTAAGACCACAAAACAGCATTACACAGGAAAAGCCAGATACTAAGGACAAAGTCTCAGCTTCCTACAGCATTCTAAGGCCCTGACTTTTTTCTCAGAGCTCAAATTCAGGCAGATACCGCGGCACCCTAATAACACAGTCTCTTGTTTTTCTCCAATCTGGTCCAAACGCTGCTTCAGGTGGTTGCAGCCCTGTCTAACATATCTCGGAAGCATGAGTGTGCAGCAGGCTGGGTCTCAGCGGCCTATGTGAGTTTATGGGGGTACACTGCACCCCCCCTCCCCCCGCCACCGTCCAGCCTCTGGGAGGACACAAGGTGCGAGGTGAGCCTCTCCAGGAGAGCTTCAAGTGACGTGCTTGCCCCGATGACTGTTTCTCTCCCAGCGGCCTCGCTCTTCTGGAACTCCCACTGCAACGTCTACTGCAATGCTCAGGCTTCCTCCCAGTCCTCTCCCCTAAGCACCCCTTTCTTCTTTCTCTGGCTTCCGCCTTAGTCCCTCGAGCTGTACTTGATACTTGCTCATTAATTCCCAGAGCAGCGCGTTCTATTACTCATACTTTGTACTCCCCATTTACTTCTTTTCCAAAGCATACTGTTTTAATTTCATCCACACAGTATCCTCTGGAATGTCACTGTGAACCTTCAGCACTTGAGGAAAAGAAAAGAAATCCAGTCTGTGCTTATCTTCCCTCCCTTCTCAGAGAAGTGGAATCAGCACAGTGGCTGAGCACCCAGGAGAGGGCAGCAGGGCAGCGGGAGAACCGGGGCCCAGGAGAAAGCCAGGACTAGTGGGGCGGAGGTGGAGAGAGGGGATGCCCGCGCCTTTGGGAAAATGGCAACACTAAATGAGTCAGGACAATGTGTAGATATGCAGCAGGTAAGTACAGGTGACAATGGGACAAGTACATTGCCAAAGTCAACTTCAACACTAACATTGCAGGCTGGAAAATTCTTGTTTGTGGTGGCTGTCCTGTGCACCGTGCAAATGTTCGGCAGCGTCTCTGGCCTCTACTCACTAGGGGGCCAGAGTACTCCCTCAACCGCCAAGGAGTACCTGAAGACTTAACACGGCAGATCTGAGATGCTGTCCCTGGAAAGGCCTGCTAGCAAGGTGGGCCCTTGGTGGTGTCTGGGAACTTGGATTTCTAGAGGTTTCCCACCATTCTTTCAACGCTAAGAGTGGCTCCCTGTGCTTAACTGCACCATGTGCTTTATGCTGAAACCTGCTTTCCTTCTGGGAGCCTGGAGTCTGGGTATGGTAGGCACTCTGGGCCATGTCACAGTGCACCGCTGGAGAGCTTCAGTGAGTCCAGACACCCTCAAGGGGCTTCCTTGGGCCCCACCCCATGGCCTTTCCTCCTGGCAGATTTTGCTTTGTATGCTCTCACTATAATAAGCCACCTGGTAAGGAGGACAACACTGATGCTGGGAGTGGGTGTGGGGATCCCTGATACAATGTGACCTCCCAGTGTCTCCAGACCTTGCCAATGAGAACACAAGGCTGTGCTCTTTAAGCTTTCGGGCACACGAAAGCCAGAGACTCAATGGGAGGAGGCTGAAGAGACCTAACAGTGCTCTAGGACACACGTCCCCAACGGAACCTGGAACCAGCAAGCTAGGGGATTCCTGGGCCTGCAAAAAAAATCCGAAGGAGAGGTTGGAGCAGCTGCACCAATATGCTAATGTCCAGACTGGAGGGCTGTGGGCTCACTCTGTCAGAAAGTGCTGACTGCAGGGAAACACACCCTGCAGTGCCAGGGGCACAGGGAGCGTGTGTGTGTGTGTGTGTGTGTGTGTGTGCACACCACTGACAAAGCAAAGGAGGAAACATCTGAACACCTGGTGAATGGGGTGAAGAGAATACCAGAGTTTCTGGTACTATTCCGGTGATTTTCTTCTAAGTTCTAAGTTATTTCAAATGAAATTATTCTTAAAAATCACACTAATCCCATTAATTTCTCTGCTGGGGGCGATCTGGCTCACTGTTCAGCTTGAATCCCCTCTGATACATGACATTTCCTCCTCCTACTTGTTAACTTTTTATTCATTGCTCTTATGTAAGTCTGCACTGATCTGCATCAGAGCTGTGTCTCCTGAGCAGTGAGCAAGGCCCCCATGTGATGTCCTCTGGCACAGAATGGACTGGAACAAGGCAGGAAGGTAGGAACTCCACTCCAGGAACTTCCCCACCAAACAAGCCGAGAGGCTCTGCTTCCTGGGAAGGCAGACCCCAGCCTCACGCACCTGGTCTTCAGCTGCCCTGACCTCACACGTCATGCTTCATCCTTCACAAACTACCTTCTCCCACCCCGGTCTCTGTACATGGCGCCCCTGTCCACAACACACTCCCTCCATCTCTTCCTCTTACTCAACTAAGAATCATCCTTCGGAGAGACCTCAATTCAGATTCACCTCCTCCAGGAAGCCTTCCCCTATCCCTTCTAGGTGCTCCCAGGGTCCTCTGTGTACACCCCAGCATGATACTTATTAATATACTCCTGTGGTGGCTTTCTCACCATCTGTCACCCCAATTAGAACACGAGCCCCAAAGCCGCTTATGTTCATGATTGTATTCCAAAACAAGGCATGGCATCCTAGACCCAGTGATGCTCAAGGAATGTCTGCTCACTGAACGAATTACAATTTTTCAGCCTTCTTTGCAACATAATCATTTACAAATCAGTACGTCTAAGAGAAATCATGGTTCAGGTTCCAACTGATGAAGTCCAAACCACTGGCAACTATCAGTGGGAGTCCAACACAAGATTGTATAAATAACAGACTCAAATCTGCACTGCGGGCAGCCAAACACCATCTATTCTGAATCTACTGTAGTGGCATGAGCTCAAAGTATAACCACAAGCTCTGAACTCTCACCAGGATTCCCAAGGGTTAAACTGTTTTGCTCTGCAGTGAATGAAACTCCTGAAGAGGGGCCTCTACTCCACCAGGAGAGAGGAACTTGTGCCCCTGGACTGAAAACAACTCATCCTGAGAAGTGTGTAAGTGCACACCATCACCACAGGAAGGAGCCACACTGCTCTGATGTGACTACTCAAGTCCAGCAACCCGTAGGGACCTTGGGCTGGAGCTCAGTGACCAACCATCACCACCACTGAGGGCAACCACAGCCAAGAGCGGAGCTGCGGGACTACAAACAAAGGATGCCTAACAGGTGGTTAACCCACACGCTTGCGAACGGAGCGACAATCACAGCAAGGGCATCTATTTGTCAACACCGACGCAAGAGGGCAGGGAGGAAGATTTCCAGCAAGGGGAAGGACTGCTCCACTCAGGAGAGACAGCCAGCTTCCCGCTGTGGTTCAGAACAAGCCCAGCATGGCCGCGATGCCTCCAGTGGGGCAACACCTGCAGCCTGCCCATTTCTGGCCAGGTGCGAAGTGGCTGCGCGAAACCACCCAGCGGGCCACCTTCTCTGTGCAGGGCACCCACTGGGCTCTCGGACACAAGTGGCCCTCAAGTAGGGAACCTGGCAGCCTCTCCTGAGGTGCTGTATCCTGACTGATCCCCACCTGCTCTGTTCTGGATCTCTCCCACCCTCGTTTCCTAGGTGCTTCTTGTTTTCCTAACTCTTGTTTCCTCTTCTCACCACTCCACACCGCCTTCCAGCAGCGGCCAGCACGGATTCCTGAGGACAGCACCTCGTCTCAGGACGTGCCACAAAGGTTCTCAAAATCTCTTTAAGTGACAGAACGTGCTCCCCCATTCTTCTAACACCATCTCTCCCCCAAAAAATTCTTACAAGGAACTCCACGCCAACCTACCCAGGCCTCTGCTCTAGCTTCTCAGCAGGCCATCAGGTGCTCTGGAGGCCCTGTGCTCCACAAACGACAAATATGAAAACAGATGAAAATTCCCAATACTGACCTCCTTCCAGAACTTCAATCCCGCATTTCCAACACCTCTTCTGTCTTGGTTTCTACTTCTCTTTCCTCTAACAGTTCTCAGTCACTCAGGCTTTAATCTCTGGATCTTTTATTCCCCAGACCTGAAAGCCATCTATTCTTTGTAGTTTCTCATACTGAGGCCCTTTTGCTTTTTTTTATTCCCATTCCTGTGAAGCTTCAATTCACCCCAGCTTTTGTTATCACTAGTGCGCATTAGTAAAATAATGTTCCACAGCTAGCTGCACCCCTTCCAATCCACTCCGTACACCACCACCTACTATCTTTACCCAAACAGCAGTAATTGTGAAAAACCTTTCCGTATTCCACAACACTGACAAGAACAAATATAAAACTTGAAGGTGGTTACCATTCAAGATCTTCAATAATCTGCCACGAACCTATTTTTCCAGCCTTCCTTTGCAAAATTAAAGACTGGTTCGAGACTCTACAAGTAACTAATCATCCTCTTCCCCTAACAAGAGATTCCAGGCAAAAACCCAAATGCAGTGGAGTGTCCTGACCTAGGGAAGAGGTCTGCAAATTCAGGCCCTGCTTTTGTAAATCCAGTTCTCCTGGTGGCCAGCCAGGCCCATCCCTTTCCTGCTGTCTGTGCCGCTTGTACCCTACAATGGGTAGACCTGTGAAACAGACCACAAGCCCTCCATCTTGAGGATTTTGCCCTTTGCAAGTCTGCAGACCCTGGGTCTGAAGGATTTAATGGGATTCCTCCTCTTGCTGCTCTGAGAACCACTAGTCAGGGGTGGAAGAGGGGGAGTTCTCAGAGGCTGGAGCCAGAATCTCTAAGCCAGAGAGCACAGGGGTTCACACAGAGCTGTAAGCGGTGGGGACCAGTGAGGAGGGGGTGGATCATGAAAGCAAGAGTCAGGATGTGAGAGAAAGACAGGAACCAAGGATGACACCTAGTTTCCGGCCAGGTGCTACTTTTAGCAGAGATGAGGACTACGATGGGCAGACCAGGTTTCTACCAGATCCACAACCTAGCCTAACTCACACCAGCTGCTCTCCTGCACAGAAGCCTCCGACACTCACTGTTCTTTCTGAGTAAAATCCTTGCAATGGTCTCTAAGGGCACACAGAATCAGACCCTTCTTTTTCTGAAGTCATCAGACTTCCTGACTGCTATAAACTGTTTTTGTGCCCCCCTCCCCCAATTTGTATGTTTTAACCTAATCCCCAAGCGACACCTTTGGGAAGTGATTAGGTCATGAAGGCAGACCCCTGTGAATGGGATTAGAGCCCTTTTACAAGACCACAGAAAGCTCACTTCCCGCTTCCGTTAGATGATCCACCAGGGCAAGAAAACGGCCACAAACTAGGAATCCGGCCCTCAGACACCAAATCTGCCTGTGCCTCATGGATCTCAGACCCCCCAGTTAACAGAACTACAAGGAATAAATTCCCATTGCTTATAAGCCACCCAGTCTATGGTATTTTGTTACAGCCGCCAGAACAGACTAAGACATCTACATTCACTCCACCCCAGCTACACTGGCCGCCTTCTCTTCCCAAGCACATCAAGCAAGGCATGTCAGGCCTCCACACCTCATCTTCCCACTGTATGAGCCACTCTCCTCCAGAGCTTATCCTCTCACTCCCTTTACTCAAATAGAACCTTCTCAGAAAGGCCTTCCCAGGGCTTCCTACCTAAATTCCACCAGCCAGTAGCCCCTTCCTCGCCCATCTGTCCTTTCCACCTTCTCTGCTTAAGTTTTCTCTACCATATTATCTTTTCATATATCTTGTTTAATCTGTCTCCCCCCACCCCAAATGGAAGCTGGAAGAGATCAAGGATCTCTTTTTCCTGCTGCTATAATCACAGTGCCTACAACACAGCATGTGACTTATAAATACTTGTTGGATGAAACTGGCACAAAGAATAAATATAATTTATTAAAGATTCAAGAGAACTTCATTTAAGGGGCGCCTGGGTGGCACAGCGGTTAAGCGTCTGCCTTCGGCTCAGGGCGTGATCCCGGCGATCTGGGATCGAGCCCCACGTAAGGCTCTTCTCCTATGAGCCTGCTTCTCCCTCTCCCACTCCCCCTGCTTGTGTTCCCTCTCTCGCTGGCTGTCTCTATCTCTGTCAAATAAATAAATAAAATCTTTAAAAAAAAAAAAAAAAAAAAAAGAGAACTTCATTTATACTCCTGGGGTTTTGAGAGAAAAAAATAAAAGCACGTTATACATGCCTATACAGTGCAGCTCAACTCAGAAACGATTTAACTCTCAGTTTTCCTCCTATCCAGAATGCCAGTGCATGATCCCTTTCTCTCTCCCCTGTTCCCAACACTTAAAATGTTTGGGATCAGTTCACAGATAATGCACTTAAAAAAAAAAAATCTTTATCTTGGTGGACTGTGGCCTACATTCCTTTCTGGTCTCCTCTCCGCAGCCACTCTCCCCTCCAAAAAGTGCTCGTGCCAACCTGACACTGTTCTGTTCCTCAAAGACACCCTGCTCCTTCTCACCTCACAACGTTCCCACCTGTTAATCCCTCCATGGAGAACATTCCTCCCATACCTCTTCTGCTCAACATTCAGATCTCCCAACCTCACCTTCCCAAAAACATCCTGCCTACCAACCCAACCAAGAGACAAGACCACCATTCCAACTCATTTTCTTCAGAATATGTAGAATCTTCTAAAGTCTTACTTGCACACGTCTTACTTTTAAGAACAGATCATCTACTTTTTGTTCACCACTGTGACCCTGGTGCCTAGAACACTAAGTAGAAAAGGTGATAATTTATTTCAATCTAGGAGGTAGGGCGGTGTCCCATTTTGCCATTAAAGGCACTAACCCTAGAAGTTAAAAGAGACTCCCGATGTCAGACAGCGAACAGGGTCTAGTTGGAAACAAGTACCTGGGACTATTCCCACTATCTCACAAGACTTGGGAGCCAGACACTAGTAACGCCTCTTTTGTCACTGTACAGAACAGTCCATTCTGCGGTTAGAAACTTCCAGTAACTGCAAACCTTTAATTGATTAATGACCTTCCGAGCCAACCCGCACGTCGCGCCTCCAGGCAAAAAATATTTCAGAATGAGCCAGAGCAATCGAAGATCTTACTCCTCAGAGAGATAGCTTCCCTCTGCATTTCACCCGTCACTCGTCAACTTCAAAGTCAGCTCTGGAGACCAGCCCCGAGACTCGCTAAGTGAAGGAAGGGGCCCTCCAGATCTCGCTCACTCCGCCCCCCCACCACCACCACAGCATCCCAGCAAATGAGTCCTGGGTTGCAAGCCTAAATAAAGTAAAAGAGGCGGTTCCCCCAAACAATTGCAGTAGAAAGGGGAGCAGGAAGGGGAGGAGGGGGAGCTTCCGCCGCGGAATGGGAGCAGAGCGCGGGGGCGCAGCCCGCGCGGCGAGACCCCCAACCCCGCGCCCTGGCCGGCCGACTGAGCTCCTCCGCGCCCTCGGCCCGGGAAGGCGCCGCACCTGCTGCAGGGAGGCGCAGCCCTGACACCGCGAGAGGTCCGCCGCCGTCCCGGGCGCCGCCGAGTGGGTCTCGCCCGGCATCATGGTGCCAACGCCGGGCCCTATGGGCCCGCGCGCTTCAGGGACCCGCGGCCTCGGCCCTGTCCTCCCTCTGCTGACGCCGCCGGGGCCGCCGCCTGCCAGGCCGCTTCCCGCCGAGTCCGGGCGGGTCCATCCGTGCACAGACGTCCCCGTGGAGCTGGCGAAGGGCTCTCCGAAACGGAGCCGCCTCGGGCACTAGAGAGAAACGCGACCCGGCGCGGCCCCCGAGCGCGACACCGCCCAGCCAGGACCCCGCCCCGCCCTAGCTCGCCCCGCCCCTCGCCGCGGCGTGAGGCTGCCCGAAGCGCCGCCTGAGCAAAATGCGATGGGGAGCCGGGCCGAGGCGGTGGGAGAGGCGCCCACAAAGGAAAAGTCAGGGAGATCAGCGGCACCGGAAGAGCACGCCTTGTGCTGTGTAGGAGTTTAATCTTTTATTGCCGGATTGCTGTGTGACAGGCTTTCCATTGACACCTAAAGCCTTCAGCGAGTGGGCGGTGACATCTTATGACGTCACTCAGGCGCCTGCTAGACTGGAAGGACCGGCACCCGGACGGGCAGGTGTGCGATTTGTAACCGGAGGGAACCGCTCTGTGCGAGTCCGGCCGGGTGCCCGGAGGAGGTGGAGGACTACGGTTCCCGACGCCCCGCGCGGCGGACGACCCCGAGCGATCGTCCGCGGCGCCCGGTGCCGCCGCGGTCCTCTCGACAGTGATCCTTCCTTCCTGCGGCACCGTCTTTCCACCTGGCAGCTCCCCGTGCCTGCTGTAGTCCATTTGTCGGCTTGCCAGACCCTCCCCGCGCGGCCCGAAGCCCAATCAGACACCATAGCCAGCCATCACCAGATTCCACGTTAATGCCTCTTTGAGATGGGAAAAAATAAAAAAATCCTCTCCCAGGCCGCAGTTACTGGGTAAATTCGGGTCCCGATCCTCATCTTGAACGAAGTTTTTCACTTTATCCCCCGCCACGAGAATCATCTTTTCAGGGATCACTGCCTTGCTCAGAAACTTCCTGAGGCTTCCCAGCGTCTGGTTATAAGGTCCAAATTCTTAGCATTCAGTACAAGCAATGCATGTGTTAAGTAGACGTCCAGACTGTACCAGCTCCTTCTAAAATGTTCAATATGGAATTGCAACTGGAAACAACCGTTCCAAGAAAGAAGTCTGATTCCTTCCCAAATGCCGCACCCCTGCCTTTTTGTACATAATCTGTGGCTGGCACTTACTGTGGAGTGAGGGACCAGGTATCTAGACCTGATAGCTGGATTCTCTGTCCCTGACATCTCTGGTGGCCCAGTACCTGAGAGAGTAAGTGTTCTGATGGATCCATTTACTTAAAAGCAGGAAACAAGACCAGGCTTTAAAGGGAAAGGAAAAGTGAGAAGCAAGACGGCGGGAAGCAGATGCACCTTGCAAGACGCCTGTGGGACCCATAAGAGAAAGGGGAGAGGAGACCACGTGTGAGTCCTAATGATTTTACATTTCTGGCTTCGGATCCCAGACAAATAGGTTTTCACAGTAACTTCCCTTTTATTTAAGATTTCCCAAATGAGTGGGGTTTTTTCCAGATTACTTTAGTGGAGGAGACAGCCCCTTAGCCTCCAGCCTTCTCTCCCGTTACACTGTCCCCACACACCCACAGCAGCCTACTGTTGCCGGCACTCAGAACTCTCACTGCTGCCTTCCCACCCCTTCGCTTCCCCTTTGCCTGGAACACTTTCCTCCCAGCTCCACTAGCTAGAATCAGCCGGGTAATCCGTCCAGGCCCCACATTTTACGCCCACTACCCCAAGCGACACCCACTTTCTTTTCTGCACTAATTTTTTTATAAACCCCACATTTTGACTTGGATCACAGTGATTTTCGTGTCTTCTAAGAGCTCTCAGTTTTCCTTGTAAACCTTGTGAAGTGCTGTACACAGTAGGTGCTCAGTAAATGTCAGAGTGGACCAAATTCACTGCAACTAATTGAAGGTAAAGCACTGAGGTTCAAAAATGAAAGTGCATTCGTTTCTACTTCTGCTTATCTCAGACCAGACCTTAAGACTAAATTTAGAAAAACGGAAGTCTTGTTTGTGTAATGCAGGGTCCGCAAACTCTGCAAAGGGCCACATAGTAACTATTTTCGGCTTGGGGGCCCTACAGATCTCTGCTGCATATTTGTCATTAGTTCTTGGTTGGTAAAGAACCACATAAAAACATAAAACTTGGGTGCCTGCCTGGCTCATTCGGTGGAGCATGTGACCCTTGATGTCGAGGTTGTGAGTTTGAGCCCCAGGTTAGGTGTAGAGATTACTTAAAAATAAAATCTTTAAAAAACATGAAAAATTCATTCTTCCCTTGCAGGCTGTACAAAAACACGTCATAGGTAATAATGGGAATTGATGTAGGCCGCTAATCGAGGGATGCTGAAAATTAGGTTTTTCCTCTTTCCCACGTGAGAAGCCACACCTGTTCGTCATTGTGATGGAAACAAGCGTCTACACTGCAGAGAGTGGTGAACAGTGAATTTAGAACCACACACCTGGCTTTGAATTCTCAAGCGAGTGGCCTGTTTGAGCTGGTATTCCCTTACAGAGCATTAGCTGTCATTTAAGTGAAAAGTGACCAGGACGGGGCCAAATCCATAGGCTCTACTATGCAGAGAGTAGTTCACAACAAGCTAGTGACGGCGTGATCCATCTTGGAAAACAAATGTGTCTTTAGCTTACTCAGAAAAATTGTGGGGTTTTTGGTTTTTGTTTTGGGGTGTTGCTCTTTTTTTTTTTTTTAATCATTTTTCTTATCAGATTTCCAAGAAAAGTGTTGCATTTTTCTGTCGGTGTCGCCAGAGCTGGAGGGATGTCTAGATTCTGGCTTCTGATGTGGGGGCTCCCTTGTGGCTGTGGAGTCCAGTCCACTGTTTAGAGGATCTGACTCTTAAAAAGTTTCAGTCCTTGCCTCACGACCTCCCAAATACTCAGTCACTTCTGCAAATTAAAGCTTTAGGATGTAACATAATTAAGAGGCTAGTTAAACTGGTAATTTATTAATATGTGCTTCCACTGAAAGGGTTAATAGATTTGGTCTAGAAGCCAAGGAGATTATCATCATATCAACTCAAAATGGAAAGCAATGTGTTCTCTGGAAGTTCCTATATTTTGCTTCATGAAGAGCCATTCTTCATTTGATGCAAATATCCATAATAAAAATAAACTACGTTACATTATTTCTTTTAAAGCCTCTAGATGTGTTTTATGGTGTCCTTGGCTGCTCTAACAGTTTATGATTTAGTGACAGTATCTGATTAAGTTCTATGAATTTTCCAAACCTGTGATGTAATGCTAACAAATGGCCACGGGATGCCAGTCTTTCCCTGTGTCCCAGAGACAAACGGAATTCTCCAACAGATTTCTGTTCTCTCCTCTGAGGCATCTCAGGGGGAGGCGCTCTGCAGGGCACCTGTGCCCCTTCACTGTCCACCACACATGGTCCTAAGCTACCTTCACTCCAGTGTTTCTTACTGTCCTAGGTTAGGCCATGATTTGTCCCCAGGGGCAGCAGTAGGCCCTGGACCCTTGCTTAGAGCCCAGCTCCCACCCTGGAAGTGATGCAGAGTTAAGGGGGAAAGACGGCTGCTTCCTGGAAGATTGCGCTCAGTCAGCAAGCAGAAGAGTCCATTTCCCAAAACAGGCATCGTTTGCAGTAGAGCGCAGAACCGACATGACTGTTAAGGATGCAGGAAGCACAGTTTTAGGGGACTCTCGCAGTTGTGTGACCCTCTTCAGGGGAATGCGAGTTCACTCCCCTCGTGGGGTATTTTATGAACACCAGGCAGCTGTAACAGCTTGTCTCCTAAAGATGCTTCCTGTGGCTCCCGAGATTTGGAGAAGGGAGGTGGCTGGCAGTCTCAGAGAGGGGTGTGGGAGAGAGGATTCTGTTAGGGAGGATTGGTGTGCAGGGTGCAGCCCACCCACCCCCAAGAAGAGGGTAGGAGAGGGAGGAGGGAGAGGGAGTGTGGGGTGAACCACTCCAAGCTAGATCTGTGCCCTGGCGTGACCGCCTGGGAACCCTGGAGGGCCAGAGTGATGGGAGATGCCCAAGGCTGTGGGAAGCGGGGCAGAAAGCACTGGGAGCAAGATGCACTTTGGCATGGGACGAAAGTGAGGGTTTTCCGTGCACTAGACACTGTGGACCTCTCAGTGGAGGCTGTCCGGGGACCTAAGAGCACAGCCAGCAGGTAGGTAAGATGCCTAGCAGGTGTTCTGGATGCTGGGGCCGAGACAGAGTGGAAGCAGGCAGCCAGAAGTAAAATGTGGCTCCCACACCCACCGTCAGAAAAAGTGCCGCTGTAAAGGGTTGATCCTGGCCACCTCCTGGGTCTGGTACCAGCAGCAGACCTCATCCACTGCTTGGCAAATCTGTTTCAGTTTCTCTGAGGCATTCAAGAACTCGCCAGCCCCCCTTGGAACAGGCATGCAACTGTGTTCTGGTTGAATGTCAGCAGCAGGGGCCCGGCTCATCAGGCCTTCTCACGCTCTTTACTTCCGGCCCGCAGGAGCAGAGATGAACCCAGGGCACAGAGCCAGCAACAAAGCTACTGTCTCGAAACCCCAAACCTCCCCTTGCATACCCTGCCTTGCCATACTGGGACCGGGGAGTCAGGTGGCCACCTTGCCTGCTGGGGTCCGGCTGACTGCGGACAGGCAGTGCACTGGTCCACAGTGATGGGAGGAGGGCGAAGGCTTCGCTTTTCCTCCCGTCAGATTCTGGGTCCTGTCCGTGACTCTCGTCCTTGCTTTGACCCAGGCCACATCTGATTCCTTCTTCAGTTTCTCTGACACATGCAGAATCAGCCTCTGAGACACACGGGAGGCAGGGGCCTCCAAGTGCAGAGACCCAGCACCAGCCCAGCAGGACCGCTGCTCCGATGTCTGAATTTGAGCTCCAGCAGGCATGCCCTCCGAGTGTCTGTGTTTTGCTCATCCCGTCCTTTTCCCCTGGGTGCCTATAGCCTGAGGGGTGGCAGGAAGGTCTTGCAGCACAGAAGGTCCCCCTGCAGGGCTGCAAGGAGGGGTCTCGCCTTAACAACCCATTCATCTGGCTCGCGCTCCACTCCAAGCAGGTCTTGAACCCACGTCACAGCACAACTAGTGATGAGAGACTGTACCTTCTCCTTGTCCCCTCTCCCCTCAACCCAACCCTGGAAGGACCACACTCTGGCTGGGGTGTTGGAGCAAAGGAGAAGCTGGCGCTCCTTCTCTGTCCCCCACCCCTCCTGCGGCGTCTGAGAGCAGACCAGAGATCCACGGATGGGAGAGGCTCCAAGCTGAAGACAGGAGATGAGTAGCCAGTAATTCATACTGGGCTTTGTGTTGCCCGGGAACGTCTGTGAGGCCACAGGCCCGAGACGTGGTCTAGGGTAAGAGAGGCCCCAGGGAGCCAGAGTCGCAGGGAAGGTGACTGAAAACTCAGGGACGCGGCTTCACGAGGGCTGTGCCATACCGGTGTGTGCTGTGCGGGCGCCGCCCTCCTTCCTTCGCCCGCTGTCTGCACCTCGCTGTGGGCACCAGGCCCTGGCAACGCCCGGCTCCATGGCCCGCACACCTCGCCGCTCTAGGCCCCGCTCAGAGTGGTGGCGCTCGGCGTCCCGGGTGGTACAGGCTCCGGTTCGAGGCTCGTGCCCGCACACCTTCTCTGGGCATCTCCATGGTCATCCTGCAGGTCTCACTGTTTTAAAGATTTATCCATTTATTTTAGGGGGGCGGTGCTCACGCTGAGCATAGAGCCCAACGCAGGGCTCCATCCCAAGCCCCCGAGATGATGACAGGAACGGAAGTCAGATGCTCAGCCAACTGTGCCGTCCAGGCACCCCACGTGTCTCGTCTTATTGTCTGATTTTGACATCGTTCCTGCTCCTCTTCTCCCCGCGCCCCTCGGCACAGCTGAGCATCACCAGGCCCCATGGGGCCCCTCTCTCCAGCCGCCCGCCTCCCCCACCCCCTACCCCCCAGGGATCACCAGCTCCTGGACGGCCTGGGAGCCCCTGACAGCGAGCTCCCGCCCTTCGCCAGCCGCACGAGTGGCATCCAGGGGCTCATGAGGGTCACGCAGCCAAGAGGAGAGAGGTGGGCAGGCTCTGGATTCGCTGCGTCGCATCCGCTGCAGCAGAAACAAAGTTGGGACCCCCGTCCACGGCTGGCAAGCTCCCCTGGATCTGGCCCGTGCCCCCTTCGTGCACGCACCCCCACTGTCCTCCAGATCTCCTGGGGTCGGCTTGTTCCCGTGGTCGGAATCTCAGGCCACGTGCCCCTCGAGTACAGCTCTGTGTTTACTTCACAGCAGTACCCCACTTCTCCGCACTTGATCCAAGCCTTGCCTTGTCCCCTGTCCCCCTGGAACGGGAGCAGGGGAGCAGCCACGTTCCCAGCTTGTGTTTCCCGAAGCTCAGAGTGGGAAGGAGGGGGGGGGGACACGAGCACCTGTTGCACAAGGGGACAAGTGTGCTCCTTCAGCAGCACTAAGCAGATGCTCGCTTACAAACAAAGGAAGAGCTCAGACTCAGAGCAATGAAGTGGCTTGTCTCCCACGTTGCAGGGAGCAGTGGCAGAGCCCCGGGACCACACAGCAGCCACTGAGCACCTCTGGGCCCGTCTCGGCCTCCCCTGGCTCTTCTCTGAACTTGGCCGGAATATCCCATCACCTCCCATCTGCGGGTTCCCCGGGCTCTCCCCACCTCCACCTGGTTCCCTCCTGCGTATCCCCGCATGCACCTGGGATCTGCTAGGGTCTTTATGCTGCAATTATACGGTAACGTGGGCCTGCTTCCCTGCTCACCTCTGTGCTCACTGAGACCAGAGACAGAGACCACATTCCGTCGCCTTCTTCTCCTATCGTCCCCAGCGCGTGTGCATCATGCAACAAACGCTACTGGATGAGAACATGCACCTGGGACTGTCGCAGGCACATGGGAAGCCTCGGGGAGGGGACCCGGGACACCAATCTCTGCCCTCATGCAGCTTGCTCCCGCCCTTACTCCATAGCCGCTTTGTCTGCTTGGACCCACCTCACCAGACTTGCTTCTTAAAAGCACCAACACTGCAGGCCCAGCTCGCTTCTAGCTCCTTCCGGCACCAAGACTGGCTACACGATTTGTGAGGCCCAGGGCAAGATGAAAATGCCAGGCCCCTTGTTCAAAACTTATTAAAGCTTTTAAGGTGCCAGCAGCAAAGCATGAGAAGAGTGGAGCCCTGGTGAGAGTGCATCGCACCCCAGGGCAGCAGGCTGCCAGCCCCTCCCAGCCCGAGCTGCTCCCAGCCCCCACTTGGTCCCACCTCCTCCACAGCCAGTGACGGTCAACCCACCCTCGCTTTCAGACCCCACACACTGTAGGGGAGATTTACCCCTTTCTCCCCGGCCCTGCTCCCTGTTCTAGGCACCACCATCTGGCCAGTCCAAGGGCACTGGCCAGTTTCTCACCCTCACCAAACTCTGGTTCCAGGTCTCATGCTTCTCCTTTCTGTCTGTCTGCCTGCCCAGGCCCTTCATGATTCTGGATACACAGGACCTCTCCTGCCCATGCTGTATGTTATTCCTCTCTCTCTCCTGGGGCCGTGGTTATAAGACTCCAGGGGGCCCTGGGACAGCTGCCCAATGACCCCAGGAGTAGCCCAAGAACAGGACAATTCTTTTCCTTTTAAATTTAATTTTATTTACATTCAATTAATGAACATATAGTGCACTGTTAGTTTCAGAGGTAGAGTTCAGTGATTCATCCGTTGTATGTAACACCCAGGGCTCATGATGTAAGAAATGGAACGTTCCTAAGAGGGAACACTGGGGAGAGGAGGCTTCGGGCAAAACTGACCTAACAGGATTTTTCCCAGAGTCATCCAGCCAGGCCAGGCATCCCCCGGGGAACAGTGGATTAGATTCAAGAGGGTCAGCTATCGAGGATGGGGGGCTCTGGTTAGACTGACTCAGGGGGACTCAGGGTAAGACTGGACAGTGCAGAAAGAAGCCCAGGAGTCAGAGCCTTGTTGAGAGCTCTGAGTGTCACCGTGCTGGGTCAGGAGAGACTGTCAGAACAAGAGGCAGCTTCTGTCCCCTCGTGCCCACTTCTGCCAGAGCAGATCTCTACTGGGGTTCCTCCAAGACGCCATCTCAAGGAGGGATTTTACTCCCAGAAGAAACGGGGTCTTTTGCCAGAGTCGGAGCCAAGGCCAGTTGAGGGGGGCTCTGTCCCTAGAAAGTCCACCAGGACATTTCCATATCAGACGCCTTATAAAGAACCTTCCAGTAGGACCACCTTAGGCTGAGAGAGTGGGCTCTGGCTCCCAGTGATGGGAGCAAGAGAGACCGCACAAGAGAGCCACGCTAAGAGCAACATGAAGGCCGTCTGCCCGCACCTACCTGCAGGTTACGTCTGACTGACCCCCTGGTCCTTTTATGCAGGTCTGAAGGAGGGGTCTCTAACGGACTCTGTCCGAGGCTGGTGGTGCTCCTTTAAAGACAGGCTCCCTGCTCTACTTCACGGGGTCACACCCGCTGCATAGAAGCAGCCACGTCAGGGCCCGGGGTAGGTGTCCCGGGCGGGAGCCCCACCTGGCCGCACTGCCCACCCTCTCCCCCCAGCAGCCCGCCGGAGCTGCCCTGGAGGGTCCTTCCCCACCGCCCAGGGTCTGCGGCCGCCTCCTCCTATTCAGCACGTCGTCTGAGCCCTCTGCTCACCTCCAGCCATGGTTTTCACTGGGTTCTGGGCATTCTTTGCTCTACTGTCCTTGGAGACCGTGTCTACTTCCCATCCTCTCTGCACTCTGGGCTCCCTGGCTGTCCCCGCACCTGCTTCCACTGTGCGTCCTCACAGCCACACTGGTTCGGTCCCAGGGCTTCTGCCTGCACGTCCTGCATCTTCACACCCCCTGACGACCCACTCTGGATATGGTCTGTGTCTACACTGCCTGCGGATTCCCAGGTTCCCCTCTCTGAGCGCCTCTTCCCTGCTTCCGGCCGTCTAGAAGGGCTCCTCGTTCGTCCAACGAAAGCATCTCCTCGACGGTCATCACACTAAACAGCTTTGACCATCATCTGCTTTATTATCAGACGTTGAGGTCTGGGGGACCCCTTTCGAGGCTTGACACAAGGTGGCCCATTGGTGTCCTCAGTCCCACGCAGGGAAATACTTTCATGCGTTTGTGAGCTTGGCGTAGGCGGTTTCCCCTGGGCTCTGCCAGGAGGAACTGGAGCTGGTGGCTACTCCTGGTGGGTCTGCTGGGGCTCCCGGGAGCTGGGGCTTCAGGCCGGGGACTGTCCTGTGCCCTGTGCAGCATGTCCCCCTCACCTCACACTCAATGCAATGCCAGGGGCACCCTGGCCCAGCGCCACGGAGATCAAGGAAACTCTCTGGACTTTGCCCCATGTCCTGCGGGGGGGGGGGGGGGGGGGAACGACACTGCTCTGCATCTCAGCAGTTGCTTTTTAAGTTTTTTTCGTGGCTGGAAGGAGGATTATGGATTCAAGGGAGAGATTTCTGCCCCCCCTGGAAAAGGAGGAGAGAGGAAAAGGATCCAATGAAACATTCCTATCCGCGAACTTGACCACAGTGTGAGCCATGGAGCTCCTCTTGCGTCATTCCTAATGTTGGACCTTCTCCTCCAAATAAAATACAGATACTTTCCAGGGACCCAGAAGGCCCTGCAAGAGTTGTCCCTGGCCCCAAGGGACAGATTTGTAACACTGAGGGCACACATGTTGGCTTTGAACTGCTGTCTGGCGTGGCTCACGGCAGCCTTTGTTACAGCTCTGTCACCCTTCCTCCTTGACCCCATGTCCTCAGGGCCCCGGACCCTCTGGCTGGACGCCCCCACCAGCAGGCTGCTCCCTCTCAGCTCTCTCACCGGCCCCTCTGCCCCTTCTTCATCTCCAGCCCTAATGCGGGGCTGCTCTGGAGCTTAGCCCTGGACTCTCTCTCCTCTTCCCACCCAACCCCAGGAGCTTTCCTCCAGCCACGTGACTCAGAGTGACCAATTTCAGCCTGGGCCTCTGGCCTAGACTCTAGGGGCCTGTGTGCTCTCTCCTGCAATGTGTGGAGGGAATCCTGAACATTCCCCAGCTCGCTGCGTTGCGGGACGGCACCTTCTGCACGTCCAGAGCCCGGAGCTGGGGAGTCTCCGTCACCCCTCGTCCAGCTCCCCGGAAGCTGGGCAGTCAAAGCACCTGCGGCCTCACCGCTCCCACCCCTGTGCCTCACGTCTGTCCCGCATACTCATGCAAGTGAAGCTTCCCAACATAAACCAGAGCAGATTCCTCTTTGTACCAAGAGAGAAGAAACTCCCAACCTTCCTGGAAGACCTGTGACCTCCCTGTCCTCCTTCCCACCCCACCCCCATCATGGCCAGGGATCTCTGGGCTCCAGAGGGCCACCAGGCACCCCCGCCTCTTTGTGTTGCTCTTCCTTCTCACGGAATGCTCTTCTCCCCGGCATCTGCCGGCCTCTCTCCTTACCCCATTCTTGTTTCTGCTGCAATGTCATGTGACCACAGATCTATCCAAAGCAGCAAGTTTGGGCAATCTCTGTCCCCTTCCCTGACTCCTTGTCTTCCGAGCTCTCAGTAGCACCTGCCATCACCCGTTCATGGAGGGCTTCCCTCCACTGGAACCCATGCTTCGTGGAAGAGATACCCACCCTTAGCTTATTCCCTGTTCCCCGCCCCCGCTACCTAGATCATGCCTCCCATGTGGCAGGCAGTGGACAAATAGTTGCTGAAAGAATCACCGTGCAGATAAAGAAATGGATATTCATCTGAATAAAAGTATAACCTTGTGAGAGTAAGAACCAAGAGCTCCAGCAATCACACACCTTGGTATTTAACCAAGTGTGTTGAAAACTTATCTCCACATGAACGCCTGCACACATGTTTATAGCATCTTTATTAAAAATTGCCCAGACTTGGAGGCAACCAAGATGTCCTTCGGTGGGTAACAGATAACCCGGGGTCCATCCAGACAGTGGAATATTATTCAGTGCTAAAAGGAAATGAGCTAGGAAGCCGTGAAAAAACACAGAGGAACCTTAAATGCATATTCTTAACAGACAGGAGCCAGTCTGACAAGGCTCCATATTGTATGATTCCCAATCTGTGTCGTCCTGGAAAAGGCAAAACCATGAAGACCGTAAAAGGATCAGGGATTGCCAGGGGTTGGGGGAGGGAGGAGGGATGGACAGGTGGAGCACAGAGGACGTTCCGGGCAGTGAAACACGGTGCCCCGTGCGGGGGCAGGGCATGTGGGGACCCTGTACCTTCTGCTCTACTTTGCTCTGAACCTACAGCTGCCCTAAAAGTAAAGTCTGTTTACAAAACAAAACAGAGCAGAACAAAAAGTTGCAGACAATGGGGATAACAGTAGAAAGTCTCCAAGTCGGGTGTGAATTTGGCATATCAAAGCATCAGAAATCAGCTCAGGGTCTGGAGTATAGAAAGTTACTCAAGGGGCGGGGTGGCACAGACCCATAGCACAGGGTCTTGTAAGCCGTGGTAGAAATGTTTTAGATTTTAAGTACAAAAAGCAGCCATTAAGGAATATGAAGACATGGAAAGACATTATCTGATTTGCATTAAAACCTTTTGTTCTGCCTGTCATATGGAAAGAGAGTGGGATACTGGGTGTCGTCTCCCCAGTTGGGAAGGAAGCACTGGCAGTGCATAGGAAAGTCAAGGATGTGTCCATTCAAAGATGTATGTAACTTAAAAGAAGTTATTTACCTTTCTTCTGGAAAAAGCACACAATAACATCATCTGGATCCCAGTGTCACAAAAAGTTTTTGAAAAGCGATGTTTTGCGTTTCTTACCGGTCTTAAGAAGCCATGATTCTCAGAACTTCCTTACTTCTGAAATTGATGATTCGGCTTGTGAGTTGGAATGGTTTTATTCTAAGATCATGAGAATATAGTACATTCTGTAATTTATCCAGGCAGAAAATGATTGCCAAGAAGGGGGGAGGGATGTCTTTCATTTATATAAGTGTCTAGCAATTGTTTGAATTTTAGACAAAACGATACCAAACATCTTTGGCCCGAAATTTTCCTTTGGGCTCATCTTCAAACCCTGCCATAAAGAAAAATGGAGCTGGACTTGAACAGTACATTCCAGATCTGCGGCAGATGCTCCCAGAATCGGAGACCATCATTCAACATATCGTAGAACGAAGAAAAACATAGCTTAGCTTAATGTTCTTCACTGGGGAAAAAAAAAAAGGTAGGGAAGTATGACCCCTGAATATCTCTTGGTTGTATCCTGTTGAATTTGTTGTTATATTCAGAATTTCTGTTAGAGAAGAGATTTTCTATCCAGTGGGGCATTTCATGGTTGATGAGAGGGAAAATCAAATATTTAAGCATAGGTTTCTTTCTTCCCTTCTGCAGAAAAGATGGAATGACTTCTCATTTGTATGAAGAGTAAATCCGTTCCATGGGGCAGGAGCAGGGGGTGTGCTCAGGGTGGTGTGGAAGCTTTGGTGTGTAGATTCTGAGTTATGGCGCATTGGCAGACCGGCATTCAAGGTCCATTCGAGACTCTTCCAAAGGTTCCTTCCCCGAGGTCCAAGGTTGAGACGGCATTTCTACCCTTCCATTCCAGCTCCGTTCTGCACGTACGTGACCTTCTGAGAAGCAGCCAGTGTCACGGGCACGCTGTCAGGCAGGGGAAGGGGCGCCCACCTCACGGCACTTTACAGTGCTGCTGACATGCAGGACCGAGATGCTGGGTTTCTGCAGCCCCTAGTCTCGGGCCTCACTTGCAGCAACCCAGTGGTGGCCTCACCCTGCCTCACCTTCCTCTTGGTGTATGATGCAACTCCGAGAAAGGCCTTCCAGACACGTTCTTGCAGCCTGGGGCACAGAGCACTCCTCTTTCGGACCCTAATGGAAGAACACAGTTCTCTGCACTAAATCTGTTTGTTGGTTTGTTTATTTATTTATTTTTAAAAGATTTTATTTATTTATTTGACAGAGAGAGAGACAGCCAGCAAGAGAAGGAACACAAGCAGGGGGAGTGGGAGAGGAAGAAGCAGGCTCCCAACAGAGCAGGGAGCCCGATGCGGGGCTCGATCCCAGGACCCCGGGATCACGCCCTGAGCCGAGGGCAGATGCTTAACGACTGAGCCACGCAGGCACCCCACTAAATCTGTTTAAAATAACTAGCGAGTCCTACTGCTTGCTTGTTAAGGTGATGTGGCTTTGGAGGCAGGAACGCACGCTACTCCTGAACCCCATCCCGGAGCTGGTTCCCTGCTCACCTTCCTGATTTCTCCCCATCAGCCTGCACTTTGCCTGCTCCCTTGCTCCCACCTCTGCTTCCCCGCCTGGCTTCTCATCACAGCAAAGTGTGCACCCGTGTGTCTGCTGACTCACACAGCGCCACACTTGACTCCTTCCACTCCCCTCCTACTGCTTTACATGCTGGTTCTCTTAAAGGGTTTCTTTTTTTAAAACCAAGTTACTCTCTTGTCCTAAAAACTGTCACTGAGGTAACCCACAAGACAAAGCCTCGTTGCCATAGAAGCGGGCTAGCATCCTCCTCTCCCGCCCTCCCCCAGCCTTCTGGAAGTTCTTTGAAGCTTAATTATCAATTAGAACATGAAATCAACCCTCAGACTCCCAATCACGCCTTAGACGATCTCACCTTTCATTCCAGACCTCTCCCTCCTGCCCGTAACTTCATCCAAGTGCCGCTGCCGTTGACTTCCTGCCCCAGTCCCACAGGATGGGTGGCTGCCTCCCTAATTTGTCTAGACCAGAACAGCACTCTGCCCCATCCATCTGAGCCCTGTGCTAAATACTACACTACCTTGTGTCATCAAGGGTTCCTCTTGGGCTGCTCTGCACTCTTCAATGGGCAGGCACAGATCCTTAGAACCGTGTGGTGTCACTGTCCTCCCCAATGCATATGCAAATAACTCATAAAGCAGGCTTTAATCTGTAACCACACGAGGAGTACGGACACTTGGGAATGACGGATGGGAAGTCTAGCTCATATCATCAAACCTGGAGGCTGGTGGTAAATACCTCGTCTACTCTCAACTTGAAGAGTTGCAACTTGTGCATTTCTTGTGTGCTTAAAAAATACATATATATTTTGCTTGTGTTTCAGATTTTTCTGCCCCCGAAGTGGGGGATGTATATTGACTCACTCAACAGGAATCCTGTGAAGGACAGTGTTATTTATAAAGTACCTTGTTTCTCATTGATAAATAGCAACATGAAGAGGACAGTGTAATTTTCTTTATGAAGTATGTTTAAGCCACAGATCTAAAATTTGGGAAGAGCAAAAGGAATTTCATAAATCTTAAACTTGAAAAACATGATCTATTGTCTTTGAACCCAAGTGGTACTAATTTAGCAAAGAAGACAAAAAAAAATCCTTGCTTCTGCCAGAGTTTATGTTTTTAATTCACTTATCTGAAAGTCTTTCCTATTCTTTTGGAAGGGGAATTCCTATTTTGCACTAGGTTTGATGATGCAACCATATGTTATAGGAGTAGAATGCACAATTTCCTCATGTAAGCGTCTCCCCCACCACCGAGTGCTCACGCTAGAACCTTCGCCTGCCCTGCTTTTGCTCACTGAGCCGTGCAGACTGAGCGTGTGCTCGGGTCGGGCCCTGCCCTGGGCTGTGGAGGTGCTGGGGCTCCACTCCTGGCCTGAGAAGCACTCTCCAGCTGACAGGTTCTGCCCGTGTGTGACCCTAGAGGAACAGAGAGAGTCGGCATGGTCGGACACAGGAATCTCACTAGATATCCAGGAATGCCGCACAAAGGAGATAAGCCCAAGAGTTTGAGGTGGACACTAAGGAAGGATTTTGCCAAGAACAGAGCCACGAGGTCTAGGGCATTCGTGGTGGACGGACGGCTTTGGCAGGGGTATTGGCTTCAGGAGGGGAGTTGGAGGGGAGCGCAAAGCTAGAAAGAAGGCTGTGCTGGGCAAGGAGGACGGGCTCAACAAAGGTGGGCTGTGGGGCCTCTTGAGTCCCAGAAACGGAGTTTGGGCCTCAAAGACACCGTACTCTGTGGGAAGAGGGGGAGGAGAAGGGTTTTGAATGACAATCTGGACTTCTAAGGAAGAGATCTTCCTTGGGACAGACTCCTCCTCTTTTCTATGGGACAGAAATAAAAACACACATGGAACACAATGTTTGATTCATGTCAACATGGACATTTATAGGTATGGTGGGTGCGAGTTCTGCAGAGGACGGCAGCAAGCATCACTGTGGCTCTCTGGAAATGCCAGGGGTCAGGCTGGCATTGTGCAGAGGCTAAGAGTTTCGGGTTTGTCAGCTCACTGTGGCCACTCAGCCTCGGGGAGGGTTTCTTCACGTAGCTGTAAGATGGGGCAACACCACCTTTCTTTGCGTTCAGTTTGTTGCAAATACAATGTGCCTGACCACCAAGTAGGTATTCAGGAAACGACAGATGCTGAGCTATGAGACACATCGTGTTCATCGCAAGCTCAGGACTCGTGAATTTCTCCCTACCCCTTTGCCACGGGCTGCAATCTCACTGGCAGCGGGTCTCCATGGCTGTCGAAACGCTCCCCTTGTTCTTCTAAATAATGAGAAGGGCTCACACTGTGTTGACATTCGAACTCCCCCCAGTGCTCAGCCCCTGGTGACCGCACTCCCCAGTGCAGAAGGCACCCCCCCGTGGTTAGGTGGCAGGAAGCACAGGTCTGTGGCTGGGCCGCCGCAGATGCCCTTGTCTCTTACAGAATTCGTCCCCCTTCTGTCTCCTGCTCCACACTTTCTGTCATTTGAACACTCCCTTGGAAGTCATTCGGGGTGTGGGTTTTGGAAGTCATGCGGAGAAAATGTTCTGCTCTGACAGCTGCCGTCCTAGCAAACTACCCAGGTGACCCCTCCTGTCCTCACCATTGGACTCTCTCAGTGTGCAGGGGTGACCTCTGGGTTTTCTATGCAGTAGGGGCCTCCCAGAGGCATGCTCTGTCCTGATTTGATTCAGGAGTTTTTGGCGGGCTGAGTATCGAGAACTGAAACATCTGTACCCACGTAACTGACTGTCAACATCAACATCTGTTTACTCTCCCACTGTCTTAATCCATCCGACCTCCCTACTCTAGATAACTCTTGCCCAGGAAGATAAAACTGGCAAATAACTTTATTGCCGATATCAGGAACTTCCCCAATATTAATTTAAATGGGTACCAGGCTGCTCAATTTATGGTGAACAACATTGCATGAAGACATGCTCTCAAGTCTGTTTCTCCTAAACTACAGGTGACCCTTGAACAATGCAGAGGTCAGGGGTGCGGACCCCCTGCGCAGTTGGAAACCCCGCATATGGCTCTGACTTCTCCAAAACGTCACTACTCACAGCCCGCTGTTGACTGGAAGCCTTGCCGATAGCATAAACAGTGGATTAACACATATTTTCTATGTTACAGGTATTATATGCTATGTTCTTACAATAAAGTAAGCTAGAGAAAAGAAAATACTAAGAAACTCATAAGGAAAAGAAAATACATTTATAATACTCTACTGTATTTGTTTATTTAATTTTTGAAGATTTTTATTTATTTGAAAGAGAGAGAGCATGAGCAGGAGTGGGGGGGGGAGTAAACTCCCCGCAGAGCAGGGAGCCTGATGCGGGACTCGATCCCAGGACCCTGAGATCATGACCTGACCTGAAGTCAGACGCTCAACCAACTGAGCCACCCAGGCACCCCTACTGTATTTATTGAAAAAAATCCATGTATAAGTGAATCTATATGGTTCAAACTCATGTCTTTCAAGAGTCAACTGGATTACATCATGGTTCTTAACCAATCATAATCTAGCCCCACTTCCATTTGAAAGACTGGCCTCAAACCAAACATTAGAAACTTAATAAATATGTCACCCTTTCCAAACGCTCCAAGACAAATCTGAGACTATCGGGGTGGTGCTGGCAAGGAGGAGACGGCCAGTGAAGGGGCGGAGCTCAGGGCGAGGGGCTTCGGAGACAGCGGAAGGGGCCGCAAGCTGGGGAAAGGGGGCCTGAAAGCTGCAAGGGGCAAGAAAACAAAGTCTCTGGCGCCTCCAGAAAGAACCGGTCCTGCTGACACCTTGACATGAGCCTGCTTGTGGACTTGCCCTCCAGGCTGTGAGGGAGTAAATTTGCATGGCTTTGAGTCACCACGTTTGTGGTGATTTGTCACAATGGCCACAGGAAACGAACACACTCCGTCTTCTCACATTTCCAGAGTGTGTAGAGATAGAACCGACCTCCAGGGCCTTTTACAAGGGGTCGACGAGTCAGTTCGTATGAAGCACTGAGGTCAGTGTCAGTCAGTAAATACTGAGTGTTATTACCGAATTTATTGTATCTCTATCTGAAACCAAGTGTCACAGCACGTCTGCAAACCTGCATGTGGGCAGGACATCTGTCCGTTCCAGCTCTGGGACGCAGAGGCTGGCAGAGCCTCTACAGTTCTTTGTTGACCGTCAGGTCACTGAGTGACGTACGGCTTTCTCTACCATGCAAGACGTTGTTAGTGAAAGAAAGCAACTGCACACAGGATTCCAAACACTACAAAGCTCTGAAGTTGTTCTTATTCAGCTTTTGAATTAATGATATAATGTTAGTGGCCGTAGAATGATGTCCCTCAATTTGTCTTAGGCTTCCACAACTGATTTTCCCTGGACATGTAACCCAGTGATAGAGGAAATGGTCTGGGTTGGCACTGAGTGGAGGAAGGGAAGGGGCCACATGTGGCTCTTAGCGGAAGGTGTTGGGGAAGTAAGTCAACTCTCCCACCTGTGCTCATGAAACTCTGAGTAATACAGGGGACTCCAGAAAGACAGAACCAAGAGGAGATGATGGATAGACTGGTGGATGGATAGATTGATAGATGGATGGATAGAGAGATAGACAGACGATACATACATACATACATACATACAATTGGAGGACAGGAGGGAGAGGGATTTTAAGGAATGGGCTCACATGATTCCAGGACTGGATGCCATAATAAGTCTTAACTAGAAGGTGGAAGGAGCCGAGTGAGGCTAACGCTCTCTGGTTAAAAACCCACTCACATTAGCCAGGGTGGAGGGACATTTAGTCATGTTTGTGGTTTTGACAAGCTCGTGGCTTGTGTCCAGACTGATTTCAGAGGGGTCTTCATTTTGCTCTGCTCCACCATGTCCAAAGAGTGGCCTTCTGTGACACCGGTGCCCTGCGACACTGTTTAACTTCAGCAGGGGCGCGAGCATGGCCGAGGGGGCCAGGGGTCTGCCAGCACCTGGAGGCTGCTTTTCTCTTCGGATGTATTCATAGGTTTTGATCCATCAGGTCTGGGATAATGAAGGGCCCCCTATTCCTTCTATACAGAGATAGCTTAAGGAAGTTTTTTGGCTCATGCGTTCTCAAAGGAGAGGGAAGCTTCCCACATTTTTTAATCTATTGCTGCATAGCAAATTGCCACAGATTTAGTGACTTAAAACAACACATGGTAATTATCTCATACTGTGTGCAGGTTAGACATCCGGGCACTGTCCAGCTGGGTCCTCTGCTTTGGCTCTCACCAGGCTGCAGTCAGGCCTTGGACAGAGTCATGGGCTCATTAGAGGCCCAAGTGAGGAAAGATCTGCTTCCAAGCTCTCTCAGGTTGTTGGCTGGGCTTGTAGGACAGAAGTCCCCATCTTGCTGCTGACTGTCACCTGGAGACCACTCTCAGCTCCTGGAGGCTGCACAGGTCCCTGGCACATGGCCCTCTTGCAGGTGGCCTCATAAAATGGCAGCTCACTTCTTCAAAGGCAACAAGGGAGAGTCTTTCTTCCTCAAAGTCTTATATAACCTACAACCACGAACATGACACTCATCACCTCTGCCATATTCTGTCATCCAAAATAAGTCACAATCCCCACTCACTTTCAAGGGGTGGGGATTATATAGGATATCAGTCATTGGGGAGGGTAACCTCGTGGTATGTCGACCACATCACCTCAGAGTCTATTAAACAACTAGATGAACCCTTCCATTTTTTAAGCATTGAAAAATTACAAAAGGAACAAATATAGAAAATGTAGATGACATGAATAAATCCAAACAAGGAAATAAAATCACTTATGACGCTTAAGTGTCATGGCGTCCTTCAGCATGATTTACGGCTCAGTGCGACTGAGGACTCTTCACAAATACAGTCGGGGAACAGCCATGTTCTTGCAGCGCACAGAGAGGAGGCTTCCATCCTCACTGGTGAGAGAAGCTTCTGGAGCTCCTTTGCCATCTGCTAGTGGAGGCCGTTGGCCAACTGGGCCAATAGAGCCCCAGGTGACATGACATTTTTAAATTTTTGATTATCACACTGTTCGGGGTGGAGAGTGCTACTGGCATCGAGTAAGTGGAGCCTAGGGATACCGAGGAAAATCGCACAACACACAGGATTGTCCCACCTCACGCATCCATGGTGCGGAGGCCGAGAAGCCCTGGTCTCAATCCTCACATGAGAACATGAAGCTGAAGATGCTTCCGGGCAGGGAGGGTATTTATGGAGCTGTGTCCTTTCTCTCTCCGTCATGCCTCAGAGCTCAGTGCAACGGATGTGACGAGGGACAGTCAGCTGGTTGCAAATACCTCTGAACTGAACACGTTTTCAGTCCCGTAGCCATCCTGGTGACCGTTCACGTGCACTAGCCGGTGAGGCAGAATTGTACGTGCTGCAGAGTGGGAAAAGATTTACTGGGCCTTAAGGAATAAAAGGAAAATTCTGTTATCTAGTGAAAGATCCCAAGCAGGCAAAGACTAGAAAATGCACGAGAGAGCCAGCCTCCTCCACTGCCTTCTTCCCATGGGAGCCACAGGGCCGGCCGACCCCCTGGATGTCTACCGTCACATCCCAGACCTTGAGAATGCCTTGTAGGAAGACATTTATTTGGGATATTTGGGGCCCAGCACTTGGAGAGATGTTTACCTAAATTCTCCGCCCTGGAGTCTGTGATTATTCAAAAGTACAAGGAGAAAGCTGTCAAGCCAAGGGGATGATTTCAGCGGAACCATCAGCAGGAAGGATGTAAACCATTTGTTCATTGTGAAATCACGGGGATAGACACCAGATGAAGAACCCCCAGGATGCGAGCACTGAAAACACCCCAGAGACAGCTGCGTTGACGCGCTCATCCTGCAGATGAGGAGGCTGGGATCAGAGGCAGAGCCACGGAGGGAGGCCAGATCTGGGAGAGACAGTCCTGTGTCTCCGCAGCTCTCTGTGCCTTCTGCTGTCAGGCCAGCGCAGTGAGTGGACAGTCAGGCCTGGCCTCCGGGCAGGCAGCAGGACCAGCCCCTTCTCTTCCCTGTGCTGCTCCGAGGGGGCCCCTCTTGGGAGCAGCGCCGCGTGGAGACGCCAGTCCTAGCTCATCCCCGCAGCTGTCTGCCCGTCAGGACGGGGCGTAGTGACGCCGGCCAGCCGATCCAGTCAGGTGCTTCATAGGCAGGGCACAGATGGTAAGGAGTCAGTGGGCCAGCTCCCCAGACACATGCATTATTACAGATTTAACAGTGTCTTCGCTTAGAGACAAGACTGCTTCCTGATGGGACCCCCGGCACCAGCACACCATAGAAGGAGCCGAAATAGAGAGAGGTAAATTGGAAAAGGTGTAGAGGAGTAAACTCTATCGTATGGGTGTATATAGTATATATATTTCTTTCCTATACTACTTTCTCTAGAGATATAAAAAAATACATTCTTTCTATGGAAAATGTGAAAGATAATATTCTATAAATATGTATATATTCTATTAACGTATTTCTATTTTCTAGCCCTGTGACCGTCACAAATATAATTTTATAATCATTTCTTCACTTAACAAAGAGTTCTAAACATAAATATGAATAACAGTTTTCCCCGAGGGTTGCAAAACATCCCACTTAATCGATTCGATCGCATCTCTACAGTTGTGCTTGGACAGGCAGCCTCAGCCCCAGCACTCCGGGCTCTCAGGGCCGGATCATCGTGTGCGGGGGGCGGTCCTCTGCACGGCCTGGAGCAGCATCCCTGGCCTCTGGCCTCTGTCCCCTGGATGCTGGGAGCAACCCTTTCCAGTGTGACCATCAGAGCTGTTTCTACACGTGGCTGAATGTCCCCCAGGGTCAGAATCACCCAAGGTTGAGAACCACAGATGTAAGTTGTTTGTTTGTTTGTTTTAGTTTTTTTCTTTAAAGATTTTATTTATTTATCTTTTGGGAGGGGGAGGAGCAGAGGAAGAGGGAGAAGCAGACTCTGTGCTGAGCGTGGAGCCCAGTGCGGGGCTTGATCCCATGACCCTGGGATCATGACCTGAGCTGAAACCAAGAGTCAGACCCATAACTGACTGAGCCACCCAGGCACCCCCTTTAAAAAAATTTTTTTAAATATTTTAAAAATATTTTAGTTGTTTATTTTTTATAGTATGAGATGTTTTATTTTGTTTTTGGCTTTGCCCATCATCCCACAAAGCTGCCTGAACCTCTTCACGGCCCTCTTTCTTCTTCCATCCAAGCACAGCCAGAGGGTGCACTCCTAGATGCAAAGTCACTATTGCAGAGAAGAGACATCCGTTGAGAACACTGATCCACTTTTGCCAAATTTCTATGCAAGTGTCATTTTTAAACGTTAAAAGCACAACTGTCGCTCACATATGTAGGGAGCTTACGTCAAAGATGTCTTTTCCCTTTCAGTGAGACAGCCAGCGGGCTGCGGAGGCTGGGTCAGGAGGAAGCGGACAGAAGGTGCCCAAAAGCACAGTGAAAACTCCAGAGGGAGTTGTTCAATCACACGCACAAGGAAGCTCTAACTGTGGGCTCCAGAGCACGGTCGTCTGCGCCGCGGTCAGCCTTCTGCGAGTCCGCACGGACGCCACAGGGTCTGAAGTACGCTGGGCAATGGAAACGGTAAGTGACACGGAATGCGGTTACTCCTGACGACTCAGGTAGGCCTTGGGAGGCTCTTGTGCACATCCCCACGCACCCTCGAGGAGACAGAGCCCTCTTCTTGCCTATTTCTGCGTTTTGATCTTTTCCTCTCTTACCATCACCTTCCTGACATTGTGCCAACTGTCCTCTCCCTTCCATTGCGCGCCCCCCTCAGCCGCCACCCACACAGGGAAGGGGCATTCCTTTCCCTTAGCGCCCGCGCCCATGGGACAGGTGCCTCGCGTCCTTGCTCCCTCTCAGTCGATGCTGTGAGCTCCAGGATGTCTTCACACATTTATGGACCATTTCCCTCTGATTGATTCTGTCTGCATGTCCTTTATCGATTTTCCTTTTAGAGAGTCCCACTTTGCCTCAGACACTTGCAACCCTTTTATCTACATATCATTTGCCTCTTACAAATATTAGAAATGTTTTTTTCTAAATGTCCCTTTAAAAAAGAAATCGATACAGAATCCAGGCCACCAGTCTCTGTCTTCATGGATTCATGTCTGAGATTTTCTGTTGAAAAGTCCATTCTCAGCCCTGGGGTTAAGTTTTCACCTGTACTTCCTTCTAATATATTTAAAAGTTATTATTTTATACGTAAGTTTTTGTTCCAGCCGAAGGCCATTTCTAAATGATGAGAGTCGGAGATACAACTGTTTTCCCCCAGAGTTAGCCAGTCTTCTTGCCTCTGTTGAATGATTCATGTGTGCAAGTCCCTTTGCTCAGATGGGAAGTCTCTGTGTGCAGGACTGTTCTGGACTGCCTGTTCTGTTCCCTTGCTTTGCCTGCCGCCTTGGCCCCAGGCCACAAGATGGAAATCGCTATGGATACATCACACACTTCTTTATCTGCCAGAGCAGGTCTCATTTTAAATGTCACAGCTTTTATTTGCAAATGGTAGAGTGACTATTTGTATAGAATTTAGATAAGTAAAAAGGTGTTCTTTTTTTTATGGACAATGGTTTTTCGTTATCTTTTCAAACCAACTATTTTCCTGTTAAAGGGATATTTTCACTTCTTCGTGAACACTTGGAGGACGTGGGATTTCCCTCTGTGGAGTGAGAGGCCATGCCACTTGTCTTACATATTCTTACAGGCATGCTTTTCCTATGTCTGAGTGTCTGGGAATGTTCAGGCCCAGGGTCATAGGGGGTGTGCAGAAATCGGCGGAGGGAGGGCGTCTGGGTGTTTGAGAGGGTGTGGAATCTCCCATGCTCATGACACGGCCTAGGGTGCTTGCAATGAGGACTCGGCGGCTCTTATGTATTTGTTTGTTTTTATCAGCCTCCGAACCAGTTTTCTCAAACAGGGCTCCTCCAGTCCCCTGAGATTTATCAGAGTGGCTGGAGAAAAGTTCTTCCAAAATAGGAGGGTTAGAAAATGCCCCATTACACCACGTTGAGCAAGGTTCTCAGCAGCAGGACTTCTCAGGACCTTTCGTCTATTCATATCCTGTGACTCTTCAAGAGTGTGTTGGTTATTAGACCTTGGCATCTTTCTCCAAGATCCCAGTCAACACTGGACTGGCTAAGCTCTGCAGTCTGGCAAGCACCGGTTCCCAGATACTATTATTTTTCAAGCAAAACTGAAAAAGACAAAATGTCGCCAACAGAGCAAAAGAAAACAGCTATAATTAATGGTAATCACTGACAACAAGAACACGATCCACTCTATCTTTGGTGGCGGTTTCCGTGTTCCCGAGTGAGTTCTGTGCATTTCCTTGGCCGCCCTCCCCGCTCCCCAGTGAGGACGGCAGGGTAGGATTTATCACCCCTCTGCGCCGAGAATGTTGGCATCCTGTGGCCCTGCGATGATGGCACCCGTGCGAGAATCGGCATCTGTGGATTGCACAACAGATTTTGTTGGTTTTCCTTTGCTGTGTAAAGTGACAGGACTTAACGAAATAAACCAACAGCCACGTGTCAGCTTACAGTCCTCCGGGTCAGAATCCAGCACATGCTGCTGGGCTCTCTGCTCAGGGGCTCACTCGGTGAAATCAGGGTTGGCTTCGCTTCCTTCCTTTCTCGGGACTCAGGGGAAGATTCAGCTTCCAGCTCATGTGGGCTGTTGGCAGAATTCATTTCCTCGCGGTTGTAGGACTGAGGACTCCGGGTCCCAGGGGCCATGCACGCTCCTTGCCGTGTGATTCCTCATCTTCCAGGGCAGCGACAGGGACTCTCCCTCACGTTAATCCCCCCACGCTTCAGGCCTCTTGCTCAGGAAGAGCTCCATCCCATTTATGGGCTCACCTGATTAGGTCAGGCTCACCCAGGATAATCTCCCTGTCTTGAAGTCAATTAGTTTTGGACCATAATCCCACCTACAAGATCCAGGCAATACCTAGATTAGTGTTGGTCGCATATCTGGGAAACGATGTGTGTGTCCACAGTGGGGTTGGGGGAAGCGGGGGGAGTCTGGGGAGGCCCTGTGAGAATTCTGCTGCCACCTTTGCTTCCTATGGGGTGGGCCACCAGGATTGCACTTGCTTTAGAAATTTTCTGTGCTCCTAAGATGCTCCATGTGTGTTTGGGGAAATAAAAAATGAGTCAGAGGAGATTTGATCTTAGAGTCAGTAGAACACACGAGACAGAGACCCCTAAGAGGCTCATGCCAACAACAGGGCCACGTTCGTCCCACGTCTGGCAAAGGCACTTCCCTCGGTGCTGCCTGGGGATGGAAAGCGTCTGCACAGTGGTTCAGTGGTCGCTTTTTAATGAATATTTTTAAAAAGACTCTATTTTAAGCTCCATTTATTGTCTGTGGCTGAAATAATGCTCCAATGTGTGGGGGCAATTAAATCATTCACAATTATGGCACTTCTGTTCCTTACGGGATGTTAAAATCATCCAGGTTTGGTTTGTCCTTGATGATCATTGGAGACAGACTGCCCCTCCCAAGCCCCCACACTGGGACTGTGTCACGTGTCAGACGCCCGCACTCCTTGCTTTCCCCAGCCACACCTGACCTCACCTTCCCAGTTCCTCATCACCCTACGTTTTTAGTGAAATTCAGCAAGTGAAAACATTTAGCCAAACCAGACTCCCTGGGGTCCCTGATTGGTTTGGTTGCAGCTCCCCCTTTACAGCCAGTGTTGGGGGGGGCGGGTGGAACTGGGGACTGCTAACGGGACAGCCCCCTCTGCTCCCCTGCTACACTCCCCCCTGCAGGAACCGTCACCCTCCCACCGACTTCCCACCGACTGGAGGAAGCTGCCATGGATTTCCTGTTACAACATGAAGGAAGCCTCCCCTGGGGGCTGAGTGCACAAGCCCCAGCGCAGGGTCCCCCTGCTCCAGGGAAGGCCACCATGTGCCCCCCACCGTCCCCTCCGAGCTCTGATGTCATAGGTACCACGGGCCCAGAGAGCAGGGCCAGGCTGGGTTTCTCAAGCAGGCCACGCTAATATCATTAAGCTGCCTGGTTTTAATTTGCAACCACTTCCCAACTGTCTACTTAGAAGTGTTTAAAGCCAAACTCTTTCATTCTTTCCACCATTTACTGGTGATTGGAGAAGTTTAATGATTGTCTTGTGAGGAGGAGGAAGGGACACAGATCAGGCACAGGCAGAGAGTGATGAGAAAGAAGAATTACAAGCTGGAAGAGAAATGCAAGATAATAAAAGTGTAATTTAAGACATCATACTTGTACAATTACCGTGGTGTGTCACGCTTAGCAGGGAGTCTAAATTTATCTCACTGCTGATAGTCCACTGTGAGAAATAAAACTGTACGGAAATCTGGGGGGCGTTCCAGAATTTCTCAACAACTTTATCTAGTGGTTCAGAGTGTGGGCAGGAGAGTGGGGGGGGGGGACCTCAGGGCCTTCTGTGGAGCTCAGGCCTCAGGGACTGTGCAGTGGAGTGGAGCTGGCTGCCCCGGGGCCTGCATAGCCCCCCATCTCTGTAGCAGGACACAGCCTCGCTGCAGCTCTGTCTCCCACGCCGTGCCCTGTCCTGTCCGAGAACAGGGTGGTGGCTGTGAGGTCAGTTATTCCGGACACGTCCTCCCTTCCACATGCCCACAGAGGTGCCCCGTGGGTGTGGGTGGCACACACCCCTCCTGGCGTCCCCCTCGGCTGGCCCCAGCTCTTGCCCTTCTCTGTCAGCAGCCCCACCGCCCCTCACACCTCACATGGGAGGTGTTCCTGGGTTTCTCCCACATTCTCCGAGCTCAGATCCCATGACAGGATGTCCTCCCGGCCCTGTATCCCTTCGCCTCCCTCCTCCGGCCTGGCCACTTTTTGGCCACAGACCCCTGGGAGGGATCCTGCCCCAATACCTAGTGTCCTCCCAGGTGCCAGGGGAATGAGTTCCAAACCCAAATAACATCACTTTGTGCCCCTGCCCAACGCCCTCCAACAGCTGCCCGTGTTGCTTAAAATAAAATTCTAATATGACAGCAGCCTCAGGCTGCTTTCTCTGCTGTGGCCCCTTCTCCCCCCTGGCCTCCAAGAGGGGCCTCTCCTTTCTGTCCACTTTCTTCCCACATCAGGGCACTTAGCACCAAGACAGCGGTGGGCCCAGCAGGTGTAGACTCTGAGCCACGAGGGGGACCAGAGTGTGACCCATCAGGCGTCAACCCTACCAAGTCTCCCGAAAGTAACTATAAATGCACACGGGTGTAAAACCTCGAGCCTGTGTCCACTTATCCATTAGCCCACCGCTTCCTTACACACCTTGCTTCGAAGAAAAGAGCACGTCACTCATGTTCCTTGGCAAGATTAATAGAGAGAGAGGACCAAATGCTGGCGGTGTTGAGACACGTCACTCCGTGTGGAAGGAGCTTAACCAGGGTTCCTGAGATAGAAGAGGAAGCCTGGGATCGTCCTGTCAACAAAATGCCCCGAGGAAAGACCATGAGGGCAGTGGGAGTCCACACGTCCCGACAAAGCACCTTGTGGGAGCAGTGATCGCAGCTGGGGAGAGCGGGGTCCATCCACACGGGGGGGGGGGGGTCCCCTGCACTCACACAGCCTCCCGCCTGGAGGAAGCTCCTTCAGCCTTCCCTCTGCTCACCTGATAGAGCTATTCGTTGCCAGGGAAGTTGGTTACCAGCTTGCCCAACATCCAGGAGCTGCAACTATTCACGTGCTTTCCCGCGGTGACCTTGCCTCCATGGTGTCCAGGTGCCGGCAATGTGTACGCAGCCACCTCCCACCGCAGTCTTCCTTCCTCCCCAGCGCCGGCAGGACGCTTCCCTGGAGCGGGCATCTGCCACGTGAACCCACACTTTGTAGGATGGTAAATGGACGCCAGCCTTCCCAGCTCTGTACCAGTTCCCAGCTGGGCGTTGGCCTTGCTCTGGTCCTCCGGAACCCCAGCCACCAGGACTTGGGGAGCAGAGCAATAAGACCGAGGACTTGATATTCCCCGAGAAGCTCCAGAGGGAACCCGTGGTAATTCAACAAGGATCTCCAGGGATCCCTGTGAGGAGAGCCGGCCAAGGAGGGAAGGGGGCGGCGATCTGAATGTGGTGTGTCTTGGGGTTGGTCGATGGGAGGACAGAGGCACAGAGCACAGACGGGACAGCTCGGCATCCGACTCCCAGACACGTCTGCGCTGCGCGGGGCAGTTGGTGGCAGTCGCCATGTACTGACCCAGATAGAACGCTTTTCCTTGCCTGCTCGTCACGGGCCATTTGTCATGGCTCTTGGAGGCTGTGACTGCCGCCGCTCTATGTCGTGTGCGAGAGGATGCAGCCCGCGGAGCTTGGTGTCGAGTCAATGTTGGCAGCCGCACCAACTTTCAATTGATATTAATGTCAGAGCCGCTTTTTACAGTTTTCCTGAAGGCTTTAGCAACAACAGACCAAGGCAAGCTTCATGGTACCTGAACCCGAATCAAGCCCGCGTTTTTCTGATGTGTATTTAATTTGGTCTTGGCACAGAGTCTCTGTTTTTCTTGGGTTTTACATCATTTATGAGGTTGCATGGATACGCTCTAACAAAACATCATCTATAATCAAACGAGGCTCACAGAAGAAAGAAATGCAGGCCAATTCCGACTAATCTTAGCCTTTATGGGAATAGCTATTTGCTCTGAATGATTGGCCAAACATCTGTGTCAACACTTTCTGAGCTGGAGAGAGAGATGTGAATCGCCGCATTTACGATGATATTTCTAGTTCCAACAAGGGGAAGTGCTCATCGCAAACGAATGTCTCAGCTAAGCTCTTCTGAGTGAAATCTACCCTCCTAATTAATTATAATAATTAAAGCACTGATATTTGCAAGGGGCGCGTGTGTGCATATCGGGCAAAACCCGTTTGCCTTGCCTCACACTAAACTTTCTAAGGAAATGACCTCCAGTCATCCTACAGAGACATTTCAGGAAGAAAGCTGTTTCCTTCTCTGCATGAGACAGAAGTGTGTGGTCTCACGCACCCCTCTAAACCAGGCATCACTCAGCACTTTCTGGGTTGATAAAAAGACATATGTGCTCATCAAGGTTGGTTTATGTGATTAAGGAAGACCAAAGAATGTCAATAATTGGATCCATTGTGAAACATCTGCAAGAGTCAACATCTGTGCTTTGCCGTCGTGCACACACGGGGCCGTGTTCGGGCTTTGCTGCGGGGAACACGTGTCTCCGGGGATTGCAAACACACAGCGGCAGACACAGCCACCTCCCCAGCACACACTTGCTGCTCTGTGGGGAGGGGGGCTTGGGTGGCTGCGCCACTGGGGAGGGACGTCTCCTGTTCTGCCCTCAGCTTTGCCTCCAGGGGCAAGGTGTGCTGGGCTGCCGATCGACTTTGCTCATCTGTGACATCCGTTCGAGTCACCCTTCTGCAGAGTGGACACAGAAGGAAAGGACCCGGTGATAAAGTGAGATTTGCACACATGGGGTAGCAGGAGGCATAGATGTGGCTGATGAAGAATCAGGACACAGTTCCTAGCCTGGGGCGAGGCTCATGCTTCTCCGTTTTCCTGCAACCGGAGGGCTCAGTGCAAATGGGGCATTTCCATCCCATCTGAGCCCACGGAAAGTGCCCATTGATGTAGGGCTAGGCCGTGTCTCTGTTTTATCAGCTGCGTCCTCTGTGGGCATGCAAGGCTTTCCCAAGCCCTCAGAGGATGCCAGCACGAAACCCTTGAGACATGGGATCAACTCTCTAAACCTAGAGACAAATTCCTTGAGTTTAATAAAATGAAGTTTTAAATAAAATGAGGTTTTTTTTTTTCTTAAATGTCTGTCCCTACTGAATTTGACTCCTTTTTAAGTCCCTGAACTGTGGTATGGAGGAGCGAGTGATGGAAACAGAGCAGTCTGAGATTCCACTTGGTTCTTTGAATTAATCACGCTGGTTGGATGGAATCCAGTTTTATCTGTTTGTTTCTCAAAGTCTGCACTTTTGTTCCCTAGTGTCGACCTAGGAGGCAGGTTATCCTGCAGCGCAACCGGGGAAAGCAGCCCACACACGGCCAGGTAAACTCAGTGAGGCTTGCAAGTCTCTTTCCAGACGGTTCGGGCTTGCTCCGAGAACGCGCTGGCTGTGACCAAAGTCATTGCATTTGTGGCTTTGCGATCAGCTGCCTCGTCACAGAGCTTTCCCCTGGCCCTCTGAGTTCTCCCCACTTGGGTTCATTAAAAACACTCATAGTGTTCTGGTTTTTGCAAATTTAACCAGGCAAACCATGTATCAACCTTCGCAAAGAGGCCGAAAGCTGACAGGAGAGAAGATTGGGTTTTATTTTATTTCAAGGTCGGCCAGTCCGGAGGCTGGGAGACAGTACGTGTTCCAAGGTTGAGTGAACCCCGACCTCTGGTCCGACGGCCAACATAACAGGTGCCCCTGAGCCCTGCACTCCTGCCTGGGAGTTCAAGTGCTGAGCGGAAGCTCTGTCCAGGACGTCTGCATGGAAGCAGACTGATCCATCGACACCAAATCGGCAACGGGGCAAAAAAGTAGCGGGAAAGGATGTTCACGTGCTCGAATAAGTTTCACAAAGACCGAAGCACTTCCTGTTTCTCAGCAATTTTATCGTGCACCTTTCAGGTCTGTCAGACTCCTCCCCTCAGGTGTATTCGTGACATCGCTAGAGGGGAGCTGGCATACCTCACAGGACTGCAGCCTCCCTCGACGCTGATTTGAGGACACCCTCGATCATGGAGCTACACTGTGGTTCGAACCCTACATCCCATTCTCTACCCCTTCCTTGTGCTTTCAGAAGATCAGAGCCTTGGGCACCTGCTTCCACTGTCCATTTGGAGCAATAAATACTACTTCCAAATCCCTTGGCTTTGAAAATACTATTCATTGCTAACAGGTTTGATCAGCGACCCTCTCACCGCTTGAGTCCGTGGAAAGCTCAACACCGCAGTTTGGCACCTTCTCCTTGAAACAAGTTGCTTTTCAGTCAAATCCACACCAGGCCCCCACCTCCCAACGTGCTGCTCCCTGTTCAGGAACTCCCAAAGGAAGCACAGGGGCAGGGGGAGGCGAGACCACACATGCAGCCAAGGTCACTGGGGCTCTTCTGTGTCTCCCCCAACAACACTGTCGATGCAGTGTTGGCACAAAGATAAAGGGGGAAGCCCGCAAAGTATTTACTGAACTTATTTATTTGCATGAAAGGTTCCAATTTTACAGGAGTCTGTTTCTAGCATTTGGACTAAATTTTGGACGTTTTAAACCAGTTAATTGGAGTCATTCAGAAATTATCATAATTCGCTCCATTCCCTTCCAAAGTGTCCCCTTTTCATCAAATCAGTTACTTGCAGTATTAGCATAATCCGCAGCCAACCTATTGAATTTACAGGCGCTATCTTCCTGGTTCAAGTATTTCGTTTTGAGATGAAGAAATATATGAAAATGTGAATCTTTGAAGCTTGTTGTCTACGAGTTTCAGTGGTTTCTTTTTCTTAGGACATCGTTCTTAATTTTTGACTCAAAAAGGGCTGGCCAACCATGCTTTCAATAACACCTTCATGATGTTATGACTGTCCAAAAATAAATAGAAAAGATCAGTAAAAGCGAACCAAGTGTTGATGAGACTTTCTGCCTTTAGCGGCCGTTGGTTCTGGAAATGTGTCCGGGGAGAGGAGGCTGTCAGGAGGGGCTGGGGAAGGGCAGGGAGGAGAGAACGCTAGACCACCAACACTTCCACAATGACGGAAGGAATGACAACCGGAATAACTGAGAAGAGCTTTGTGTCCGGGACTGTGCTTGCAGGGGCTTGGGCTGGTGCAGGGCAGGTCCGGCTTCTCTGAGCGGGTATGTGGGGGCTGATGGCAGAGGTAGGAGCAGAACCAACAGGGGAAGGGGGCTGAGATGAGCATCCCAGGCCAGAAGATAGCATTTGTGTTTGGACCCACTTTGCCTTGGACCCAAGTCTGTAACCCTCCACCTAGGAAATAACTGGGATCTGGCCATGTCCTCAAGCCCCCCATGCCACCGCCCTGTGCTGAGGGCCAGCATCATTGCACACGCTCCCTGATCTCCCAGAGTGATGTGGCTACTCCGCTCCCAGGTCTCCCCATCGCACACCGGCACACCACACTCTCACCGCATGCCACACACAGCACGAGCCCTGCCACCCTGTCATCTGGTCTACCTACTTCTTAAGTCTCAAGTGGTGGGGAAGAGATGTGGGCTTGTCCACACTTGTCCCCAGGAAAGAAAACCTTGTCAAGATGAGAACTCAACATCTCAGTAACCCCTTCTTAAAAATAATCAAGTATTTTATTTCATTTTATTTTTAAAAGGTACTTTTAAATTTAAGCCATCTCTAGCTCCAACTTGGGGCTCGAACTCATGACCCTGAGATCAAGAGTCATATGCCCTTCCGACTGAGCCAGTTAAGAGCCCCAGTAACCAAGTATTTTAAAACTCACTCATCTTCGGGACGCCTGGGTGGCTCAGTTGATGAAGCATCTGCCTTCGGCTCAGGTCATGATCTTAGGTTCTTGGGATCGAGTCCTACATCGGGCTCCCTGCTCAGCGGGGATCTGCTTCTCCCTCTCCCTTTGCCTGCCGCTCCCCCTGCTTGTGCTCTCTCTCTGTCAAAGAAATAAATAAAATCTTTAAAAAAAATAATAAAATTTGCTCATTTTACCATGGATTTCCTTTTATTAGTACTTTTCTGGAAATGAAATATAACTCACTTCCTTTGGATACAAGCAAAACTGTTTTGTGTTCCTCCCAAGGGCACTGCCTTCTTTTCTCTCGCTTACAGCTTCTGCTTTTCTCTTCTCCCTGGGCACAAGGATGCTCTCCGTCTGCTCACATAGCCCTCCCCTGGAATCATAAAGTGTGCTTCTCTTTCTGCTTGACACAGCCATTTCCCTCCCTTCCCATATCCACAAACACTTGCATACCTTTCCCCTCTGCTCCGGATCCCTCTCACACTCCCCATGACAGCTGGACAGGGCCAGCTCATAGTTTGGGAGATTAGGTCACTGTGGCTTGTCTATACAGCTGTGTTCCTGGCAGGGCCCCGGAACCGCTAATCCCATCTCTCATGGTGGAGCCGATAGTTTAGTCTCAGGCATGCTCATACTCCTGGAAACATGACACATTCATAATAAAGTCAAAACACTAGTCACCTAGCCCTGTAACCCAGCCCCACTTCCAAATGTCTTCCTGCAGCTTCCATGACCCAGGCGGGAGCTCTGGACACAGGGAGACCCTCCCAGCTGCTGGTGGAGTGGCTGCCGGTAGGACCACCATGGCTGGTGATTGTGTGATCTGAGGACATGGGGTTGGCTGTGTGTGGTGGGCTCTTCCTGAGATGACAAGAGCAGCGGCATGCTGGCCTCACACTGGCCACTCCTTGTAATGGCTCTGGACACACCTAATTTGGAATTAGGTGAAACAGGGCCCGTAGATTGGGTCCAAACCCAAAGAATGTCAAAGGCATGCCAGAAAGGAGTTGGAGCTGGGAATTAAGTAATAGGGAGGGAAAGGGGCTAGTCGATGACTGGACGCTCTGTCCATCTGTGGTCACCAGCAGTCATGGTTGGCTGAGGTCTATGTAAAGGCAAGGCCACAGTCATCAAAACAAGGACTCTGATCAAACACAGACCACACAATCCCCCCAGAGCAGGAAGTAACTTCCAAGCTAGTCTACAATCCACGAGGTCAGGGCCGTTGCCTGAGTCACCAAATTCCCTCCCTCCCGGTGACCTTCGCACCCTTTGTTTAAACACCACAGTGCAGGGGCACCTGGGGGGCACAGGTGGTGAAGCGTCCTACTCCTGGTTTTGGCTCAGGTCGTGATCTCGGGGTCATGAGGTCGAGCCCACATCCAGCCCTGCACTCAGGGCAGAGCCTGCTTGACTTTCTTTCTCCCTCTCCCTCTCCACCCCCCCCACCAAATTAAATAAATTTTTAAAAAACTTAAAAAACCGAACATCACAGTTCAGACAGGTGAATGCAGCCCAAGGAGGTGATGCTGGCTTCTACTCTGATGTGTCACTGCTCGAACCCGGGAACCGTCAGGGATGTAATAGGGTTTTGTAGTCAGTGGAAACGTTATATTCCTGCATCACTTAGAAGAAAGAACTCATCTGCAGCACCTGAGAACAGTGAGCAGAAATCCAAACAACTGTCCTCCTGTCTGCCCGACGCTCCCTGGCTTCCTCCTCTGCCTCCCCTCGGCCTCAGAGCTGTCCTGTTCTTTTACGAGCCTGTCTCCAGGGCCCCTTGATTGATCCTGATTCTTGCCAGTAAACCTCGAATCTCTTCCCCAGGGTTTTGAACAGGAATTACCTCGGGGGCAGATGCCAAACAACGTAGGCCAAGGGCACCCTGGGCACCGTGTCTCCTGCTGTTTAGAGGAAGGGGTCTGGATTCATGCGGCCCATGGAGAGAAGCCCGAGAGCACCCACGTCCAGGGGTCAGTAGGCCCTGGGTTCAGAAGCATGGCCCATTTCCAGGGTTTGGCTGTTCATCCCTTCCTTGGATTCTGCCAACCAATTCATCGCTGTTTTCCCTGTGCTCGTCCACATCAGGTCTATTTCTTGCCACCAAAGGGGTCCTATTGGACTAGTAGCTTTCCATCCTAGAGTCTCATTACTTTTTAAAGAAAACTTTTTTTGTAGCACTAAAGTAAACTGGATAGATATCAAACACCTTATTAGAGGCATAAAATGGCAGATGCTGGAAATGGGGCGGAGAGGGTAGAAGATGAGCATGGAACATCTTATTGCTTCAGAAAGCAAGGAATACTAAAAAGAGAGAGAGACACAGGGCTTGTGACAAGGGCACAGAAGTGGCTGGAAGGAGCCCCCACTAGCCAACCTGGGACTATTTGCATTCAATATATTTAAGCACGACAATGAGTTCCTGCAGAGTGTCCATGAGTGTATGTCAGTGATAAATAGATACGCTCGGGCTTGCAGCAGAATGCCGAGTCAGGCTGGTAACTGGCAGGTGTGCTGGGTAGAAAAAGCTTCGCTGGGCAGCCATCGCCGTGCAGAGAGCTTCAGGCAAGAATCCTCAGTGAACATTCAGTCCACTCGGGAGCGGGGGTGGATTTCCACGAGAAGCGGGCTGTGGCCATATCTTAGAGCGCCTCTGCACGGATTTCTTACTAGATGCAAGGGGAAAACGAGTCTGTGCAGAGCGGAGAAATGGGACCACAGCCTGTGCTCCAGGCATGGCACAGTGCAGGCCGGTCCCATGTGAGCAACCACTCGCTGAGAACACATTCCGCGAAAACAAGACGAACTGTTTCAGGGGCAAGGAGATTGACGTGGCTGACTGCTGAGTGAGAGAGTGGTCATCACCACCGCTCCGGGACGGGACGGGGGAGGCCGTGAAGGACATGACCGGGCCCACGGCCGCAGGTGGAATGTGGTTGAGGGCCGGACCAGAGGGTCGTGTCCCTGTGACATCCACTGTAGATGAGAACTATACTATGTCCGGGGGAAAGCGTATCCTCTGTTCGGGGCTAAAGCGACGTGATGTATGCCAGCTATTCTCAAATGATGCAGAAAATATTAGATACCTAGAGAGAGGGAACGAAGAAGCTGATGGATTAAAAGGAAACAGTAGTTGATTCTGAGTACAGGGTATACGGGTGTTCTTGTTCTAGTTTTAAATTTTCTGTCCAGTTTTGCAGTTATTTCAAAATAAAGTGTTAAAGACAAGAGCAGATGCAGGGCGGTCTAGTCCCAGAGAAGGGAGCCCAGCCCTGCCTCAGGGTCACCCCCACTCTGGGGCACCCTCGTTCGGGATTTTTGCTGCTTGAACTTGGTAATGGTGCAACGGGCCCCTCACTTTGCTGCCACGTGCCTGAGGACTTTCTCCTTTCTAGGATGTTTGCTTCAATTACCCTGCAGGTAGCAGAGGGCGGAAAACACCCAGCCGTATGCCAACAATAAGGCTTGGCTTTCCTGCGGCCTCAGATAAACTGTAAATAGATCAGAACGCAGGGGATGTTATTTGATCTGGAAAAGGATTAGTTCAATATTCTGGGATGTTGGAAACAAAAGATGTTTTAAATACCACAGGGCGTTCAAGAGTAATTGAGAGGATGTAATTCTGCCCGATATTAGCTGACATCAATTGGAAGTAAACCGTAGCTAAAAACTGAAACCCCAGATGTCAGGGGAAGAATAAAAGAATCCAGTGTCTTCGACCCCAAAGCTTCAGGGTTCCTTGGGTTTAGGAACAGTCATAGGCTCAACCTATATGCAAACAGCCTTGAGCCCCGTGGGACTCATCAGCCACTCCTGCACGAATCACTTCCTTTGTCACCACAGCACCTAGAGTCTAGAGGGCTGTGGGATCGTGTGGCTGAGCTGAAGGGACGACATCAGGGGTTCTCAGAGGGGCGTCCCCGGACCAGCAGCATCTGCATCACGGGGGAAATTTGAAAAAAGCCCCAGATCAGGCCCCACCCAGACCTGCCGGATCCGAGCTCTGGGAGGGTTTTAACAAGCCCTTGGGGGATTTCGAGGCCACTAGGGTTGAGAATCCCTGGGCTACCTCTCTTTCCCTAGTGTTTACTTTCATGGGAAAGTCAACTGCTCAAGGAGATAGGCTTTGTTCTAGCCCCTATCGCTCCCTGTAACCCAGGGTCCATCAAGTCAAATTATTGGGATTACTGTGAATTCAGGGAATAGATTGCTTCTATTTTCCACCTCTTTTTTCTTATTTTGTTGATTCAAAGTTACATCACACTGGACTTATCTAACTCAAAGGAGTTTTCAACCTTGCTGCAACATGACAGGCAAAGAATTTGTTCTTTTACTGATGTCTCAACAGACCGGCAGTCATGGGGCATGTCGGATTTCCCTTTGAAGGGCACGTGCAGAGACCGGCAAATGTGTGAAAGCTGCAGACACCCCTACCCCCAAGGTCTGGCGGGGACCATGCTTGGACAGGGGGCTGTCTGGCAGAGAGGGGAGGCCACGCCCCAGCCCGGAGTGGGGGAGTCCACACACACCATTCAGGTGCACGCAGGCATCCAGGAGAGCGGCAGGGCCTGGCCCAGGGTGGGGTGCCCCCCTGCAGACACACTGTACGGGAGCTCTGCACACATGGGCGTCTGGTGTGGGGAGGTGGGCCACAGTCTTGTGCTCACACACACATGGACGTGCTTCCCTTCTTAAAGGGTGCCCTTGGGGAAGCTACAGAGCCACGGGGTAATTTGGGATTGGGGTCCATCTATCCTTTGTCTTTGGGTGCCACCGAATTGCATACTTGAAACTCAGTAAAATGGTGAGTGTTCGGCTCTTTACCAGAAGAAAAGTTAATTACACACAGTGCGGCTGGAGCAGTAGCCCTAGGGGATGCCCGCAGGCGCTGCAGCTGGAAGAAGCAGCCCTGGCTCTATGGGTGGCGTTGGAACCTTCCAGAAGGTTCTGCCCTTCTCCCTGGCAGCCTCTGCCCCAGCCCTCCAGGCTGACTCTGGCCCCCAGGATATTCTCTGGTTCCTGGAAACTAATTTCCACCTCCATCTTTCCTTCAAATCCTTTCCTCTGCGTGGAACTTTCTCCCCTTTACTTCAGCCCCTTAGACCCACCAGCCCCAGGATCTATGCCCACCCGTCTTCAACACTGGTGTTTCAGGAAAGAACGCCGATGCTGGGTCTCTCCCCCAGAACCCTAATCCGGTGGCCTGTGGGGGACCCCGACCTCTCCCCACAGATCTCGTGCGGCTGCCTGGGCTCCGGGAACCCTCTTCTTGGAGCTCAGTACAGAACCCTTAACCACACCTTCTTAAATATGTGTTTCTGCAGCATGATTGTGCCCCATGTGACCAGGCCTGCATGTGGGTGCTGGGTGCTCACGGGGAAGGGGGTGGAGCCCTCTATCTGCCTAGACCTCTCTGCATGGCCCTATGTCTGCAGTGAGTTCTGGGGGCCTTCTCCAGCTCCAAGGCAGAAGGTCAGGTCACTGCTGCCCACGAGAATCCTCCCCTTGCCTGTCCTGGGGGCTGGGATATCCTCTGACCCCTACCCACTCAGGCCATCCTTTGCTCCCACACCCGTATGCCAGGTTCTTCCGAGCCCAGTGACGCCTCCATACAAAAGAAAACACCCTTCCCCTAACTCTTAAGAAATGTGCAGACCCAATTATCAGAATGTTTCCCACACTGCAATAATCCTTTTGAATAAAGTCTCCCCTTACTGAGTTTGGTTTCAAGCTGAAGCCGCTTCAGTGCAAGGCTCACGCCAGGTCCCCGAGAGCCTGCCAGCTCCCCACAGTCCACCTGCCGAGAGGCCCAGGTGCGTCCTGCAGCGGGGCCCCTGCCACCTGGGGCTGGCTGACTCTGAGGACGCTCAGCAGCCTGGCCACCGGCCTGGGGAGGTGACTGGTCAGCCCAGCCCCAGGGCGAAGGAGGTCCCAGGACCAGACTGGCTTCAGGGTGAAGGGACTTGGGACCCTAAATCAACCAGCAGGGCCGGCAGAGCCTACACAGGCACCGAGGCAGCTGGAGGCATGATGTGCCCAGGGTTCCAGCCGGGCAGCCTTCTGGGGAGTCATGGCTCCCCAGACTCACCTCCAACTCTGGATCTAAACCAGAGGTTTGTGGGGGCCCCTGGGGGGCTCAGTCAGTGAAGCATCTGCCTTCGGCTTAGGTCAGAATCCTGGGTCCTGGGATCAAGGTCTGAATGGGCTCCTTGCTCAGGGGGAAGCCTGCTTCTCTTTCTGCCCCGCCCCCCCATGGTTGTTCTCTCTCTCTCTCAAGTAAATAAATAAATAGAAATCTTTAAAACACAAAACAAAACAAACAACCCGCAACTTTGTGGACTAGAGGAATGAAGAATGGACCCTCTGGGTGACCGTATGGGGGGTGTTTCCAGCCCGCAGGTGTCCACGGGCAAGACACTGAAGAGGTTAGCATCATACACTTAGGTCACTTCGGGCTAAAAGGGACCCCAGGCAGCAGCAATCCCAAACCCCTTCTTTTTCCTCAGGAGAACATGGAAGGCTTGTTCCGAGGTCAAACAGAAGTTACGCAGAACCGCAGTTAAAATCCCCCAGTCGGCTCTGACGAAGAGGACTCTCGTCACTCACCCTGGTCACCTCTGCCGTGAGGACCCCTCTGGGCAGGATGAAATGAGAACACAGAAAAGATGGGCCCAGAAATGTGACCGTATCCAGTAAAGCTCTCCTCAAATGTCATGCGTCTGACAGAACAAATTTGTTTGCAATGGGCCAAAACCTACCTCAAACTTCTGCTAAGAATGGGAAATAGTTGCATGAGGCGAAAAGAATTGCAACGACTTAGCTTTCTCGAAAAGCAAAGCACCTCCTGTGTCTACGAACCCATTGTGCAAATGAGACTTTTCTGTCCCTCGGGGACCAGTAACTGGCCATTGCGTTCACGCCTCAGAAGGAACGTGTAACGAGGGAAAGTTCAGCTGAAGAGCAAGTCCTGAGTTCGTGTGCGGATGCAGGCGGCTAGACTCCAACCCCTTTACTCAGGTTTATTTGTGAACGTCCTTGAATAAGTCACGTTGGATGTAAAGTATACATGCTTTCCAGGTAAAACCTAACTAACCTGGGTAGATAAAGGGAGCGCAGCTAGAGTGGCCATTTTCACCCCCCCCTTTTTTTTTTACTTAAAGGAAATTTTAAGATTTTTCTCTTTTACTGCTGCAAATAACCACCATCGGAGACTATCACAGAAGCGCAATGGTTTTAGAGCAGACCTGACCCAGAAGACACTTAAAGAAGTCAGTTCCTCATTCAGTTGGGATGTGGTTATTTATCATTTTTAAATGAAATTTCGGACATGGAATCCCCAGCCTCAGGGCCTCGCGCTGGCTGAGAGTGCCTCCCGTAAGTCTCCCTCTCTGCATTCAATTTCTTATACAGCGAGTAAATGCCCCCTTGACCGAGGCCCCTGACTCACCAGGAGTCTGGCATCCGAATCTGCGTGTGCAGGGCATGGGGGGGCAGAGGGACTGAAGGTGCGCCCAGCCCCCGCCTTAGCTTCCGACATCCCAACACCCGGGCAGACCTGACAGCAGGTGTCAGCCCTCAGGCTCCCAGCCCTGCGTCTGTCCTCAAGTTCCAGGTGACCTTCCCAGACAGAGACATCTGCCTCTCTGGGCAGATGAAGGGAGATTCAGATTTGTGGGCCCAAACCTTGGCTGCGCAGCCAGCTCTACCAGACTGCATCTGGTCCCCCTGGTGATGCTTTTGTGTCCTGCACACACGAACGAGCTTTTAGAGGCAGAGACGGGCCATCAATGGGGTAGGGACCCCCTGAGCCATGGGTCGTCTCCATTTCTCAGGCTCCGAGCCTCCTAGGTTCAAAGTTCACTGAGCCCCTCATTCTAGCAGACACCTCACAATTCCTCAGTGTATTTTAGAAAAAGCATTTCACTTTCTTTTCTGTTATTGCATTTAACTCCCTGAATCTGCTCACTTACCCTTTTATTTTATTTTTATTTGTTTTAAAGATTTTTTTTTATTTGTCAGAGAGAGAGAGAGCACAAGCAGGGGAAGCAGCAGGCAAGAGAGAGAAGTAGGAGCCCAATGTGGGGCTCGATCCCAGGACCCTGGGATCATGACCTGAGCCGAAGGCAGATGCCTAACAGACTGAGCCACCCAGGTGCGCCCTTACCCCTTTATTTAGGTGGAACTACAAGAACTGTTCGTTTAAAGAGGCTGTGTTTCAAATGTCTAAATCTGGACGTGATGTTTTGTCTTATGAAGATGTTTCGGGGTCGGGGGGCGGCAGTCAGGTAATTCTTTATTCTGTTGGTTATTTTCCATTAAATGCAATGGCGGGTCTCAGCCTGATCTTAAAAGTGCAGACAGTCCACACGTGGGAAAGAGCCCTGTGCAAGCCCACAGACCCCACTCGGCTCCACTGTCCTGGGAGCGGGGTGCAGCCCTGCAGAGACACGGTGTCAGCACTGCACGCTCAAGAAAGCAGGATTCAGTAGGCAAGAAAACATGGAATTGTGTCCTAGAGCAACTGTATCAGTCAGCACGACATACCCGGCAGGCGCAGCAGTTTCATTGCTTCTGCCCACGCCAGGCCCCCGCCCTCAGTCCCCCACCCGCTACCATCTCTCTCCTCTATGGTGGTCATCAGGCTGTCCGTAGCCCCTCTCCTGCACACCTCCAGCTTTGCGCTGTGGATCTGGGGGTGTGGCTGCCACCATGGGAAACGCCAGCCCCTCTCCTTCTCCAGTGGAGGCACCCTGGGGAGGGGGCACCGGGTCACCCCTGGGGTGGGCCTTCCTACCCCTTCCTTTGCTTTCCCTTCCTTTTGCTCTCCTCGCCTTGACTCTGTGAGGTCCCTCCTCTTCTCAGCCTCTCTGCTTCTTCACTGCTTTCCGTCACTTAGACCACAGGATCGAAATCAGTTCTGGGAGAAGCACACGGTGTGTGATGGTGGGCGAGACACATGCTGGGAATTTATGTGGTCTTGGCGAGTCCAGAACACTGGGGCACTAGGATCCGGCACCCAGACCAGGGAGGAGGGGGGAGAACAGAGGTGAAGTGAGACGGTCAGCGCTAACCGCCAGCCCTCCTGAGTAGGCTCACAGCCTTGACATCCTAGTGGTTACAACTCACAACTTAACCTTTGTTTTTCCCTGTCGAGAACCAAGCTCACGGAAGGAAATCCCACGGTGCTGCGGACTGAATGTGTCTGTCTTCTCAGATTCATATGTTGAAACCCTCATCCCACGGTGCTGGTTGGGAGGTGGAGAGGTCATGAGGGTGGAGCCTAATGAATGGGGTGACTGTCCTTATAAAGGGGACCCCAGTGAGCTCCGTCGCCCCGGGCCATGGAGTTAAGTAGTCTGCCAAAGCTTCCCCCACCCATTATCTTAACTCCGCTCTGAAGTGTGGCCGTGAACCTGCTAGTTGTTAGTAGAAGAACGGCAGCCAGGCCGTCTAATCACACAGTGATTCAGCCGCTAAAACAGACCTGATGAGACAAATCAACATTTTTTAAAAGGCAGCCTGAAACACTAAAAACCTGAAATAATCATTCCATACATGTCCTTTTTAAAAATTTCTCCTTGGAATGTCAGAGAATGAGGACATTTCATCATGATGTGACTTGAAAGGATTTGTTGCGTTAGTCAGGGTCATCAAAATGCTTTGCGCTGACGGGGCAGCTTGATTCTCTGAGCTGTTTCTCTCTGTCTTTACACCCACACGGTGTCTGGCGAGGTCTTTCAGCTGCTCAGGCTGCACGGGGCTGCGTGGGGCTGCACGGAGTTGCCCAGGATGCACGGGGATACACAGGGCTGCGTGGGGCTGCGTGGGGCTGCACGGGGCTGCCCAAAAACGCACAGGGCTGCACAGGGCTGCACGGGGCTGCCCAAAGATGCACAGGGCTCCGTGGGGCTGCGCGGGGCTGCATGGGACTGCACAGGGCTGCCCAAAGATGCACAGGGCTGCACGGGGCTGCATGGGACTGCACAGGGCTGCCCAAAGATGCACAGGGCTCCGTGGGGCTGCACGGGGCTGCCCAGGATGCACGGGGATACACAGGGCTGCGTGGGGCTGCGCGGGGAGGCACAGAGCTGCTCAGGGTTGCCCTAACTGCAGATAAGGTTGTGTCCGCTGTCTATGACTTTCATACCTGCAGCAGGTTAAGGACCCTTTTTGTGCCTCCTTGGTGATATTGTGCTTTGTGTTTGTGTACTTGGGGCTGGTCTATTTTGCTTTTAGCTGTGGGGATATTCCATGTCCAAAAGTGAGTCTCTGTTTCATGATCATAGACTAGGTACGTTTTAGAGCATTTCACGGAGTAGAGTTCACTCCAGTTTCTCAAAAATGCCATCCTCTTTGCCCTCTGAGAAAAGACCGAAGTGTTCTTTGGTGAGCATTCCCGGCAGCAGACACACTTACGGTAACAGAAAGCGCATCTTTCTGAAGGTAAATGTTTCGGTCTGTGGACTTGACTTACAAGATAGCTGATTGGGTTTTGTATTAAATATTAAATGTTAATTAAATATTAAATGTTAATTAAATTAATTAAATGTAATTAAATATTAAATATTTCTAAGACTGTAGAATAAATACACACACAAACATGTAAGTATATCATAACAATGATTCTTACTTCATTGTTGAAAAAAATGGGTTTTCATTTTAAAAATGAGCATCTAATTCAGCGGCTTTACAGATAGTTTCCGACGCTTGAGTAGGGAATGGCATGTTCTCCAGGATTTAGCAACATTGAACTTTAATTGATCCCTACAGGAAAGACTGTGGAATTTGGTGAAATGATTTACACAGAAAAGTAAAATATAATTTTGTCCTCAAATTTCTGATAATTGAGTAATGAAACCTCTGTGACCTTAACTTCCAAATATTTGGCCCTGTGAAACCAAATAAAGTCGATCTGCCAGCAGCGTCAAGTTCTGCGGCTACAACCATCCGTCCACCCTTTCACTCACCCACCGTTCAATCACCCATTCTCAAAGTATAGTAAGTTGGGTTTTCCTCCTGTTGTGGGAAATAATGTGGGGAATTACGGCTCATTCCTTCATTCCTTGTCTCAGGTCAAAATTCATTCCATTTCAAGAATTAGAGGAACATACGGAATTACAAGAATGGTGGGGAGCTTGGAGATGATCTGAGTGGGGTACCAAGTGCTGCATGTTTGTGTCCCCCCTCAATGTGTACATTGAAGCCCCACTCCCAGGGGCTATCAGGGTATCTGAGAGGGGGGCCTTTGGGCAGTGAGAAGGGCTGGGTGAGGTCATGAGGGTGGGGTCCCGTGGTGGGACTGGTGCCCTGATAAGGAGAGGGAAGGGCTTCTAGCTCTCCGTGTGTCACGCGGGGACACAGCAGGAGGTCGGCCCTGCTGGCATCCTGCTATGGGACTTCCAGCCTCCAGCGCTGTGGGGAATTGCCGGTTGTATGAGCCGCACCATCTGTAATAATCTGTAGAGCCGATGAGTGACTAAGGCACAGGAATCCAAGCAGGGTGTCTACACAGAGCTTCCTAGCCTGACTCTTAGAGTCAGACCGCGATCTGGGGAGCAGGTGCGTGTCTGCCTGGAACCGCAGGCAGTGTCTCTCTGCACCTGGGGTGCTGAGGACCCTCTCACAATCACTGGGGCCCTCGGTGGGTCAGGAAGAGCAGCTGGGCAAGGGTTGAGGTTGGCCATGAGGAACCAATTCTTGCCCATGACCAGAGCCTCTGAGAAAATTGGACGTAACCAAATACGGTCGGTGGGGGTCGCGGTCAGCGTGGATATCGATAGCGTAACAAGTGACTGATGGGAAAAATTAGCACCAACATCACCCTCAAAGTGTAACAATCAGATGAAGCAATGTATTTTCTCAAGAAAAAGGAACAAATAAGTCTATGGTCTAAGCCCAACGTTAAACGCACACTAGTCCTCCAGGGAGAAATATCAGTGGTTAGGGTTAGGCGACAGTCCTTTTCAGTGAATCAAAGATCTAAAATGAAAGGGACCACATATTTCTGGGCTTCACGGGCAAGTATTTTTCTTGAGTGATTTAAGATGAAAAGTCATTTTTAAATAGCTGAGTCCATGATTTTCTTAAAGAAATAACAGAAACATGTACAATTACGAGCCTTCTTAAAAATCAGTGGGGTTTCACCACCCTATGATTGATGAGACGTGTTTGGGGCACGGATGTGTCACTCCACAGGGGGCCACAGTGCCAGACTGTGTTTGTTTATTGAAAACTTAAAAGAAGGACAAGAGCATTGGGATGCTCATGATTTTACAAAGGGTAAGATCAAATAGGAGTGGGGCTTTAGCCACTGTCCAAAACCAATGTTTAGAATAGGATAAAGGAAGCCCAAAAATGCAACAAAATACAAGTCCCTGGGCTTTTTCATTAAGATGTTTATCCCGGGTGGGATCGCGTTTCCTTTCTTCTGAGAGTAAAGCCCTGGCAGCGAGGAGGCCTCTCTCTTTTGGTCTGAAGCAGCCCTTTTCTTCATCCCAGGTGTTGGTTGGCCTCTAGGGGGCGCCCTGGTTCCTGCTGTGCCCTCCCCTGGCCCTCCTTACCTTCCCTCCCCTCCCTCCCTCCTTCCCCTGATTCCCCTCACTTCCCCTGCTTCCCCTCACTTCCCCCCTCCCTCCCCTCCCTCCCCTGCCTCTTCTCACTCCCCCCTCCCCTACCTCCCCTCCTCCTTCTCTCCCCTTCTCTCCCCTGCCTCCCCTTCCCCCCATCTCTGGGTGGAGGAAAAGCAAGTCAATGCCAGTGTTGATGGCTGCGGGGTGTACAGGTTAAGTATAGGCTGAAACTGAGTCATGTTTAGCCCTACAGTGAGCGGGCAATGCTATGAGCCTTGTGGGGCATTCCCCAGCGCTGCCAAAGCCTCGGGGTGCCCAGAGCAGTCTGCCGCCCAGAGGCCAAAGACAGTGCCTTAGCCTGACCATGTTCCTCACTCCACCCAAGCTGGAGCTTGGAATGGATCGGGGGTCAGGCGTTACATGGACCCCAGCTCTACCTCTTACTGCTGGGTGATCCTGAGTAAACACTCACACTGTCTGCCTTGGGTTCCCTGTCTGTCACAGATGGAAGCAAAGGACAACCCCACCCCCTCAATTACTGGTTTGAGGATTCGGCGGAAGCTTACATGAACACCTCGTGCATGGCTGTGTAGCTGTAATATGTCATATGAAAAGTAAAAGCTATTCCAACAAGCGGTGCTGGAGTCATCGGCGTCCTTCCTCCAGGAATGAGCCTTGCATCTTAGAGGAGAAGAATAGCAGAGCGGATCGCGGACCTAAAGAGAAATCCTAGCTCTATAACACTTCTGGAAGAAAGCCTTAGAGAGAATGTCTGTTACCTCGGATTAGGCAAAGACCTCTCAGATTCGACACCGAAAGCACAATTCATAAAAAATGAAAAATTAATTCATCCAATGGTGGGTTTCTGTTCTGTGAAAGATGCTGTTAAGAAAATGGAGGAGGAAGAAAACAGGCCACAGGTAGAAAATACTTGCCAAACCCATGTTGGATCAAGGGCGTCTATACAAAACAATCAAAACTCAAAACAAGAAAACAAACAAAGTGGGCAAATGATTTGAGAAGATGGGCAGACGGCAAATAAGTACATAGCTTTCAGGGCTCAACACCATCAGACGCGGTGAAAACGTCAGGCAGCAGGGGTGAGATGCCGTCTGTCCCCATCCGGTTGGCTGGATGGAACACTCTCGGGCCCTGACCCTCCAGCCCTGGCCACCGCAGGCCGCAGTTTCCGGGCAGAGTGAGGCAGCGGGAAGCATGGGAGGGAGGGAGGACGTGGGCGCGGCAGAGTCCTGGGCTCCCGGTGGCATCTTTGTAAGAAGAGGAAGCAGGCGGAGTCTGGTTCCGAATACACCTGAAAGTACCTCCCCGGAAAGGGGCAGCAAGACGAGTCTGAGCTACGGCGAACCGGCCGACCTCTGCCGGCAGCAGTGTGATGGGCATTTGGAGGGGCTCGGGTCAGCTCCAGAGAAATAGAGGGGCCACATCTACTGTATTGAGAGATAATTCACGTGTAAGGTTATATGCGTTTCAGGTGTACAACAGAACGATTTAATATTTGTATCTCTCGTGAAATGCTCACCACAAGGCATCTAGTTAATAACCCATCACCGCACATAAGGGCAAGTTTTCCCTTGTGATAACAACCTTCCAGGTCTACTCTTTTATGAAGCGCCTGGGTGGCCCAGTGGGTTAAGCCTCGGGCTGTTGATTTCAGCTCAGGTCATGATCTCAGGGTCGTGAGATGGGAGCCACAAGTTGGGCTCTGTGCTGAGTGTGGGGTCTGCTTAGGGTTCTCTCTCTGCCCCTCCTGCTCATGCTCAGTCTCTCTCTCTCTGTCAAAAATAAATGAAAGATCTACTCCTAGCAAGAAGTCCCATCTGAGCTGCATCTGTACATTTCACACCTGAATAACATATATGGTCATTTGGGGTTTTTTAAAAAAGATTTTATTGATTTATTGGACAGAGAGAGAGACAGCCAGCGAAAGAGGGAACACAAGCAGGGGGAGTGGGAGAGGAAGAAGCAGGCTCCCAGCAGAGCAGGGAGCCCGATGTGGGGCTCGATCCCAGGACTCTGGGATCACGACCTGAGCCGAAGGCAGACGCTTAACGACTGAGCCACCCAGGGGCTCCTTGATCAGCACGTTTGAGTGCATCCAAAAAATTCAAAAACAAATCTCTCCACAAAACTACATTTCCAGGAAGCTAGAGTCTCATTATCTTCTGCCATCAAATGCGTGCCCTTGAGTTCCCACTCCCAGGTGTGTGGCAGGCATGCCCCGAGTAGAAATGGGCTGCACCCAATGACCATAGGTACCCGTGGAGATATCAGGACAAAGTGTGAGTCTCCTCTTCACTAAAGCAGATAGCATTTTAAACAACTCTAGTGTAATGGGCTTTAAAAAAAATTAAGCACTAAAATCCTTTTTTTCCAGATGTAAGCATACACAGAACCCCAGTAGATAGGGGAGCCAGAGGGGGGCTAGGCTGAAGGCAGCAGCCCCCTGGCTGGTGCAGAATCATGGTCCCCAAGCCCTCCTCCGACAGCTTCTGGGCCAGGGAGCCCCTCACTCCCCCAGGGAGAGTCTGTGCATCCAATACCAATCAGCGAGCTCACTTTTTGAATGGGGTAGACTCTTACCATCCCCAAGCTTGTAATCACAAAATAATTTTAAAAAGCCTGCGAAGAAATATACAAAAAGTTTAGGAGTGATTATTTCCAGCTGATGGGATAGAGAGGATTTTTCTTTCTTTTCTTATTTTTTTTTTTTTCAGTGCTTTCCAAATTCACCTACAGTGAGTATGTGATAATTCCATAATGAGGGGAAAAGTGGAGTGGGTTGCTCTGTTTGGCAGGCTGGCCTCAGTGTAGGCGAGCACTGGAGGGAGGGGCTCGGCCACAGGAGGGCTCCCGAGGGATTGTGGCTTATAATGATGGCTCAGCTTTGCTCCAAGCAAACGGGGATTTTACATTAAAGATTCTCCAAGGGGCCATTTTCCTAATTGGTAACCAATGAAACTGTCTTCAGGAAAAACAGTTTTTTCTATAGCCTTTGTTTTTCTGTTTAGTGAAATGGGAATTTTGCATCCGTGCTCATTCCTGTTCATGTTTCAGTGACACAGTTCAGAGGTTTTGGTAACAATCCTTAAGAAGACTGTGTTTTTGTAGTTATCGTTGTGGTTGTGTGCCCACGGATATGTGTGGCTCCGGGTGTGTGACTCTGGGTGATTGCGCGATAGGAGGACAGGCCTAAAGTTAAGTATTTACTAAAGCTGGGTGCTTTGCCTCCAAGCTGAGGGTACTTTCCATGAAAAGGCTTGAGCGGGGCCGCATTCCTCTGGAGTCGAGTCAGGAGGCCGCTCCGGGCTCCCCGCCCCCCACTGGCCCAGGCCCTCGGGCCGGACACCACACCCCGAGCCTCTGTCTTCTCGCCTGTCCAGAGGGGAAAGGCACCCCGTCCTGCCCACATCACCTGCTTTCTCTGAGGGTCAAATGAGCCCATGAGGGTAAAACAGCTTTGCGCTGCATTGGAACAGGGTTGTGCTGGCAACGGCCAATGTGTGGCTAAAAAGAGCTGGAACTGGTGAAATATTGTATCTCTTTATGCTTGATTACTCGAGGGGCTGATTTCTGATGCACTTGGAGGGACCTCATGGTTCATCGGTGATAATTCCAGCCCAACCGCTTTCCAGAACCCATCGTCGGTTCTTGGGGACCTTACTGGGTGTTTCTCCGAGAGGCCTTTGCTGTGACTGTGGGCAGCACGTTGACCCCCTCTCTCCCCCCAGGACAGTGTCTTGATTTCCTTAGAATCCCAGCGGTGGGAGTTTCTCAAGCGAACGATACAGACCAAGTGCCAGGACGGCTAATGTTTCTGTGACTCTATCTCCCTAATGCCCAAACCACTAGATAGCAATAGAAACTAATTTTCTTGGCATTTGAAGGACCAAAAGGATCCTGATTGAAATTCACGCAGTTCAGATGTGCTGATGCAGCCAGCGAGGAACTTTTAGGTCAGAACAGCAACGAACAAAAGTCTGAGTCAGCACAGATTGTCCTGCCCACCACCAGGGAACTTGGGCTGAAGGCGTTGGCCTTCTTCTGCAAAACGGCCTTAGGGTGGCCCGGCGTCTGTCACTGTTCTCTGGGCTGCCTTCTTGATGTGGTTTGAAGGTTGGGGTTCAGAGCCGATGGCCAGGAAAGAATTCTGGAGATGTCTTTGGTTCAAAAGGGTGGTTTTATTAAAGTACAGGGACAGGACCCATGGGCAGAACAGGCTGCCCTGGGGTCCTGAGGAGTGACTGATTAAATGAGATTGTCTATCCTAGGGAGGGGAGGCTGACGTTAGGGCTCCAGAAAACGGAGTCTATAGGTTTCTGGAGATTGCTTTTTTCTGGTAAATCATGAAGACAGCTGGGAACTGATGGAGACTCCTGTCCTCTATCAGTTAACCATTTGTTTTCCCCTTTCTTTTGCTCTCCAGCAGCCAGGACAGCCTGAGGAATGCCATGCATATCCTATCTGGGTGGGGGTGGGGGTTTTGTGGGTGTTACCCTGTGCTTTGTCCTCAGCTTGCCTTCTGCTCCCTCATCATCGATAACCCTGACCTGATTAACCTAATCCTTGCCTCATGTCCCCTTTGTCTTTAAACACACAGCATTGTTCCTGGTTGGACCCTGTCCAGCCCACAGGACCAGCCCAGGCCCAGAGAGACGGAGTGAGCCGCCCAAGGTCACAAAGCTAGAACGCAGCGGGGCTAGGATCTCAGCTGAAGAGTGGGCTCAGGTCGTACGTGGCACGACTTCTCGGTTCGCTCACGTGCGACTGTTGGAGACCAACATTAGATGAACGTAGAAATGTGAACCCACGTGAACCTTGCCGTGTTGGCATCCACAAAACGCCTCCCCAGGACAGTGAGCACACACAGCCGTGTGTCTGGCCTGGCAGCCCTGGCCCAGCTGCAGAAAACCCTGCTTCCCGTCCCCGCTGTCACTCAAAGCTGGCGCCTTTCAGATCCAAGGCCACACCTGCCCTGAGGCACAGGCCCTGCCTTCTCTGCCCCCCTCAGCCTGTCCTACAGGTTTCCACTGGGGTCCTCTGCTCCCGCTCTCTCTTCTTCTCTCTTAGGCTGGTGGCATTGGGGGGTGGGTGCTGGGGGGTCCGCAGAGGCAGGTGGAGCCCGGCTGCACGGGCACATCAAATTCGGTTCAGGTCTTTGCCAAGGCAGAGTCTGTAGTATTTATGCGCTTCTTAGCCTTTTAACATGTATGACGCTGCACAACTGGGTTTGCCGGGCTTCTACCTTTTTTCTTACTGTGGTTGTAAGGAAGCCACCCCCATCGCCCCGTAAGCCCCGTTGTCTTTACTACAATTTCACACAGCTCGGTGACTTTTAGGAACACCCAGGTCACGTTATACCGGAACCCACGGTATATACTTTCATGCACACGTGCACACACACACGTGTGCACACGTCCACATTCGTGGACACAAAACCGCACCCACAAACTCAGGGCTGCACATGGCCTGTCCACTCTGCCTGTTCAGCTAGAGAAGCGGTCCTCACTGCCCACGCACTGCCTCCACAGGAGGGAAGGTGTGGAAGGGTGCAGCCCCCCCAGCTCACCCGGCCTCCCCGGATGACAGCTCACATCCGACCTGCCCTCCGGAGTGTGACACGATCCACAGTGAGGACGGTAACTGAGGCCAGACTCCTCGCAGTGCTGTCAGCGACCACCTCACCGCCTCCTCCTCTTTTGCCAGAAACTGGAGGAGACATGCAGCATGTGCCTACACTGACCAGTAAGCAGGACCTAGGGCCACTTGAAAGAGCCGGTTCCCAATTCTGTTGAAACTGACCCAAATAAAGCCATTATTGGATTCTCTGTGGTCAAAGAATATCAGACTGTATGTTCCCTCGCTATCAGGGCACAGGGCCTCTAGTTCTTTTTCTCCACTGCCCCCACATGTAACCGCTGGACCGGGGATAAGTAGGTAGCTGTGGTTAGAAGACCGCCATGTTGGCAGTGGCCACTGTGGCATCCTGGGAAATCAGGATCCTTTAATAGGAGTATCTCATGAGAGAGCATGAGAACCCACTCGACTTGAAGAGAAAAGGTTAAATCCTATAGGCAAATCTGCGTATTTCACCAATTAGGCCACAACTATAGCTTAAGACGCCATTGTTGGCTTTGCGTGAGTGTTCTTACTACCCTGCCTCCAGTTCCAGGGGGGCTGGGAGCTGGGGGAATTTTTCCACACCAGGCAGTTCTGCAGCACCAGCTAGGCGTCCCCCAATTCATCTCAGTTCTGACACTGCCTGGAGAGAGAGGCAGATCCCGCAGGCGAAGGACCGGATCCGACAAGGCCTCACCACCCCCCTTCAGACACCCGTGCCACGTCCAGGCCATACCTGTGCCTCTGACCAACCGCCGTAGATCAGAGACTTCGAGGACCTCCTCCTTGGGTTCAATTCATTTGCCAGAGCAGCTCACAGAACTCAGAGAAACAGTTTACTTCTGAGGTCACCAGATGATTATGAAAGCGCTAGCTCAGGAAGAGCCAGATGGACCCGAGGCACAGGGTGAGGTTGGTGGGAGGGGCCCTGAGCGTCCATGTCTTCTCCTAGTGGGCTACCTTCCAGCACCTCCACATGTTCCCTAAGCCAGAAGCTCTCTGAACCCCATCCTTCGGGGTTTGCATGGACATTTCATAACATAGTCAGGACTGATTAAATCACTGGCCATTAGTGATTAAACTCAATCTCCAGTCCCTCTCTCCTCCCTGGAGGTCTGGGGATGGGGCTGGAAGTTCCAAACATCTAATCACGCGGTTGGATCTCAAGCCACAGCCCCATCCTGAGGCTACCTAAGGGCTTTCCAAAAGTCATCTCACTGACATATAAAAGGCACCTTTATTGCTCTCAACACTTCGGAAATTCTAAGGGTTTTTCAGGAGCTCTGTGCCAGGAATGGGATAAAGACCAGATATGCATTTCTTATTATAAATCACAATATCACAGCTCTACTTAAAAATTAGATTATCCAAGTATTTAACATTTAGTCTCAGACAAAAGGAAAGAAAGACTCGGAGGAAGTTTTGAAATGATGTCAATTTCTTAGACCCACCAAGGGCTGACATTAGCAGCAATGACTAGGAGTAAAGCATTTGATTGAGATTAGGGGGCAGAGAGGGAGAATGAAGAGAAGAATCCCTTTCTGAGCATGGATATCAGATGACTGGGATAAAGTTAAATAAGCAGAGAAAGCAGAGTATGAGAGTCCTACAATGTCTACGGAAGACCTTGGAGGTGGGTCATCGAGGCTGGTGGGCGGCTGACGGGGAACAGCTGAGCGGGGGTCATGTGTTGGTGCCTCTTCTGCTTTCAGCATTTACTCCCTGTTTCTGCCACTCAGTGAACTGATTTTTGCTTGGAGAACCCCTTCCTTTCTCGTGGGTGGCATCCAGGCTTGGGGTAGGTCTTTATAGACAAACAGCATCCCCCGGTCATCAGGTTGTGCAAGGATAAGCCACGCGCTTGAGTCAAAGTACACACTTGAAATGTGTCCCTGGAGGTCCCACACTGCTTTCCCGGAACAGCACTGGTGCAGATACTGGGAAATTGCTGCAGGGTGGGGAGCGGCCGAAGGACCTGCTGCAGACTTGCAAGTAGCCTCTGCTCTGAGACCAGGTGGACCCTGCTGGATGGGTCTTCCTGATCCTGGGAAGGAAAGGAATCTGAATTGCTTTGGGGAGAAAAACATTGATTCTGTAGGAAAAGATAACTAGTTAGCAATTCCATTTGGAGACAAAGGAGAGAAATGGGCAGCATCAAGGGATGATTTGCAAATGTGGCCAAAAGCCTGTGGTCCCATTGCCCCCCAGGGAGCTCTGCACAGGGAGCCCTCCTCTGTTGCTCTGTTGGAGTGGGGGGTGGGGCATAATCCCCAGGGGAACAGCAGTTCACCCTCCAGGGTGAAAGACCCCCCCCCCCCCGGGCCCCAGTGTGAGATGAGTCTGAATGAGCCTCATGGGTCACAGAGAAGAATGGCGACCGAGGCATTCATCGCTCCATTGCCACCCCTCCCTGCCCCCACCGGCAACCTGCAACCAGCAGAACCGAGAGGGGGTCAGACAAGCACACAAATACTATTTACATTACTCCTTGGTGGGATCAAAGAGACCTAGGACGTTTATAGCCCAGACAGAGATATTTAGTGCTGATTTATAAATATCATGTCAGCCCGGGGAGTCCATTTATCAGTCATCTTGACAATTGCCATAGCTTGTCGCTAGGATCTCAGAACGAAGTGCCTGAGAAAGTTTACAAGATCAGAGAACTGAATCATGGGCACAAACAGAAAAAAGAAAACCAACAAACACTTGAAGACAGCTGCAGGCCGCTCTGGCACGGTGACCCGGGCAGTATTTCCCCTGGAAACTCAAAACACCACAGTCAAGCAAAGCTTGGGAAAAATTGATTATTCCTCAGAGATGCCGGGAAACCTCAAAGACTCTCCATCATGGGTGCAACGGAGTCTGGTAGCACTTTTTTCTCCTCATCCTATCCCCCACTCATCTGTCACCTTCCCCCCAAACTCTAAAGTTCACCCCCCTCAAAGCACCCAGTGGCCCCAGGAGAGACTCCACGTTGAAATAAGGTATTCCTCATTCCCCGGCTCTCTGTCTGACGTTTTTCTCTTTCAAATTCCTACTGAGGCCAGACCTGCCCTGTACGCTGCTTCCCTTCTAATCGTCTCATGATCTGTTTTTTCCAGCTGCCCTTTCAAAGGGCTGAGGCTGCAAGCGAGCCCACCAGGTCCACCGGGGGGCACACGTGCATCTCCATGGATAAGGGGCCATCCATGCGGAGAGTCAGCCCTCAGGGGTGGCCGATGGGAAGGTTCCTTGGATCCTGGAGCCTGTGCCTCAAATTATCTCCAAATTATGAGCTCTTCTCCTCTAGGAGGTTCTCGGTAGATCTTTGAATAGCTCAGGTGTCCATAAACTTTTGACAAGAAAGAATTGGAGTCCCTAAAATTTTACCGGAGGGACAGGCAGAGCATCTGAGAAGGAAGACGGGTTGCTTTCTGGAACCATGGATAGAGACGCAGGACTGCAGGGAGCCCGGCCTGCTTTGCCCTTCCCCGTGGTGGAATCCTGGAGGAGCCACTTAGACTCCTTGGCTCTCAGTCACCCACAGAGAGAGGAAGTGGGGTGGCTTCTATGCAGTCTGCCTTTTAGGGTTCTGCCACAAAACCCTGGTTCTTCCCAAACACGATGTTCCATTTTAACTTTAAATACATCGAATCTCTCTTAAAATCAAATAATTTATACCAAGCCATAATTTGCATTTTCTAAATGTGAACTTGTGTGTGTGTGTGTATATCTGTGTATATGTGTATATATTTGTATACATGTGTGTGTCACAGGTGCATTTGTGTGTGTGTGTGTTGGGGATACATTTAATTGTGTCGATGTGTGTGTGTATTTGCGTGTGTGTCGGGAGTGCATCTGTTTGTGTAAGTGTGTGTACATTTGTGGGTGAGTGTGCAGGACATGAGGAGAGCCCAGGCCCGAAGACGGCCCAAGGAACGAAACGTTCTGTAAACACGACTTTTGTCGGCTGAGCTTCTGACAAGCCCTTGAGCGGCAGAGGGCTCAAAGTTGCCCTTGGAAGACACCTGGAGGGCGGGCCCTCTGTTCTTCTAAGGATGGACTCGGCAGGCTGCCTCTGGGCAGGTGGGCAAGGACCCGTGAAGGCTGAGAGGGCCGGCAAGGTGGTGGCCGTAAGCAGCAGTTTCCCTGGGGTGAAGGCCGAGACACTGAGACCCCAGGCCCCGGCCCCCGTGCCCGCTGGCGCCTGGTTTCTCCTGCTCCCTCCCTCCGGGGGTCAGCCCTGACAGACGCTGGATGCTGGCGCTGCTGGCCGTTCATTCTGAGATTTCTCTTCTTGAAAATCTATATATGTGATATTAAATGAGCACATTGAGATGTGCAGGGATTACGAATTAACAGGTATTACGATTATATTTCTGATCTGACGACTGAGTGTATTTGAGATGCTGTTACCACTGTGGGGTGTGTGTGTGTTTAAAATGAGCTCCTTCTCTTTCCTCTCAAAGGTTAGTTGGTAAGAGAGTTGGGGAGGATGGATGGAGGGGACGCAAAGTGTGAAGATGCCCGGATTTGGCTTTAACCGCCCCCCACCCCCCAGCGTGGCAACAGAAAACCAAACCAAACACACTCCAGGAATCACTGTGTATTAATGAGAAACTCCTGCCTCCAGAGGCAGATGTGATAAAATCTGTGACAATTTGGGGCTTTAAGGATGTTGCCCTGGACTGGAGGAGATAATGCTAAGTGAAATAAGTCAAGCAGAGAAAGACAACTATCATATGATTTCTCTCATCTATGGAACATAAGAACTAGGAAGATCGGTAGGAGAAGAAAGGGATAAAGAAAGGGGGGGTAATCAGAAGGGGGAATGAAACATGAGAGACTATGGACTATGAGAAACAAACTGAGGGCCTCAGAGGGGAGGGTGGTGGGGGAATGGGATAGACCGGTGATGGGTAGTAAGGAGGGCACGTATTGCATGGTGCACTGGGTGTTATACGCAACTAATGAATCATCGAGCCTTACATTGGAAACCGGGGATGTACTGTATGGTGACTAACATAATATAATAAAAAAACATTAAAAAAAAAAAAAAAAGGATGTTGCCCTGGAAAGAACAATGCTTGGGTTTTTCCAGGGCAGGATGTGTGGGTTGAATGGCCTTTGGTTCTATTTTTTCTGAATTTCCGGAATATGTAGGTCATAGTTGTGAGGTCCGAAGGCCTGGGGTGGGCTTCCGAGCTGCCGCCTTCCCCCGCCCGCTCGGAGAAACACAGGCGCAGATGCGGGAAGGGTATGGGGAGGCCACTTTGTAGAACTCAGCTGGGCCCTGTGTCTGGGAGAGGGGGAGAGAGGGTCAAAATTCCACGCTGCGGGCTGAGGGCCTAGGACATCGAACACATGTTGGCGCAGCTGGAAAAGGCGTGCAGCCTGCAGCCAGGCCCGGACCTTCCCTGTAAGCTTCTTGTTCTGCGGGATACAAACCAGTTTGCAGATTGTGCGGCTAACATTTGGAATAAGGGGCCTTGAGGGGCTGAGGTGTGGATGGAGCGATTTCAGGGGCCCTTAAAAGAGACTGATTCCTTTCCTAAGAGGTTTCAAGTTCGTAGAATAATATGCAACACGGAAATGACAGCTACAGTCTGCTTTGACCCGAGAGGTGTGCACCGGATGCCATGGTCCAGCCACACGCTGGAGACGGGCCAGTCACCAGGGTCATGTTGCAGTGGACGCAGCAGCAGCCGGTGACGCCGCTGGAAAGGGGACAAGAAGGGGACGTTCATCTGCAGAATCCTGGCTAGAGAAAGACAGGTGTCATCAAAAGGCTGGGGCGTCCACCCGCCGGGCCGTGAACCGGCTCAACCGAATGGCACGAAACGCAGACGGTGAGAACCTCAGCGGTGTGTCAGGACCGGACACTGCAGGAGCGAGCGGGGTCTCCCTAAAATACATGGTGAAACCTCGGCCGTGTTGTCTCAAGTACTGGTCTTCTCGACCGCACCAGGCGTTCAGCTCTTAGGGTTACTTAGGAAACAGTACAATGAACGGATTCATTTTCTCTGTAATGCTTTTCGTCCCCTCACTGGTCCTCCTTGAAAAGTGTAGATCGTCACTGAATTCATCAAAAACAAAAAAAGGATTAAACCCTTGGAAGAAAACATAGACCTAAATCTCTATGACCTTGGATGAGACATCCATTTCTGAAATACGACACCAAAAGCAAAAACAAAAGAAAAAAATAGATACAATGGATTTTATCAAAAGTAACTTGTTCTCAAGAAAAACACTCTTGAAGAAGTGATAAGACAACCCACAGAGTAGGAGAACATATTTGCAAATCACAGACCTGAGAAGGGACTTGTCCTTACACCCAAAATACAAAGAAATAGATAAATACAACAGTAAAGAAGGAAAGTCCAGAGTAGCCACAGTCACAGAGACAGAACATAAATTGGGGACTGCCAGGGGCTAAGCACCTGCAGACAGCACAGAGTTTCTTTTTGAGATGGTGAGAATGTTCTGGAGGTGGGAGGTGGTGCTGGTTGCATGGCTTTGTGAATAGACGAAAAACTACCAAATTGTACTCTTTAAAGGGGTGAATTTTATGGTATGTGAATTATGTCTTATTTTTTAAAAAAGCAGAGAAAAAGAAGGCATAGTGCATGCATAAGTTATTGGTAAAAAAGGCAGGGGGAGCTTTATTTAAAGACCAGAGCTTTGGATCACCAAACATTTCAGCCCAACAACATATAGACATTTTGGGGGGTATCGTGGTGACGGTGGGGGTGTATGGCTCAGGTGGACCGTCCAGCGCCCTCCAGGGGCTCAGTGGATGAGTAATTCAGCGAGGCAGGGTGCAGAGGCAGGTGGGCGAGCCCAGCTCTCCCAGCCTGAAGCTTAAGGCCCAGCCGTGAGCTCCGGTTCCAGCCCCAGGGCGCGGTCCTGGACCCACTAGTGCTCAGCCACAGCCTCTGACCAATGGGGTAGGAAACAGGGGAGCTTCACCCAGGAGGGGACGCTCCCCCTTCCCCCTGCACCCTTCCTCACTACAAATGGCTTCCATTAGCAGGTCACGATTGCCTCGTCTTATGAAGGCAGGTACTGTGGGCAGGTGTCTGGGGGCCTACGCCATTCCTTTCACTCCCAGGGTCCTTGCTCGCAGAGTGACTCAGTGGTCCGTTCATTCCTGAATTTGCTCTGGGATGTCAAATTCAGGTTTCAGTTCCGCAGAATGGCTAGCTTTCCTCAAAATCAACTCCCTGGGCAGTTTGAAGGGCCGAAAATGCTGATCAAGGACGGAGGTGTCTGTGAGCACCGTGCCAGACCCCTCGTGGGCATCGGGGTCTGAGGAACCCCCATGCAGGCCACAGGAAAGAATCCCGGGGAAGCGGTCCAGGCCACACAGTTTCATCTGCAATCAATTCTTCAGATACTTGAAGATAAACCCAACAGAACCCATTACGAGAAGAAGAGAGGCGAGGGGCTCTGTTAGCCGTCTGGGGGCGTGAGGGACAGTTACGTGATGGTGGGTTGATGAGTAATGTGAACAGGAAGCATGTGTACGGAGGCTTCCACAAACAGGGAGGCCCGTCGGGGCCCAGAGGGGTGGGAGGTGGTGGGGGGTCTTGGAAAAGTGTGCTCGTGTTCACACTCAGCTTTCCCGGGGTCCCCCGTCACTAATTACAATCTCCTTGCAATGCCACATCCCAATAAATTTTCCATAAAGGGATTGCTTGATGAATGGCTTTCCTCAGTTATTTGCCTTGGAGATCCTCACCTCCCTGGCCAAGGATCTGGCTCTCTGGAGACCCACGCATTTTTCTTTTGGCCTCAAATCCTTAGGAGGGAGGGAGGCCCCGTGATGAAGCTGTCCGGCTTAATCAACTGAACCACAAATTGTATTAATACAAATCAAAGAGGCAGAATGAAAACTCTTTCATGAATTTGGGCTATTTAGAGACTCAGTGGGACAATTTGGGATCGATCATAAAATGCTGTCTTTAAAACAAAAGGAGGCTCTGCCCTAGAAATGGTTTAGTATCTTTGAGAAGAAAAGAAATCCACAGGTTAGTGGGTTTGCCTTTGAGTTCTAAACTCTACTCTGGGAAGAGACTGACAGAAGTCAGTCTGGACCAGTTTCCTCCAGGTCCTGGGTTTGCCAGATCAAGGAGGGGCCCTGGGTGCACAGCCCCACCCCAGGCTGTGTGAGACCTTGTCCTGCTGCTGAGATCCATGCCAGGGCAGCCTCAAACATGGTGGCCAGAGGCCATGGCAAGTGGAGCTGGGTGGGCTCCTGGCAAAACTGGGACTTCCTTGACTTCTTAAGAGAGTGATGATTATTAGGCTCTTACCAGAAGCTTCCATGAGGATAGAGAACTAACATTGACTCTCACAAAGTCTATTGTGTAGGTGACTTTCCAGGCTGGGCTTGGCCACCATGAACAATGCTGTACACGTTTTTACGTAACCAAGTTTTCGGTTCTCTTGGATATATACCTAGAGGTGGAGTTCCCAGATTCTATGAAAATTCTGTGTTTAATCTGTTGAACAATCTCCAAATTGTTTTCACACTGGCTGCAACACTTGACATTCCCTCCAGCAAGGGTACCAATTTCTCCACACCCTCACCAACACGTTTGTGTGTGCGTGCGTGTGCGTGTGTGTGTGTGTTCATAGTCAACCAGAGAGTGTGAAGTACTATCTCGTGCAGTTGTACTGTTCATTTCCCTAATGACTACTGATGATTAATATATTTTTATGTGCTTATTGGCCATTTGTATACTTTCTTTGGATTCTATTCAAATCCTTCGCCAATTTTTAACTTGGGTGATTTGTTTTTTTATTGTTAACTAGTTAAGAGTTCTTGATATATTCTGAATATTAGGCCAGTATCAATATATGAATTGAAAATATTTTCTTCCATTCTTTAGGTTGTCTTTCCACTTTCTTGACAATGTCCTTTGAGATGAATGTTTTGTCATTTTGCTGACATGCAATCTGTCTATTTTTTCCTTTGGTTGCTTGTGCTTTTTGTGCCGTATCCAAGAAACTATCACCAAAGCCAAGATCAGGCAGATTAACATCTTCTAACAGTTCTGTAGTTTTAGCTCTTTTATTTAGGTGATTGATCCACTTTGAGTCAATTTTTACATATGGTGTGAGGTAGGGGTCCACCATCATTCTTTCACACGTGGATATCCACTTAACCCAGAACCATTTGTTGAGAAGACCGTTCTTTCCCCATTGAATTGCCTTGGTTGAAATTTTACTATAAATAAAAATTGAGGGGCGCCTGGGTGGCACAGCAGTTAAGCGTCTGCCTTCGGCTCAGGGTGTGATCCTGGCATTATGGGATCGAGCCCCACATCAGGCTCCTCTGCTATGAGCCTGCTTCTTCCTCTCCCACTCCCCGTGCTTGTGTTCCCTCTCTCGCTGGCTGTCTCTATCTCTGTTGAATAAATAAATAAAAATCTAAAAAAAAAATTGAAATTTATTTTCTGACTTTTTTTTTCTTATTTCAGAATCCCGTTGGAGTCATTTCAGGGTGGTTTTCACTGAACAGTATCTCTTAAAATTTTCATTGATTTTAATTGTCATGTTCAAAATGATCTGAAAATAGATACAACTGCTGAGTGTTTAAACATTCTTGTGTGTTCATTGTAAACGAACACATGTTCCAGGACCCTGTGCCTTCCTGCATGCTGCACCACTCCTGAAATGCTCTGGTCTCCCCTTTAGGACTCAATTCCCATCTCCCCTGTTAGGATGAAGTCCTCCCAGTCCTACTCTGTACACCCAGCAGCTTCCGGATGTGATGTTTTATGTGCTTCCATTACTGAAGGGTAATTACTTATTTATATTCCTGTTCTTCTCTCACCTTTGTCTCAGAACAGATGCCAACTAAGCCACTCGGGCTGGAAATGGGCACCTGAGCTTAGGCCAATTTATGTCAGCAAAGATCCCTTAGCATGACCTGGTGGGGGTTCTCCCTGGGAGAGCACTGGGAGTGCATGGTGTGTCCTAGTTTGTCACAGTTGATGGAGGGCATTGCTGGCATTCTGTGGGATAAGGGTGCTCACCATTCCACAATGGGCAGAACCACCATTTACGGGTCAAAATTATCCTCCCAGAACGTAGGGGTGCCTACTTGGGGAAACCCTCCCTCCTCAAGGAAAACTCATCATCATCTTAGAAAAAAATCCTGGAAATTTCATTTAATACTTGTTGAGAAACCATCAGTCACTTAATCAACGCAGGAGAATTAGGACTCCTGGAGAAAAGGGGTCACACTTCCCTCAGGCCAGCGAGGCCCTCGGTCCTCTGTGACGAGGACTCGCTCCTCGGGCAGCATTTTCCCAGGTGTTCAGGTAGTTGGTGGTTCATCCTGTCCTCAGCCGGTTCTCTACTTCCAGAAATTTACTCCTTAGCTCTCTTGCTGGTGATCCATTCCTTCCTCAGTCCTTTGCCACGTCATTGAGGAGGGACCCCTGGTTTTGGTCTCCCTGTCCATCTCAAGTCACATGACTCAGCTTCCTGAGCCGTCAGCCCCAGTTCAGCAGCTGATGATGTCTCAGCTTGTCCTGGAGCTGCTTCCAGTCCTGCCTCCAGCCACACAGGACCGGCGAGAGAGGTGCCTTTCCGACCCGGCATCTCCTCCTGCTTCCAGCTGTGCATGGAGCCCAAGTGCATGATTCACATGGTTCCACGCACTTCTGACATTTAGCTCCTTTTGCTTCTCTTGTGGCATCAGCCTGGAAAGCCTTTGTCCTTTTCCTCCAGAGCCTGGCATGTTCCACCCAACGTGCCAAGCGGCTCCTCTTCCCGCCCTCACCCAAACCCAAGCCCACACCACAGTTTTATTCGTATACGTGCCCATGTGAGATGCTCACTGCTTCACATCTGAGAAACTGATTTCCGCAATAACTGGAAAGCGGCTTGGGATGGGGGTGGATCACAGACTTACACTAGTTCTTCAAAAGACAATCCATGTGCTGCCACAGTGGGAGCCCACACGGTTACTGATGAACTGGATTGAAGGAATGGACCTACACACTTACTGAACATCTGGTATTTTTAGACTTTGTGATTCTGGGGGCAACCATGTCTCATCTCATGGTGCTACCAGATATTTGAAAGCTTGACCGCCTCAAATGTCTTAGGATGGGTAGAACTGGCTGAAAGAGGAAAGCAGAGAGAACGAGGAATGAGGCCATTCCTGGGGTGAAAAGTCTCTTGGGCATTGTGAGCCTAGAAGCCACAAGATTTGTGGTCCTGGCACTGAGGACAGATTGCTGATCCCTGGGGGGGGGGGGGGTCGGGATGCGTGCGCACATACCCCTGAGCTCTGTGATCTGGGGGCATCCACAGAGAACATCTTCTGGCATCCAAACCAAAGTATGGCCTCCGGGATGGCGGTTCCTGGCACACAGCGGCTGAGGGCAAATACCAGGGAAGCAGGTTTTCTTAGAGTCCTACGTGAAGAAGGGTGCTTATCCGGTGTCTCCTGGCCATGCCTGCTGTTCCCTGAGGCCTGGTCAGTCAGACATTATGGTTGAGAAGGAGAAACGGAAGTTCCCTCCAAACGTTAGTTGTGTTTTCCTTTGTCAGAAGACAGCAACTGCGAGGTGACTTAAGGAGATGAGATGTCTAGAGAAAGATGACTTTTCCGAGTGTAAGTCATCAGCGCTGAGCCGTGACCACTGTCAGAGCCGGGCCCCATGCTATATAGGGCTTCACAGCTACAGAGCCTTCCAGGTTTGTCACGTGTCTACTTTACAGAAGGACCTGGCTTTCCGCGCTCACGTCCTCCCACTCCCTTCTTCTTCCATGGATGCGTTGTGCACAGACCTGTAACTTGGGCGATTCCACTTCCTTTCGCAGGATCTTTATGACCTGCTCAGTACGTGTTAGCCGCTTTTATATTTGCAATTTCACTCATAAAGAAACACGATTCAAATAGACCCATTTCCTATCTGCACAATGATCCCCTCCCCCACCAAACCAACTTGCCAGAAAGTCTGGATCTATTTGGAAAACAGCTTTGTTCTTCCATTCTGTACTTTTTTTTGCCCATTTAGGAGAGTTGTGTTAGGCAAGAAGACACTTTCTGCCGTTTTGTTTTGGCCAAAAACGCCTCTACTGATGCGAGGGGTCTGTTCTCCTGAAAACCACTCCCTCTGTTAAATGCGCTGCTTCTGAGGTCAGCCTGAGACGAACTCAGGATACTCAGGCTGAAGGTTAATGTGTTCTGGTGAGAACGAGAAGGAGGGAGTGTGTTTGGGGACCCCTTGAATGCACCCCAGAGTGGCTAGAGTGGGAAGAAGGGATGGTCAAGGTGTGGAGCCGGCAGGGGAGCTCTGTGGGGCGGGGCAGAGGCCCTGTGCTCCCATCTGGGCAAGAGGAGTGGTGGTTCTACCAGGACACCCAGGGGAGATGATCCCAGGGGTTGCTGTGCAGTGAATGCTGTGCCCCCCGCCCAAATTCTCATAGTAAAGTTCTAATCCTTAATGCAATAGCATTGGGGGTGGGGCCTTTGGGAGGTGATTAGGGGAAAATGAGATCCTGAGGGTGGGGCCCCGAGGTGTGGTTGATACCCTGAAACCAGAGCCCTCTCTCCAATCTGGGGGGGCCCAGTGAGGAGGAGGCTGTCTGCCGGCCAGCAGGAGAGCGCTCAGCAGACACGGAATCCGTCTGGATTTTGATCGTGGAGTTCCCAATCTGTGGTATTCTGGCATGGCAGCCTGAACAGACTCAGGCAGAGGCCAGCTGAAAAGAAGCTCCTGGAATATGAAAGAGTCTAAGGATGAGGACAAGCAGGGAGCGCATGGATGGGGCCAGGCTGTCCACGGAAGGGCCTATGAGGGAAGGCAGAGCAGAAAGGACCCTGCTACTGAGCAAATGAGGGGGTCTAGAACCTTCCAGAGGGAGCCACATGGAACCAGAATGGCGGTTGTGGTTTTTCTACATCTTTGACTCAGTTGGATCTAAAACAGGCAAAAAATATTAAGGTGAGTTCAGGTTCCAAAATCACCGTGGTGAAAACTTGGAAAACAGGTCAAAAAATTATTTAGGGGACATTCTAGAGGGATCATCTCTCTAACTCAGAGCCTAAGAAGGACCTCATTCTCTTCGAAGACCTTGAAACCCATCAGGTCATTGATACACGCCTTTGCAGCCCCTAGGATAGAGCTCATACACTGAGGTCCTTTCAATGCATGACCAACAAAACACAAATGGTGACATTTTCATCTACAGTCTTCTCACCTTTGTTCCCAATATCTGCATCTCAATCCTATGGTCTTTCCAAAAACACATCTTCCCTGAGCTGAGAGACCCGTGCACATAGATAAAAGGTTGACAAGTAAAACCATGTCTGAGATTGGGACTCATCAGAAAACCCAGGATGTGCCGTCCCCATGCCATGGGCCAGCGTGGCTGTTGACTTCAAGTGCAGTCAGAAGAGAGTGGTGAATGTGAGCAGTAACAACACCGCCTTAGGAATTCTCTCCCGCCATGAGCCACACCACAGAGGCCATGATGCTCACATGCTCCTTCCTGTTTGGTTATCATCTTTCTTTTGTCCGAATTGAACAAAGATACTAATTGTCATAGGCAATCTCGACACATTGCTCCATAAGTTAAGATAATAACAAAACCAAGGGGCTCCTGGGGAGGCTCAGTCGGTTGAATGTCCGACTTTTGATTTCAGCTCAGGTCATGATCTCAGGGTCATGAGATCGAGCCCTGTGTCAGGCTCTGCACTCAGCATGGAGTCTGCTTGGCCCTCTCTCTTGGCCCACCCACTTGCATGGTCACGCTCACTCTCTCTCTCTGTTAAATGAATGAATGAATGAATGAATAAATAAATAAACAAATAAATAAAACCTTTTAAAAAATAGCAACACTAAAATAACTGTGTGTATTTGCTTTCAGGTTGTTCGTGTAGGTTGGTCTGTCTGGATGGACCTTCCAGTAATGAATGGTTATGCCCAGAACCTCAATGCCTACTTGGCAACAAAGTTTCTTTAGAGAATGAGAGCGCACAATTTTTCTGTTTTTTTTCATTCCTGTCATCGCTCCTTCCTTCATTTAAATTTGCCAAGAGATGATTCGGGGCAGAGGTAAATATGTAGCACTCATTCTAAACAATGGAAGAAAGAACAAGACAATTCTCTAGTATCTGTTTTTGAGATTAGCGAAACAGAATGGAAAAAACATGGCTGGTGTCTTGCAAATCTTACAATGTCTTCCCTTCTCACCTGGACAGGCACAAGTGAATGTGTGTGTGTGTGTGTGTGTGTGTGTGTGTGTACGTGTGTGTGTGTGTGTGACAGAGAGAGAGAGAGAGAGAGAGAGATCTGATGTCTCCGTCTTCCCTTCCTTCCTTCCTTCCTTCCTTCCTCCCTCCCTCCCTCCCTCCCTCCCTCCCTCCCTCCCTCCCTCCCACCTTTCTTTTTTCCATTTTTCCTAATTTGTCATTGACATGGCGGCTTGCCAGGCCCAGAGAAAGCCTGGTTAAGGCTGGGGACGGGATGCATCATTCTCTCAGCTGCTGGGAGCCCAGCCCCCAGTGCTCAGGGGTGGCCTAGCAGCGGGAACATCATGCCCGCCCCACTCTCTTTCCAGCCACTGCATCTGCGTTGCTTGAAGAGCCCAAGACAGCGGGGCAGGCAGTGAGGTCCGTGGCGGTGAGGTGGACCTGGCCTCAGCTCCTGCTGGGGCCACCGCTCAGGGTCCTGCCCCAAATGCAGGAGGAAGAGCCCACCAGGGCCCTGCACTTCTCTTCCTCTCCTGATGAGGACATCATCAGTCCTATGGGATGAGAGTTTCACCTATGACCTCATTTAACCCTAATTCCCTCCTCACAGGCCCCATCTCCACATGGGGATTAGGGCTTTAACCTACGAATCTGGGGGGACACAATTCAGTCCCTCGTGTGCAGTGTGCTGGTGGGGAAGACCTCCTGGTGTCCAAAGGCTGGGAGTAGCCTTGAAGGGCACAGAAGAATGACAAAATACAGCACATTCCAGAGCTATTGAGCTCACTCAAAAATGAGAGAGAATTAAAGCTGAACAAATATTTGGTCCATTTCCCCTCGGGCATGAGCCCAAGTAGAATGAGGGGGTATTTAGGTGTGCCCCAGCCATGAAGACAAGCAGACCCACCTGACCCCATCCGAGTTTGCAGGAGGCGTCCTCCAGGGCAGGCTGCTTTGTGACCGCCAAGCCTGGTGGGAAGGCCTGGTGTCCCACTTGAAGGGGACATGGGGGCCGAGGGCACCGCGCGGTGTACAGTCCTGTGCTGGAAAAGCCAGAGGACAAAGCGCTTCAGGGAAATCACGGAGTCAACGCAGCCTGCACGTTGATGGTTTTGCGCCTGACCTTCCGGGGGGACTGGCACGCCCTGCTCAGGCCCTGGACACGTGGTGACCACCAGATGTGCCGGCAAGGCAGGCAGGAACATGCTCCCTGGCCCCTCCTGTTCCAGGCTGCACCCCCCTTGCGGTGGGGGGCTGAGTTCCTGCCCGGGCTCCGCACCCACTCGCCTCTTAGCCACAGGACACCCAGGTGTTGTTGAGTCTCTGTCCAGACTTCAGATTAAAGCTCTCATGATTTGCAAACTCACCAGAAACCCTCGGGGGTTTTCAGACCCCAGCTGGGGAGTCAGCTGCCTGGGCCAGCCATCAAAACCCCTGAGGTCAGAAGAAATCTCCGTCACTGTGAGTCACGGGCTGGATGCTGACACAGGAGGGGGCCCCGGGAGCCTCTGCCCAGGCCAGTGACCGTGGGAGGGAGCCAGGTGGCTGTAGGGTGAGTCTGGCAGGCACGCGGGCCTGGGAGTAGCTCCTGTCGAAGACCCTGACAGGAGGACCCTCAGCCCTGCCTTTGGTCTCCCCCCTTGCAGGTGAGCTGGTGGCCCTGGACACCTGGGGGAATTACAGGTGAGCTCTGCTCTGCCCACCGCTTAGAGGCTGTGTCTGAGTGTCACTGTAAGCACTTCAATAGGCATTTCCAAAATGATCCATTCAAACTCCCCAGAGCCCTCTTCTGTCCTCTAATGCAAGGCAGGAGACCCTCTTTCCCTTCCAGTCCGATGACACGGGCTAAGATCCTGTTCTCGGGGCCGGTTCATGGCCTCCAGTAAAGGATTAGCTTAATCATAAGTGAAGTGCAAAGGCCAGCACCTTAGAATTTCTGGGAAACCTGAAAAATCTATGTCCTTTTTTTATGGATAATGAGCCAACAGTGAGGGAGGTGAAATGACTTGTCCTGGGCCACGCTGGGGGAGCCTTGAAGGGAAGGGGTTCCATGCAGGTCGGGACGCAGGACCTAGCACCGTGCCTGGCACACAGCAGGTGTGAGATGGCGTGGCTCTCACGAATTACTCACTTCTTTCCCGCTGAGGGCAGGGACCACCCCACAGCTGTGCTGGGCCATGCCGGGCGTCCCTGCCCAAGTCACAGGGACTTCACCACGAGCCTCGCTCTGTCCGGACAGTGGGGCGTGAGCGCAAGGGGCGCTATGTCCATTCTGGGAAGAGGCAGTAAGAGGCTGCTGCCGTTTCTGGTGGCTTCTGACTGGTTTCCCTCTGCCCTAAGGACAGCATGTCCTCGGGTGGAGCTGCTGTCCCTCCAGGACAGACTCACAGACAATGTGTTGCCAATTCGCAACAGGATCCAGGAGCAAGCTGGTGTCGTAAGGCCCTGAGGTCTCGGGGTTGTCATTCCCGTGGCCACGCTGATGGATACAGTGGGTGTGCGGGGCTGACGTTGAATTAACGGACGCATGGATGGTGGCGCATAGCATCCAGGTTCTTTCGGCCCCTCTTACTCCTGTGGGGTGCTGACTGAGGCTGCCGTAGAGGAGTCCGGGCCGGGATGAGGGGTATAGGTGCCTGACCGGGTCAGCATCTAGCCTGGGGCGAGTGCAGGGAGGTGGACGCATCGAGGGCCGGGGTCCTGCTGCTGTCCCTTCTGGCAGTGCCATGCTCTTGGCCAGGATGACAGGGAAAGCCACTTTCTCACCTGGAGGAGAATGGAAGTAGTTTCAGTGAAATCGTGTGCTGTGTGTGCAGGCGAGACTCACGGGTCTCGCCCCACTGCCCGGCACGCCCATTATTTGTGCCCTCTCTGACCTTCCGTGCTCTTGTTTTCTTCTGGAAATTGGCAAATAGGACTTGCTGAAGTGTCAGCGAAAGCCTTTGATAACTTTGAGTTGAAAAAAGTCATATCAAAATTAACTGGTGTAAAAAACTCACTTCAAATGCCCATCTATCCCTTATATACTGGGTTTGTGTGTGGAAACCCAAGTGTGGAAATGAAACAGGGCTCTGCGTGTACAGATCCATGACCCTGCCCCTCACGCAGCACCTGTTCTCATGTCTAGGTGGCCCTGCAAAGCTGGGTTCGGGTTCTGGGGCCAAGCGTCACCTCTCCGGGCACCTCCACTTCGTCTGGGGACTCTGCTCACCTGACAGAAGCTGCAAAAGGGCAGGCGCAGCCCAGCATCCCTGCAGCGGCCTGCAGGCTTCATTCTCTGTGGCGTTAAGCCAGGTGTCCCCCCGGGGACAGGTGCCCGATCACGGCGTTTGAGGGAAAGAGCTTGCAATGATGTCCCAAGGCAGAAAGCCATCCCGGTGGGCAGGGCCCTGGCCTTCCGTGACCAGCTCGCCTGCTTGCGACCCATCTAAGGCCGTCAGTGCCGGCCCGACCTCTGCACGCGGTGAGGCTGTGTTCCAAAACGGCCGCCCCACCAGGCACCTGCCCGCGCCCAGAGGAGCCGTTCTTCAAGCATCTGAATGTATGGCCCTGTTAAAGGCGAGTTTCCCTACCCTGCACACCAGGGCAGGACCCTCCACGAGGGAGCGGGCGGGAGAACTGGCCATGTCATAGTCAGTTCTGGGCCAGCAGGGAATGAGAGTTCATCGGGATGCTTCAAGTGCTAGCAATATAAAATATGCGTGGAAAACAGAGCGACTATTTTTCACCGTTCAACTGTAATTTTGATGCTTGTAATTTTGAACGCACAATCTGCGTCCCCTGGATTGTCACCTGTACCCAGATTCCCATCGGCCCAATCCTTTCCCACTTTCTGCTCTCACCGCTGGGGCCAGAGGAGTGCGGATCACATGGGGATTCCTCAGCCATGGGGTCGAGACCCCTGGGGTCCAGAACCCAGAGTGAGGCCCCATAAGCTGTGGTTCCAGCATCAGCTCTTCCTCACTCAGCCCACAGGGCAGCCCCCAGAAAGGGGAGCAGTGAGTGGGGGGCGGCTGGGGAGCCACTCATCCTCAAATTCAGACATTTCCTACAAGGGGTTGGTGGGGGGTAATCTCCTTGTGCCTGGATTCTGACTTCATCCACACAGGACCTAAAAGCTTCACACCTAGAACTTTCTTCCAATTCCAAGCAGTGAGATTATATTGGGAACACACATTTTCAGGAGAAACTAAGGTTGTTGAGAAAAAACCCACATCCCATCACTCCTAAGGAAAGAGACTCTCCATGGGCTAGATTTCCCCAGGGTGTTGCAGGGGTGGGTAGAGCAGGGTTCCAGACACGCAGTAGAAGATTCCAGTCACTGCCCGTGTCTCCTGCCTCCGTGGAGCTCCCAGGACTCCCCGGCCACCGGCAGCAGAAGCAGGTGCGTTGACCCGGCCCACAAGGGCCTGAAGACAGCGGTGCTGAGGAGAGCAGCCCCACGGCTGGCACGGATGGAGGGGGGCTCCCAGGGGCCAGGCTGCACGTGACAGGGAAGCCAGTGCTCGTCCCCACAGTGGAGGGGCACGTGGGGTTTCACGGGCACAGTGCCCGTCTCTGTGCTTGGCCTGCAGCAATGCCAAATAAACATCAAGGGACATGGAGCCTGTGCCACTCTGATGGTCACGTGTCACAGCAGAGAGCAGATGAAGGTTCTGGTCAGGGACTGAGACAGACACAACAGGGCAGTGCACTCACCCCTTAAAGGGCACGTGTCAGTTCAGGCTGGGGGGCAGACCCGGTGCAGGCCATGCCCGGGGGGAAAAAGGCTGACCATGTTCCGGGATGCAAGGCTGCCCCTCTCCTGTCCTACCTCTTCCCTCGTTGACGGGAGCCAAGCTCCCCCTGCTCTGCCTGCCTGTCCTGATACAGCGCTTTGCCGTTTCCGATGGAACATGAAGTCCTCGAAGGCAGAACCACGTCTGCCCGATTTTTGCCCCCTTCCCACAACCAGACAGCAGATGTCCAATGAAGGGTCACTGGAAACAGTCCTGGAGGGTTACTGGAAATCTGTAGAAGGCCAGAGGTCTGGGGAGGGGCCCAGGGTCTTGGTGGATCAACAAGCCCCTCGTGTGTTAGAACGAGCTGCCTGAGTCCCGCACAGTCGCAGCCCAGCCTCCTCTGGCCGGGACACCAGCAAGCGCTGCGTCCATTCTCAGTCTCACCTTCCTGTCTGTGAGTGGGGATTAGGCTTCTGTCCCCACGGGTGGGCCATGTGCCAGCGGAGGCTTGCTGAGCCGCCTCAGCAGCTGGGGCTGTCTGCGGGCCGGGGAGGTGCGGAGGGTGACTGGGACGTTCCATGGTGCCCCATGAGGGCTGGTTTAATCCAGGCCAAGGGGGGTGGTGTGGTGGTGGGTGCCACATGGCGACGTGCCTCAGCTCCGGTGCTTACCCGTTTGGTCAAACACTAGACCGATTTGCTGTGAAGGTATATTTCACATGTGATTAACACTTAACGGTCAAATCAGCAGCCTTTGAATAAAGCAGATGATCCCCCAGAATGTGGGTGGGCCTCACCCAATCCGTTGAAGGCCTTAGGAGCAAAGACTGAGGTTTCCCTGAGAAGGCATTTGGCCTCAAGACTGCAACACAGAAACCCTGCCTGCTTTCCAGCCTTCTGCCCTACAGAGTTCAGATCTGCCCACCCCCATCATCATGTGAGCCAAGTCCCAAAATAAATGTCCCTTCTCTCTCTATAGAACACCCACTGTTTCTGTTTCTGTACAGAACCCTGTCTAATAAAGCAGGAATCACAGGGTCAGGGGTCACCCTTGCATTAATTCTGCCCAGGGAGGCTCTGCCCACTCAGGTTCCAGTGGAAGCTGCAAAAACCTTGGTCCCCGGGCTGGGTGGCCCCAGCGTCCTGCCCACCCCTACCCTGGCCACCTCCATCCCCGCTCACCTGCTCTCTTCCCTGTAGCCTCCTCATTTAGGGGCACGCTTTGTCCTCAGACCAGTTCCAGCACTTTCTCCTGGATTCCAGGGCCCCAACTCTGTCCACGGACCAGTTCCCTGACTCCGTGCCAGGCCCCCGATCTCAGGTGCAAAACTCGTGAGGAGTCAGCAGACCACAAGCAAGCGGCACCATATAACATTTATTATAAAACTTCAGCAAATATAAATATCCGGGTGGTCCCCGGAATGGAGCCATGTGGAGGAAGGACAATGCCGAGCAGCACCGACCCTGAGCAGGGTGTCGGGGGCCTGCATGCGGCTCCATCCGGGAATGCTGCCCTTCTTTTGGAACGGGTCTTACAGAACCACCAGAATTCACAGGAAAAAATTCAAAAACAGCACAACACAGGCAAAGGAAACATGGGGTTCTGAGGGTCACCACGTCCGCAGACGTCCGCCGGGCCAGGACAGCCAGCACCCCACCGGGACAGCAGGGGTGCGGCGTAGCTGGTCGCTCTCTGACTCTGGTGTAACCCGTGATTCTGTCATTTCAGAGAGAAGCATTAAGGAACGGGCTGGAATAGAGATGCGCGCTTGTCAATAACGAAGGGTAACACGCAGGATAGGAAAGTTCTCTCCTCCCTCGCATAAGTCTGAAAGGGACCAGAGTCTGAAGCACCGTAGCAGGATTTCGTGTTTCCCGTTTCCAGAGGCGAAGTCTCCAGTTGGGACCGGGGTCCGGAGTCCAGCCTCCCCACCGGTCCGGCAGGTGCCCCTTCCAGGGGCCATGGGCTCTTGTCCCAGCAGAGAGAAGCCGGGCTGCTGCGGCGGGAAGAGGGGGCCCTGGGGACGCCAGCCGGGAGCTGTCCCAGCCAGCTGCTTCTCCGGAGGGAGGCTGCTTAGTCGGACCCGGGGCAGGGCCTCGAGGGGGGCGGAGGCCGGCGTACTTAGTGGCAGATCTGTCGTACTTATTCCTAATTTCACGGCCTTTCCTTCTTTCTCCACATATGCAGCGTTTAGCAAGTTCAGCTCCTTCTGTCTTTCTGACTTGATTCAGCTCAAGTGCAAGGAGCATGACTCAGGCCGCCTCTGTGCTTCACCCAAACACGTGTGCGTGCGCGCCCAGGCAAGCCTTCAGACCCGCGACCTGCACGCGCATGCGCCACACACACACACACACACACACACACACACACACACACACACACTGTCCTGTCGGAGAGCCGGACCCAGCTCTTCCTCCCCGGCTCGCGTCCTCCTCGGCCGTGTTCGATGCCCGCCGCGCAGCTGGAGTGGGCTGAAGGCACGGCACCTCTCTGTCCGCCCTGGGCACGGCCGCCCGGGCCTCACAGGTTGGAGGCTGAGCACGTCTTGCAGCACCGCTCTCCGTAGAACTGGTGACTGCACATCCCGTGCTGGGGCACCAGAGAGCACCAGGGGAAGTGGTCTCTGCAGGCACCATCTGAAACGCAGCAAAGACCGAGTCAGCCCGGGGGCGGGGGGGGGGGGGCACGGCTCCGAGGCTGCGGAGGGCGGCCCTCTAGGGAAGATGCGGCCCTGTGCGAGTGGCTGTTTCCACAAGGCCCCCCTAGGAAGGTCCCTCAGGACTGGCGTGTCCTTCCTTCTGTGTGGCACCCGCCCACTTAGAGACACTGGGGACGACAGCCGGGCCACCTGCTACCGAACTTCAGTTGTTCCTTCTCTGAAAGACAGCAAGACCCCAACACCAGGGCTTTCTAACCACGGACACCCCACTTCCTCGGGCCCACTAAGGAACCGCTCCAGACACGGGACAGCCCCATCCCGAGATGCCAAGGCCAAGCCGAGGGGCTCCAGACACTCACCTTTCTTCTCTGCGATGGGGCAGAAGTGGGTGTTGCAGGCCAGGGAGGCGGTGGGCTTCTGGTGCACGAAGCAGCCCAAGGCCGGCCGGCCCCCCGCCAGGCATTGCACGGCCCTGGTCTGCACGCCGCCCCCACAGCTGGCCGTGCACTGCGAGAAACACATGCACAGAGGTCATCCGGGGCTGCCGGGTCCCGGGGCAGCCTCTCTTCCAAGCCTCCCCTCCACCCGGACTCCACAGTGATTGTGAGGAAGCAGACCAGATTCTGGATTAATCCCAGGTGTGGACAGAGGGGGCAAGTACTGGAGGTCTAAAATGCTCTTGACTGGTCCATGTCTCATAAACACAAGGAAACTGGAGCATATCTGGGGGTACCAAGATCATTCCCTGCACCCATCCAGGCTCTGTGGCTGGCACCAGAAACAATGACCTTCATGGAAGGTCATCACCCAGGCACGCTTTCTGGGGCTCTTGCCGGGGAAACCTTAACAAGCCAACTCCCACAGAGGCACGATAAAACGAAGTCCCCTCTAGACCCCAGTTCCCAGACTCTGGGTGCCTGCCTGGAGGTGGCAACAGCAGCCTCCTGGGCTCGCTGGCATCCTCCCGCAGGCATGGCTCTGGAACACATAGTCCCTGGCACTCTGAGCAGGTTAGCATAGCGGAGCCTGGGCACAGAGGAGCTGCACGGTTCGGTCGTCCTTCACCAGGCTGCCAGGCTCACAGCCTACAGACCATGTGTGTGGGTCCATCTGAGCTCAACGCTGGGCAAGACATCGGGGGATGGGCGACCAGAGAGACGGAGGAACCCAAACCAGCAAGCACTGATCTGTCCAAACAGAGAGCTGCTTGACGTCTAGACTGAATTATGTAAATTGTGCTCCAACAAGGTTCCTCGTTCAAAAATGTCAAGAATGCAGGCAATTAAGGAGCACCTGCAAGAAGAGGGGTCAGATACCACTGTGGGCGTCTGGTGCGTGGCTGGGATGCTAAATCCTGTAAAATGCAAGGATAGATCGGTGCGGAACCGGCCCGTCCACGGCACAGGCGGCTTGCCAAAACGCACAAGACGGCACGCCATCACCCCATTCGAGCAAGTGCGGTTAGCAAAGCCTGTGGCTGCCTTCCCACAGCTGGAGTCGGCCTGCAAGGCAGCAGCCAGCTGTTCCCCTGCTTCTTTCCCAGGACCCGCCGCGAGCAGAGCCTTGCAAGGCAGCTTTTCAAACCCCGTGGGGTAGGGGCTCCGACGGAGCGGGTAAACATCTCTGTCAAGTCAGTGTCCGGGAAACTCATAGGCTAAAGGAATTGTTCTTTCTTGTCTCCTCTTTAGCTAAAGGACGGCAGGGCCCCGAGAGGTGAAGATGCGGGGCTCCAGCTGATAAGCACGTGGGTCTGGAACATGTCCGTGAGGCTTACCCCTTCCCTACAAAACCAACATCAGCTAAAGCTGTCAACAACTCAGGTTCAATATATGGCTGTAGTAATCAGAAAAAAAAAGAACGGTGTGGGCAGATTTCGTGTCTGGCTTCGGAATTAGCAGGCTCATCGATGATGGAGTCAGACGTTCCCCGCTGCCTACTGCGTCTATCTGAACGTCCCGCGGCAGCCCAGGTCTGGCTTTGCACTCTGCCCTCCGAGCGCCTCCCAGCTGTGGCCGGCTGAGACCTTGAGGAAGGCCGGCTGCACTGGCCCGGGGCTCAGCTGCTCACTGGTCACATCTGCATCTGTACACGTCCACGACCTCGCTGCCCACGCCGGAGCCCCCATCATCGGCAGCAGCGGGGGCAGAATCCCAGCCTTGCTGACAACGTGTCTCAGTTGAAAACCAAGAGATCTAGCCATCATTTTAACCACTTAAAATCACGAGGAAGTGATTGATTCTTTGTGTCCTGGACCCATTTATTCACAGCCGGAATCTCTCACCGGCCAGGTGCCAGGCGCCAATCTAGGCACCGGATACTGAGTGCTGGACACAAGGGAGTCGCCCCTCTCTGGGATTTACTGTCCCTACTCAAACTGCGATCCTTCACACTCCAGGAAGAGAGGCTCCAGGACTTGGATCTAGAAGTCAAAGCTGATGGCGTCTTCCTCAGCTCGATGGGGTTTAACCTGAGCAGGTAATTCTTCCTGCAGATGGCAGGACGCAGGCGGCCAGTGTGCTGCAGGGACGGAGACCTGCCCTTGTCCACCGACCTACACACGGTGACGACCGCCGTGGCCATCTGTCCAAACCCCAAGGCTGCTGGCTCCACCCCAGGTCAGCGGGTCTCAAAGCCGATGTCAAACACCTGCTGGACCTGCCACAAACCTGGAGCTTCGGCAGCCCGGGTGGAACCTGAGACCCCGCATTTCTAAGCACGGCTCTTTAGCTGTGGGCCGGGCCATGCTCGCAGAGCCCTCGCTCTAGCTGACCATAGCCATGTCGGCAAATGCCTTTCCCTCTCATCTTTTTGTTTTTGGAGCCGACTCCTGCCACATCAAAGTCTGCCAAGAGCACGCACGGAGCCAGTGCATGGCACGTCACCAGGTGAGCCGGCCATCTCACAAAGAGGCCAAGACTTCCCGTGTAGGCCTGGGCAGTCACTGTCACTTGGCAGCCGCACGGACTCCTGCCCCCCTGGCCACCTGGCTTACTTCTGCCCACCTCTCAGTGTCCCTGCTGTAGACACAGGAGGACGGGGGACCCCCACTCTAGGGGGGCTCTTCTCGCCTTCAGCCCTGGTAGGGCCGTCACCAGAGTTCTGCAACATTCATGAATGTGTTTATGGTCTGTGTCTCCTGCTGCTGCCCAAAGTCCCCGGGGCAAGGACGGCCCATAGGTGGGCAATTCTGAGGAGGCAGCAAGGAAGCTGCAGCCCCCCTGTGCGGGTGGGTGCAGAATGCGAAGCAGGACCGTCACCCTCTGAAGAGCATCCCCGGGCTGCTCCGTCTATGGCCTCCAGCCTCTTCCAGGTCCTTGGACCCCTCCTTTGCTTCTCGTCCTTCACCTCCGCATGCCTGCCTCCCTCATACAAGGCCTGAGGCCATGCACAGCTGAGCCAGGGCTCTTTCCAAGACGCCCAGACTAGGGGATCAGCTGTGGTCCAGGGGGCGGGTCCCCCCACCCCGAGGTCAGCAAGTAGGGTCTTCTTGCCATTCCAGGATTAAACAAGCTTGCCAAATGTGACGGCACCTCCTGGGAGCCCTCCCTGCTGACTGCCCTCGGAGATGGCCCCTGCGGGCGTGTCAGTCTCAGACTTCCCCAGGGTCTGAGTGGCGACCTGCGAAGCACGCACTTTCCAGAACACTGAAATCCTGAAAACCCTCTCCCTTCTGGACTTCTTCTGTTTCAGGAACAATCCGTGTATTTTGGGACATCCCGCACCAGAGCGGCTACATACGTTCTGAAGAGATGAGTGCAGAAAACCGATCGTCACTCTCAGTCACTATCAAAAATCCAAAGAGATGCATTTTTAAGATAACGTTTGCCTCTGGGTTTGTTTGAAATTACAGGGATGATTGTGTGTCACTGGCCCTGACGGCAAAAGGCTGGTGATTCCTGCCACTCTGTAGCTCCCGGCTGACACTCTGGCAAAGACACAGATGTAGTGAAAAGAAGGGGCACCTGCACCCCAATGTTCATAGCAGCAACGTCCACAATAGCTAAATTGTGGAAGGAGCCGAGATGCCCCTCAACAGATGACTGGATTAAGAAGATGTGGTCCATATATACAATGGAATATTACTCAGCCATCAGAAAGAACGAATTCTCAACATTTGCTGCAACATGGACGGGACTGGAGGAGATAATGCTAAGTAAGTCAAGCAGAGAAAGACAATTATCATATGGTTTCACTCATATGTGGAACATAAGGAATAGCAGGGAGATCGGTAGGAGAAGGAAGGGAAGAATGAGGGGGGGTAAACAGAAGGGGGAATGAACCATGAGAGAGTATGGACTCTGAGAAACAAACTGAGGGCTTCAGAGGGGAGGGGGGTGGGGGATTGGGATAGGCTGGTGATGGGTAGTAAGGAGGGCACGTATTGCATGGTACACTGGGCATTGTACGCAAACAATGAATCATGGAACACTACATCAAAAACTAAGGATATGCTGTATGGTGACTAACATGTAAAAAAAAAGTAAAAATGAAGGAAAAAAACCCCAAAAAACAAAAAAAATAAAAAAAAAACAAAAGCAAATCCTCCAACCTCCCCGCCCCCCCCCCCCCCTTCACGGGACCCAGGAGTGCCACAGGGCTCAGCTCCCAAACTCAGGAGCAGCTAGTAAATAAATCCACTTTCATTCCTGACAGTCAGAGGTCTCACACCTTCCTTGTCCCGATGTGATGACATCTCTCCCCTCCCGGGAGACCCATGAGGGCTCCCTGTATTTGTCTTCTTCCTGCGGCCCTGGGGGCAGGGGGTACTCTCTCTCCAAGTTCACAGCGGCTGCCGACGGAGCACTCCCCAGAGACTTGGGTCTCCTCAGGTCAGGACGAGAGAGTACAGCCTCAGCATTACAACCTCGGCTCTAAATAAACATAAACGCAGCTGGGAGTTTTTGCACAAATTTAATGGCTTACAAATAGAAACTCCCTCTGACTCCGGGGGCGGCCTGGGCTGCGACCTTATCCAGCAATGTCAGCAAGAAGGTTCTTGTCTCCTTGTGCGCCACCCATGGCTGCAAGACGAAGAGAGCGGATCAGCAGCAAATTCTTAGAGGTGGGCCGGCGACTGGGCAGAAGGGCGCAGGGAGCCTGTGTATTCTGTGTGTGCTTGTGTGTGCATGCCCGTGTGTGCATGCCTGTGTGTGTGCCGTGTGTGTGCATGCCCGTGTGTGCACGCCTGTGTGTGTGCCGTGTGTGTGCATGCCCGTGTGTGCACGCCTGTGTGTGTGCCGTGTGTGTGCATGCCCGTGTGTGCACGCCCGTGTGTGCATGCCCGTGTGTGCATGCCCGTGTGTGTGCATGCCCGTGTGTGCACGCCCGTGTGTGCATGCCCGTGTGTGTGCATGCCTGTCTGTGTGCCGTGTGTGTGCACGCCCGTGTGTGCATGCCCGTGTGTGTGCATGCCTGTCTGTGTGCCGTGTGTGTGCACGCCCGTGTGTGCATGCCCGTGTGTGTGCATGCCTGTCTGTGTGCCGTGTGTGTGCATGCCTGTGTGTGTGCCGTGTGTGTGCATGACTGTGTGTGTGCCGTGTGTGTGCATGCCCGTGTGTGTGCATGACTGTGTGTGTGCCGTGTGTGTGCATGCCCGTGTGTGCCTATGACGGTGTGTGTGCATGCCTGTGTGTGTGCATGCCTGTGTGTGCATGCCCGTGTGTGTGCATGCCTGTGTGTGTGTGCCCATGTGTGCATGCCCGTGTGCACATATGCCCAGTGCTTGTGCACACGTGTGCGCCTGTGTGCTTGTGTTCGACACAACGTCAGCACGACTGCAGTCACAGCTGCAATACTGATCATCAGTAACACGGCTGCTTGCCCCTCAGAGCCTCTGGGTTTCCAGGTCAGTTGCGCACGGTCCTGGTGAAGAACCCCCGGAACAAGCCAGGGCCCCCAGCTCCTGCAGTGAGGACGCACTCCCATCTCTGTCATGTAGACAGCCCAACAGGTGTTCCCACGTAAGTCACTCCCAGACCCAATCAGCACGTGAACCACCTAAGCCCAAATGACCAAAATGATCTAAGTCAGACCTACCGGGCAACCACCACGGAAAGTGATGATACGCAGACCCGTTTAAATCAACAGAAACCCTAAGGATCACATAATAGAAACCGTGATCTTTCGACTATGACAAGAATAAGCCTGTCTGGGGGCAGAGTTCAGCCAGGCACTGGCCATCTGTTATGGCCGACAATCTCCCCCAGTTCGGGGGCACAGCCTTGAGTACCAGCACTGACAGCAAACATACCCTTTGCGTTCTTACTCCCCAAAATGTATAGTCTCGGATCGTAATAGATGAGTCACTGGATAAAAACTTCAGGCAGCTTATGATAAAGATGACTTCTTAGACAAACACATTGACCATTTCAGACTGGAGAAAGATGTATGCAAGATGTATTTTAGGTTTGGGGTTCAACGAAATTATGATAAACCTCTGTTTTTCTAAATTTTCCCAAAGTCTCCAAATTAAGCACAGCGGCTGAAGGCTGGCTCCGCCGAAGCTGGGGAGTGGCCTCCGCGTCGGGAGTCCCTGTTGGCAGAGGGACAATGGTCTCAGGAACCACGTCTCTGTGCCTCTGACCCACACTTCCCGAGGGACAGAGAGAGTACGACCTCTGCCCCAGAGAAAACCCCAACTCTTCACTCATCCCTTGCTTCATCTCACGGCAAAGACTGGGAGCTCACGAGAAAATGAGAGGGGTTTCCCACTTGGGAAAATGTAGTTATGGATACATTTTGTCTACTTAAAACAGAAAATGCTTGAGAGGGATATGGTTCATATGCCTCCCGCTCCAATCACTTAAGCAGAACAATCTCTTTATTCTGTTATGTTCGGTTAGTCACCTCACAGGACATCGCTAGTTTTTGATGTCGTGTTCCATGATTCATTGTCTGCCTATAACTCCCAGTGCTCATTACAACACAGGCCCTCCTGAACGCCCATTTCTCATTTAAACACTTTTGGGAGACGGGCTCATATATTTCTAAATGCAAGCGTTCAGGGCACCTGGACGGTGGCTGCCACCACACACCCATCATACGCCATCCCTCTGTCTCCTCTACCTTCATCTTTCACAAAGAGGAGAGTCAGAGACAGGCCACCATGTGCAAATGAGAAAGAGCTCCTTCCCGTGGTTCTTCTCCTCTGGCTGGACCAACAGACTACAGAGTCAGAAAACGCTCCCCGCTCCTGCATACGGGGCTGGATGGGGGTGAGCACCCGTCTCTCCTGGACAGAGAAGCGGAGACCAGACTCCTCGGGGTCTGGCCAGTGGGAGGGGCTCAGGATGCCTGTGCCCCACAGCCCTCCGGCCTGGGCCTGGGTGCACCCCGAGCCAAGAGCAGAAAGAGCAGCGGGAGCAAGAGCAGTGAGGGGACCCGGGACAGGCAGGAATCAGGGAGCACGGGCGGAGGAGCAGAACAATGGGCAGGGAGGGCAGCCAGGCCCCAGGATGAGGACTGCCAGGAATCTAAAGCAGGAAACGGGGCGAGGTAAGAGACACTTAACAACACCAACAGAATTCTCCCTGAGTGGAAGGTGGTGTGGACGGAGGAAGGGGTGGGAGCACGAAGAACCCGGGCAGGCCTGGACAGTCTGGGGTGCTCCACCACCTTCCCACATGCACGGCCTCAGGGTTCCGGGGCCAGAACGTACAGTCGCTGACTTAGTCCAGATCCTGTCCTTTTTCCCCGTTCGCATGCGTCTCTGGGGACGTCTGCCCAGCTTTTATAGAAAACGAGACACGTTTTCCCACACTTAATTGGGTGACGATTTAGAACATGGCACACGGGCCGTGGACTCCAGCCTTGGAGAGCTGCACCCATGCCCAGGAACATGGGCCCCATACCCAGTCTGGAGAGAAAGGTCAGGACCTGGCTCAGTGGGTTTGGGGATACACGCTCACAGAAAGTTCCCCACCTACACCAGCAGCCAGCTCCCAGAACAGGAGGCTATGCCGACCCCTCTGCGGGAACTGAGTGCCACCCTACCTGAGACCAGGGCGAGGCAAACCAGCTGGCTCGAGGGGGGCCTGTGGCTGCATGCAGGGGGTGCCTGGGGCAGGGAAACAGGGCACAGGCGCGCTCCAGCTCCACGCCGGGCTGCGGCAGATGCAAGCACTTCTTGGAGGCCAGCTCTCGGTATTTCCCAGAAACGTGCTTTTCAGCACACCTTAAGAATCTTTTCTGTATTCCTCTTTCACACGTAACAGAGCACTAAAATAAAAACAAAAGACGGGAGTGAAAAATATTTCTTTGCTGGTGGCCGTCTTTTATATCCTTCGAGAGCCACATTGTCTTCCGCTTATATCTGCGTGAACATTAACGGAAGTGTGAAAATTCAATGAGATTTATTAGACCTTGGCATTTCATATCTATGTTTTAAAAAGGAGGATCTTAAGGGGCCGGGCACATATAGACCATGAAGGGTGTAGCTCTGAAGCTATCATTTCACCGCGAAGCTAAAATGCTGGGTTGCAGCTGATACTGGAAAGTGCAGAAATCTAATACACAAGACAAGACCGAACCCCAGGGCCCCATGGAGCAGCACCAGGCAGCTGTGGCGTGACGCTGGCCCCCAGAGCAGGGGCAGCCGGAGGACACCAGGGCTCACAAACCTCCCTCCGAATGCCGAGTGAAGGGAGCAAGCATGCTCTGAGCATGAATCCATCCTTTCCCCACCAGGGAGTGCTCGGAGCCCGGGCTGTGGCTCACGCGGTCCCCAGGCAAACCACGGACCATGAAGGGGACGCAGCACTGCAGCCAGAGCACATATGAGAGCGATGCACGCGGCGGCACCGCAAGGCCGAGCTCTGAGGGTCTTGGGAGAGAGGTCCGGGCTTCAGGCATTGATGCCTCGAGCTCGCAGAGTGGGAGGTGCTGAGCCCGGTGGGTGATTGCATCCGGCTCAGTGTCTGCAGATGATGTAAACGGAGGAGCCCAGGTGGCGACACCTGCCCAGGTTCCGGCCTCACGCCCTCGTGCGCTGCTTACAGTTGTGCTTTGAGCGTCCCTGGCACTACGGAGCAGACGGCGCCGGGAGGCTCCCCTCTGTGGCTTGCTGGGAGAAACTCTGGCATGTGCGTGTGCGTGAAATGGTCAGGGTGAAGACCTTCCACCGGGACACCACCCACAGATGGTACAGTGCGGTGGCTTCCTTCCTATGGGCTCGGACTCCTGTCAGCATGATGAGTGTCCCCTACTTGTCCTGGCCTCAACACTCAGTGAGCGATGGCCTCGTGGATGCCGCTGGGTGACATGCTTGGAAGATGTGATTGGAAAGCCCCGAGCATGCCCCGCAGAGGAGCGCTGTGAAGGGGCTGAAGCCCAGGAGTGGCCTGAGCGGCGGAACCGGACTCGGAGGAGGAAGGGGTGAAGGAAGAGAAGCGGGAAGCAGCGAGGCCAGGTGAGGGGAGGCAGCCCCCAGGTGAGAGCTGGCGACCCGGTTCCAGCTGGACCGGGCGCATGTACCTGGGACCGGCAGCACCTAGGCGGGACTAGCAGAACCTAGCTGGGACCAGGAGCACCTAGCCAGGACCGGGAGCACCTAGCGGGACCAGGCGCATGTCCTTGGGACCAGCAGCACCTAGCTGGGACTAGCAGCACCTAGCCGGGACCAGTAGCACCTAGCCGGGACCAGGAGCACCTAGCCGGGACCGGCAGCACCTAGCCGGGAGTGGTAGTACCAAACCCTGAATGGCAGCACCCACCTGGGACCAGGCAGACACAAGCCACTGCAGCTTCTTGTGCTTGTGGCAGCGCTTGAGCAGACAGACTTCGTGGGTCCGGGGCTTGGGCTCCGAGCCACAGACGGCATCCGGCAGCAGCTGCGCCCTGGCCGAAGGGTTAGTGCTCTTACAGGCCACGGACCTCTTCCTCCATCCCTTTCCGCAGGTTCGAGAGCACTGTCCGGGAAGACAAGGGGCAGCAACCAGCAAGGAGTCCATCAGACCTAGCCCGGGGGGTCCCACAGCAGGCCCTGCAAGGCTCAGTGAGAATCCAGCTCTGCAATCGCTGGGGGGGAGGGGGGGTCCACTGGCTGCCCCCCCCCCCCACAACCCTGCCCCACTTACCTCTGCCCAGGGCCCGGTGCTCCAGGCGGGCGGGCAGCTCTGAGAGTGGCAGGCCTGTCGGCTGGAGGGCACGGGCTGTGGACACAGGCTGGCTGCCACCCGCTCCGACACATAGTGGGCCCGTCGTGTGCACTGGACGGGCCGGCTCTGAGTGCCCCCACCACACGTCCGGCTGCAGGTGCTCCAGTTCCCCACCGACCAACTGGGAGGAGACAAAGACACCTCGGTGAGGGGCGCCACCTTTCCCGGAGACACAGCGGTGCTAATCCCACCAACCGCCCACAGGTGCACGGTTATTTCTCATCATTCTCCAAGCCTGTCCGGTCCTGCGGCTTCTCACCTCCTTGATTAGCTGTTCTGGTGGTCATTCTCCCCTCCTCTGCTTTCATTCACCTGCACTTGGAAATGACCCCAACACAGGGTTCTTTTCTCCCCTCTGGCTTGTTTTTAGGTGGGAAATTTCACACATATGCAAAAGGAAGGCCCCATGTGTCCCCAGACACCTGACTTCAATGTTCTTCGACTTATGTCCCCAAAGCCCGTAGCATGCTTAAGCAAATTCCAGATCTGTATTGGTTTCAGTGCACATCTCCAGAACATAAGGATTGTTTGGTTTTAAAAACATAACCACAATACCATTATGGCATTTAAAAAAATAAACCATGATCCTTTAATGTCATGTTATTCATATTATAATATTATTATTCAATTCATATATTTCATATTATATCATTCAATATTGTATTATTCATGAATACCACGATATTCAGTGTTTCGTCTCCAGCTGGGTCCTGACGCCCTAACTGAAGTCCATCTGCTCGTCGGAAGTCCGGAGTTCGGACAGAGTCTGCTGTTAGCCACGGGCGGGCTGGTCTTTCTTCTCCTTTCCTCTATAGGTTCTTTCTTCATCTGTTCTTCTCTTCCATTTATTGGTTTCAGAAATGATACCACCCACCTTGCGGAGTCTCCACTGCTCTTTCCGATGATCACAGGAGCTGGCAAATTCCATCTGTGTGGTTTTGCTTTGCAAGTTCCTCCGTCCTCTGCACCCCTGTAACTTGGAGCCGGATCCAGAGGCTGGGTCACAGTTAGGCCCCATTCATTTATGTATGTATTTCTTGTATGATGACCTCAGATGTGATAACTTCCAGTAGGAGGCCCGGAACGTCTGGTCAACTTTCTTTGAACTTGTTAGAAGCTGTAGAGAATATTCTCTCCCAAAGCAACTTTTTTTCCTCTTTCCTAAGGATGAAAGTATTTCTTGTTGACATGCATGTCGGCAGCTGACGGAGGTGGGATGGACCCGTCCGGGCTCGGCACCGTTGGGTGTCAGATAAGCCTGCGATGGTCTACAAAGCACCTCCTGGCTTTGCACAAACCCATCGCAGGAGGCCCTAAGGTGCATGCTCTGGGGCAGGAGGTCATTGGAGGCAGGAGGGATAGAAGTGAAATGTGGCCCAGGGACAAGGTTCTGGTGGTGAGAAGGCCTTGGGCTCCCTCCAGGTGGCTGCCATTTGGCCTCCAAGAGGATGTGATGATTCTCACTCTTATGTATCTTCCCATTCAGGGCGTTCAAGCAAAAACTGGAAATTCTGCAGGTAAGTTGGAACCCAAGGGGCTCCATGCTGCGGGTTGTGGGAAATCTGCCGTGAAGGGCCAGGGGCAGCGTGGTCTTCGTTACTCGGCGGCATGGTGTGCCCGTCCTGCAGCGAGGAGCACAGAGGGCCAGCCACGCTTCCTGGGGCCACATTCCCAGCCTGTCAGCGTGGGTCATGATGCAGGGACATCCCGGGACAGTCGCGCCCGGGGAGCACCTGTGAGCCTGACCCTGGCTGAACCCACGAGGGGCTTCTGTCCACTCAGCAGCCGTCTCTGAGTACGAGTTAATGCAACCATGATTTTCTCCTGAATCTTGGGGTAAAACAGGATTTGTGAAGATGCCCTGCTTTGTCCTTTGGCTTTGTGACCCCCCCCCAACGGACACGCTGCCCCCCAAGAGTCACACTCGGGTCAAGCAGCAGCCAAGAACGCTGCCTGGTGGAGAGTTCATGAGACGCCTCTCGGAAACACCCTGTGCAACGGGAGAGGGTCGGTGAGGACCGAGCAGGGGCCCCGGCTTATGCAGAGAGGGGCACAAAGCAGAAGACGGAGACTGCCCAGAGGGGCACTGGGATTGTGCCTCACACTCCCTTCTGCGTGGTCTCTCTCTGAGCAGGTGTGCACATTGTGTGTAAACACAGGCGAGGGCGGGGAATATATGCAACTCTAAATTCGGCGTTTTACAGTTGGGGTGTGGAGCCTACTTAAAACAAAACAAATCAAATCTAAGAAACTGTTAGAGCCAAGCCGAGCCCAGGAAGACACAACCACATATAATGTAGTATGTTAGGTTCCTGCAACAGAAAAAGAGCATTATGTAAAAACTAAGAAAAACGGAACCTGTGCACTTGACTTAATAATGTATCAATACTGGTTTATTAATTGTAACAATGTTCCAGGCTAATGTAAGATGCTAATAATGAGTAAATTCAGTATGTGTGTTGGGGGGGGATTATGTAATATGGAACTATCTGCTCTGTTTTTCTAGATATGTCACTTTTTAAAAAAATTAAGTCTATTAATTATTTCACGAATTAATTGTTTCTGTATTCAAGTACTAAAGAGACATTAAAAAAATTCAACAACTAAAACAAGGACTTTGCTTACACAGCAAAGCCTTTATGAATGTATTGTCAGAGTCTCTATGGACCCAAGTGTGGCTGGGAATACCTGGGGACCCAGGTGCGCAAATACGTAAAGGGAACAAGGGCTCCGAGCCCCGGGAGGCCCACGGGCATCAGGACGCTGCACCGGCTGTGCGCGCAGTGCCTGCCGGCAGGTCCGAGCAGAGCGACCCGTACCTTGCCTCACGCTCTCAAAGGGGCCGGGACCCCACCAGCTGTACAGCCAGGACCTGGACTGGTGTGAAAGCTGTGACAAGTGAGGTGGTGAGCGGAGGACGGGGGCTGATGGGGACGGAGGGGCCGAGCCCGCGCTGTGTCCCCGCGCTGGCCCCGTGAGGCTCGTCCGTGAGCGCTTCGCCTGTTCCATACTGAGAGTTTCTCCCGAACGGACCCTCCTGTGTCTCTAAGAAAACATAGAAAACCGTAACGCCAAGTGTTAGTCACCTAAAGAGAAACGGCTGGCTTTGTGGGAATTGTTCTAGATCAGCTGTGGAAATGGTTTCATGCTTCAGCGTCAGAGATCAGCTGTTTTCTTTCGTGGGGACGGGACGCATCCTCGGGACGCATGGTCGGTTTCCAGCCCCGGGGCTGCGATGGCTCTGCCTCTAGAGCCTCTGGGTTGCTCTTCTGTTGTTCCCCCCATTGCCTACGTTTGCTCTCCCGACCCCGCAGCCTTGTAAATTCTAATTGGTGTGTCCACACTGGGGCTGCAAAGACATCTTGGCTGCTCTCGGGCTTTTCACACCACCTCGTTTTCTGTCTCCACCATCTTAAGCTGTTCCAACTGGGTTGATCCATTCTCTGCCCTTCTCTTAGCTGCACGTCATTAGGAAATCCTCCACAGCAAAGACCACGCACACGGTGTCTGGGAACGCCAACTGTCTGTTTTGTTTCACAGGCAGAGCTCTGGGGAAATGTGTTGATTTGAGCTCATGAAAGAGTCAAAATCCCCACAAGCTTCTGTGCGGTGTCCGAGGGTTCCAGGAGCAGGGCCAGGTGTGCCTGCTGGCTAACCCGGGCCCATGCCGGCCCCGCTGGGCTCTGCTTTCCCGCAGGCCACCAGCTAGAACAAAGACGGTGTGTGCATTCTGTCGACTCAGGCTCAAAACTTCGTCTCATGAAAGGTCAAAGGACGATCATTAGATTCTCAGTGATGATGACGAAGGGCTTGTTCCCTGAGTCGCTGCTCCTCCATCCAGGCTCCATGGAAAATGGGGAAGAAGAGGCCGAGCACTGGAGCTGGGGAGGACTTCAGCAGCCCGCCTCGGGTCTGGGGAAACTGAGCCCCCAAGAAGCAAAGGCAGCCGTGGACGCAGTTGCAAAGGTGACAGGGAGGGACGGGGCCCCCGGGCTGTTCTCTGCTCAGAGGATGAGCACCCTTCCATCCTCAGATTTCTCTCCGGAGGTGGGGGCACCTCCCTCCTGCTCTCGTCCACATCCATTCAACACCCAGCTCCCTCGATGACGAACACTTCCTCACAGAGGGAGACACGCACAGCAGACAAACCAGCCACCTGCACCAGACTGCAACTGGGACTCCGTACTGACAGATTAGGGGGTCCTCCCTCCACTTTACCGGGTCCAACATCCCAAACTCTCATGCCTGGAGGTGTGCAAAGGGGCTGACGGGACCTCGGACTCTGCCTGTGGCCCAGCCTGAGCTAAGACACAGGTTCCCAAACCTCGGCTGGCTGGTGACGTTCTCGAACTCCCCTGCATTCCTGGTCTCTCCTCCGTCCCACAGGAACCACCAATCAGGGATGGGAGTCAGGAGTGTGGATTTTTACAAAGCCCTTCCTTCCCCAACCTGGTGGCCTGGATGACCAGCAGGGTCAGAAATGCACCTTTAAGAAATGCAACCGCCGTTCTTCTTTGGGACAGTTCAGGGCAGTCCAACACCACCTCCCTCCCCTGCATTCATGCGGAACTCGTGTCACTTCGCGATGAAGAGAATCAGGATACGCCAACAGAACCCGGGGCTGAGGGGCCTGGTCAATAGATTGTTTTGGAGGAAGGCAGATGCTTTCATTCCCTATCAGTGATGAGTTAGAAGCGGCCACCCAGGTTCCCCTGGGGACCGGCGCCCTGGTTTTCAGACTGTGTCCTGAAGCAGGCTCCCAGCCCCAGACCCACGGCCGGGCTGCTGGGAGGGCAACGTCGTGCCAGCTTGGGCTCCTTCACCAGGAAAGACCAGAACCAACGTACTGAGGATCCTCCCGGCTGAGTCTCTGTCTGGGGGGCTCTCTCCATCAGTTCTGCTGTGCTCCGGACACTGGGCATGCTGCCTGCATGGGCTCCTCCCTGCCTCTGGGCCCCTGCCAGCGTCAGAGCGCCCCCTCCTCTACTTGCTCTGAACTGATCCGTCAGACTCATCGGGCCTTTCCGTTCTCCTGGCAAACAGCCCGCCCCCGCCCATACCGTGCTGGGTGCCGGCTGAGTGGGCTGTCCGGGGCTGTCAGCATCCTTCTGCTACCGCCCTGTGACACGGGAGCACCCACGGGACCAGCTGTGACTGCACACGCGGGTCGGCTTCTGCCAGCGGAACTTGTTATTGGAATTATGTAATATAATTGAATTTGGTGTAGCTCGATGAAGCACGAACACGAAAACTGAGAAGCTTGTTTCTATGAACACTAAGTCGAACCTCTGGAATGACTCAGTTGAGACTGGTCATTAACAGAACTGCTGTCAGCTTAGGCGAGGCTGAGGACAAAGTAAGATATGGAGAACAATTAAAAATGTAAAATGATTCTGCACTCGGATGAGGGAGACAAGTTTCACACTCTTCTCTTAAAACAAGCTCAAACTGGACACCATCAGTAACGGGCATATGATTGCAGATAATCAACTTAGACCTTCCATAGGCGGTCCTCCTCCCAGGGAGATTTTGGCCATAACTAAAAGAATCCGAAAAAGGATGCATGTTTGTATAGTTTAGGTGAAAATAAAAGTTCAGTGTGTGTGCATATTTTTAAGTGATTTTTCCCTGGCTCTACTTTTTTTCAGGAGTGGGATGAATTAAAGCTTCTCCTCTATCTGGTGAGAACCCCCGAATCCTGCCTGGGGAGCTCCTTGTCCAAACAAACCCCTGCTCACAGAGCATCTCCAGGCGGCAAGAGACAGGAACCCAGAGTCAGCAGTCCCTACCTTGGCCCCTGCTGTCTTATGCCCATTTCAGGCAGGGGAGCCCTCTGGCTTCTTCCCTGCAGCCCCACCCACGTCTCACCAGATCTACTCCTGATTGCCCAGCAAAGCTGTGGCCTCCTCTCCATCTGGCTGAACCCAGGTCTGTGCTGGTTCGTTTCATGTGTCACTTGGCTGGGTCACGCAACCCAGATATTTGGTCAAGCACTATTCTAGGTGATTCTGTGAAGTATGTTTTACATGATGTTAACACTGGAGTCAGCAGACTTTTAATCAGTAGCAGATTGCCCTCCACAGTGTGGGTGGGCCTGGCCCAATCAGTTAAAGACACATGCATTTATTTTGTTGTATTACCTCTAAGTGATTCTCTGACATGGGTAAAAGTAACGTGATAAAGGGATAGTGATGTTGAAAGTATGCCATTTTAGGATATTCATGCTTACGATAATTATTGAGAAAGTTCAGAATTACATTCTAACAATGTGGGGTGAGGATGAAGGAATATGGAAAACAATGCCCCCCAAGGAAAGGAAACTGAATACACTAGTCATAATCTAAAGAAAGGCGAGTGGATGCTATCTCAATTATACGAACCTAAATCAGAGACGGCCCTGGATAGGTGTTCCTCATCTCACCTGAGAACGGAACAAAAGTCAAGACTTCTGATGGAAGAGCATGGCCGTTAGGATCCACAGGGCGAAGGGTTATAAGGGACTAGAAGCTACTGTGAGTCCCTTCCCCAAACCCTGTCTTTCGGGGGGGGGTAGATCCTCGAAGAGCCCCTGAGAGACACCGCCGACACTCGTCGAGTCATGGAAAGGAGGAGGATCTGGGGGCCTCTTAATCCGCTTTTGGGCAGCCCCAAAGGGAGGTGGCTTGTCTCTCACTTTGTTCAGAGAATGCGCCCGTGAGGCCACCCACCACGCTTAGACAGGTAGGTAGCTGGCTAGGACATTATACAATTTAGGCAAAAGCCAGCAGTATGAATATGAGCTTGCATATTTATTGACCCTAAATCTAATTTACCTCTTTCTCTAGAGAAACTTTCTTATCCCGAAGATATGCCACTTTCCTCATCGAGAAAGGAGAAGAAAACATGTCATCTAAATTGCTGAGAACACAGATGTGCGAATAAATCCTTTATCCAAATCCCCCTACGAGATGACTGCATACTGATGGTAGGAAGACTGCGGACTTGCGCCCAGTTCAGGGGCAGCGTTTTCTATCAGGATGCTGGCTTGGCGGGGAAGATGTGGTTATCTAGCCCCGCAGCTGGCAAACAGCTGACCAAGGCGCCAGATAGAGAATGTTTCCAGCTGGTGGGCCACAGGGTTCCTGTTGTCACAATTCAAGCGAGCCACGGCAGGGAGAGAGCAGCCAGACAACCTGAAAACACGCGGGCGTGCCCATGGCTCCAGGCAAACCTCACTGACGGCATCAGACGGCATCAGAGGACCCCCGGCACTTGGCCCACGGGCTGGAGTTTGCGGAGCCCAGGTTTAAACTCACTCACGAATACTAGGATCGAACACGTGTGCAGACACCAGGAAGCAATGGGTATTTTTACGGTAGCCACCATGCTTGTACAAGGTAGATGCTTTGGCGTGTTACCCCTATGCTGAGTGCGGCCAAAGCAGATTACTGGCAGGGACGGAACACACTACCCCATGTGGGAGACAGATGTTAGCCATAAAACAGCAGCAGCAAAAGCAACACGCCCTATGCATTCAATCTCAAAGCTCTAGCCAAATACTTGGGAGTCTGGAAGAGACAGAAAGAGTCCTGCTCAGAGGAAGCAGGGGGCTTTACCCAGCAAGTGGGAGGAACCAGCAGCCCCACACACTCAGGCTGGGAGTCCGACAAAGTCACAGCCAGGCTGCCGCCCCAAGCTCCTGAAAGCTACGGAATCGTGCGGGCCCAGACTGGAACCAGCGAGTCCAGCTCCCCAGCCTGGGCTCTCGCTGTCCTGCCTGCTCTGGGCCCCATGCTGCTCTCAGTGCTTACGCCGATCCATCCATTCACACACACACACTCCAATTACCATCCCCAGCGAAATTCTCATCTTACAGATGAGGAAACTGAGGCCCGGGGTTGGGGAGAGGCTTTGTTGCAGCCCCTCAGGCTCTAGAAGGTCAAGGTCACACAGCTGGTGTGCGGCAGGGCCAGGGAGCCGAGCCCCCGAGCCTACGTTCTTACCCACTCTGCTGTGTGCCGCTCACGGAACAGGGCTGGGAACTTCGAACGGGAGACAGTCTCCACAGTGGCCTCTACAAGGTCTCAGGAAAAATGCATACAGTTAGGGGTTCGCTGGCCGTGACGTATCTCAGTTGCAAATGGCGTGACGCATATCTATTTCATAACCGCAGACGCACGCTCGCTCCTCTAAGTAGAGGTTGTGTCTTTCCACTTACGGCTGATTATGCGCACAGGGCAGTGTGTGGGAGAGCCCTTAGCGAGTCGGTATTGAACCGGTGTCCACATACTTAGGGCTGTGCTCTTTCCAAACGGTTTTCCCTTCCTTGTCACGACCTCCGATTTCCTATAACACCTGAAAGATCTTTCTCTGCCTCTCAATAAAGCCTGTTTGGCGGTGCTCTGGGGAAAGCCTGTGTATCTCACTTAAACTTAACTATCCATCAACTGACCTGGGTTCATTTTTCTTTCTTTTAAATGAATGACCTTCCCAGAGGAGAAGGTTTAATTCATACGTCAAGGTGCAAAGTGGGACGTAAATCACGGAAGAGTCACCAAGCACTGCGTTCTGACTCCCGTTCTTTGGATCCTCGTTTTCTGGGGGAAGGAGCGTCGCTTCTCCCCTCTGTTACAGAAGCTGAACTCTGCCCACCGTGGCTTCCTCCTTTTCATGAGAAGGATTTAAAATGATGGCCTCACTCCTCCTACGGTTTCAGGCTTTTCTGGCATTTCTGCTTCGGGGTTTCTTGGATGTTCACTCCTAGATAAATACTTTGAAATGATCTTCTCCAGACTTATGAGTCAATTTTCTGAGAATGCTTCCCAGGTGGCCTCGTCCGGAGTCTGGGCCTGGACAGCAGCCACCCAGCACTCAGCAGGGGGATGGGTCAGCGAGAGCCGGCGACAAAGGGCTTCTGTATGGGGTTGCAAGGGACTGTCATCCAGGGGGCTTTAAGAGAGCAACCAAAGAAGCAGATGGAACCCATGTTTGACAAAGATGGAACCTGTAAGCAAAGCGACCCCTGGGACACAATCAATGTCAGTATCCTGCCCAGAGTTTCTGCCACGTTCTTTGCTGTCACCTAGCACAGACAGTAAGAAGGCCGAGGTCACATGGCCACATCAGGTCCACGAGCTGTCCTCTTCACTTCTTGAGTGCTTAGCGTGTGAAATCGAAACAAAACCAGTCATCTCATTTCCTTGTTTCTTGGGTTTAATTTATGAAAGCGGTGATGACAACTGTATGATGGGGAATAAGAGGCATAAGCCTACAGAGAGGGGTCGAGGCAAGAATTCACAAGTAAAGGGCAGACACAAATATGCAGCTTCCACAAAATGATGGCAAGATGTGATTTTTTACGATGATTGCTAAGAATCCCTAAGTTTTATCCGTGAGGCTGTCGAATGGCTCCCACATGCAGGGCCGGGTGTGCAGGCAGCCCGCGCTGTGCACGCGGCTCCTGGCTGGGAGACGCCGTACGGCCAGGCACCCGCCACAAACACATGGTGAGCCCTGGATGTCAGAGTCCTCCTTCTCGACAAGGCTGGAACAATTCCATTCTCCGCAGGAAGGATTTCTCACTGTGGCACTTGAAGATTAATCGGATCCAGGAAACGAACCACAGAGTACAGAGAACAATATTTATGTAACCTGGTGGCTCCCATCCCTGTGAAACCACGTTTTCCAGTTGTAGTCACTCCTCTTCAAGACATCTGCAGATTCGTCTTATTTTCTTACTAAGTCTTAGGAACCCACTGATTGCATGTTATTCCCATCAGGTAGGTCTTCTATGGTATCGAAAGCTGCAAACTTGCTACACATAAACAATTTAATTAAATAATATTGCTAGTTGTTAGTAGAGTTAGCTAATTAAATAATTACTTGGTCACATGCTCTTGTCATCTTTGGAGTCAACGTCCTACTGTAAAGCTTCAGATGTTATAACACAAAACTTATCAGATGAATCATGCTGTAAATGTCATATTTACCTACTGGTCTTAAAAATGCTGGAATGTGAACACATATGTTTATCCCAGCATCTCACTAATGACATTTACTGTGTTATAACTGGTATAATTTATTAACCTACGTTGTGAAAGAGCCTAATGATCCAGTGGTATTTTCATTAGTACATGGACATAAGAAAATGCTCTACTGTATATTTAAAGGGTTTCACATACGCTCAGGACTTGACAATGAGTCAGGGTAGAGAGAAGCCCCATATTTAAAGACCTCATTTTCTAGCTCAGCTGGTTTAAGTGACTCAGGTTGGAAAAGCTGCCAAGCAGTACAGCATTTCTGATCATTTATCCCAAAATATCATATGCAGAGGATAGAAACGCTGTCTGGGTAGCTTAGACAGCACGGTGATGTCTTTCTTTAACTGCCCATATGACGTAAGGTCTACATATGTACAAGTAGCCGTGAGAGAACTGCATTAGGATTCACAGACACGGGAGAGAAATCTGTGGGAAATTCAACTCCGTGAACTAAATAAAAGGGTCTTCAACAGAAGAAGAAGTGAAGGCGTCTGAAAAGGCAGAAGAGGTCTCACGTGTGGCTTATCGTAGCATGAAATGACACCGGGCGGTCCACAGAATCTTACTGTCCTGGAGAAACCAATATATGTCCCAAGTCCAAAATACCTGTAGTCAGACAATGAATCCGATGCCCAAATCCCTGTAGTCTGCCGAGTTCCAATACTGGTAAGGATCGCTATGCATCACTGAGTTCCTTCATCTGTAATAGCCTGTTAAATCTCACAGCAAGTCTGTATGGGAGGTACAGTGATTACACCCATTTCCGAGACAGGAAGCTGGAGGGCAGGCTACTAAGGAACAGGCTCATAGATCTGCAGGGGCACGTGGTAGAGCCAAGATTTCGGTGCAGGCAGCCTGGTCCTGCCCCCTGGGCTCTGGACCCCGTGAGGCCCACCACTCCGAGGCCACCTGGAGGCATGTCACAAATAAAGGTCACAGTGGCCACTAGGACTGTGCAGGCCATTCTGGAGGAACCCTCCACAGGCATCCCCCTCTGCAGGTGGGATGGCACCGTTGTCTGCAGGGGCGAATCATGCTGTCGTCGATCAGCAAAGCAGATTCCGAGTTAGTGCCCTTGGTCACCACAGGTGGGCCACATAATTATTTGGTGGGTGTGGCCCACTCTTCAATAGCTTTATAAAGAAAGCGTTGATTCTCGACACTTTTTTTTTTTTTAATCATGACGGAGATTTTGCGAAAGAAGGCCCATGCGATGCAGTACAGAGATTCCTTTACCAAAACCAAATAAATGGCTGAGAAGCTGTGAACGTATCAAAAGAACCGAAACAAAAGGACTAGTCACACTATAAATTCCATTTGTTCCAGAAGGCACTTGGGGAAAAAAATGCGCCATAGAAGCCAGGCCAGGAGGAAGGAGACCAGCTCCGCTCTGGGTGGTAACAGACTTGTCTGGAAATGCCCTGCTTCAGCTGAGCTGGGAGAGAAGAACCTCAGCAGAGCCTAGGGGAAGGTTATAGAGCGACCTGTCCAACAAAAGCCGCACACCAAGAAGACGGAGAGCACTCAAAGGACAGACTAAGAAACCACAAATATTGTGAAAGACGACTTACTGTATCAAATACAATTCTGCAAAATAGCTTACATGGTCAGGAAATTTAAGAGAAAGAAAGAATTGTATGAAGGAAAGCCTCAAGAAAGAGGTAAGACAACAAGGAACGTTACAGGAGCAAGAAGAGAAGCACCAGATAGACGCTCTGAGGTCAGCAAGGGGTAAGGCGATCTGTGGTTTAACCATCCTTCTTGAAAAGTCTCCTTGAGATATACTCCTGCTGGCCAGGAAAAGATTTAAACTGCTTGATTCGAGAATGCGAAAGTTATGTGTGGGATGGAGGGACTGGCAAAGCCACTGGATCCATTTAAATAGGCCAGTAAGATGGTAGCACAGGATGAACACGCCCTCTTTATGGAAAGAATAGACTCCATGATATAAAAATCATACTAAAATTAAAGGTTAATTGGAATGAGACACCTGAAGACAATTATAACAAGATCGGGGCCTGAGCTGAAGTTTGACGAGTGGAAAACAAGAGAAGTAGAAATATACCAATTGACTTCTTTGGCCAACAACGTTTTTACAGCTTTAGTTTGCTTTGTGATGTTGATTAAAAAAAGAGTGGCTTACGCATATCATTTTAAGTTGTATAGGTAACTGTACTAGAATTCGAAAGAGGTTATGTGTTTCCTAAATAACCAGAGGGGCAAACGAGAGAAGAAGACCTTAAATCCAAAGATAGCAAACAGTAGGGAGCTATTTAAAAATCACAAATAGGAAGCCAATACAGATGGAAGAATTAATAAAAGACCTATCTACTGAGAGATTATACACAAACCCACAGATCACTCTTATGGAAATGTTCACAAATTATAAAGGGAATCCTACCAAATTAAAGGCACCGGTAGACTCAAGAACACGCAGTGACCGACGGGGGGTCACTGCAGGAATGCCGCATGGAGCCATTAATCACTCATCTCAGGTGTAGAATGACAGGTGCATTCCTTCTTCCACAAATTTAACATCCCAAGGGCCCACTTGTCCGAATGATGGAAATGTGTCCCAGTTCAGCATGTTCCAGTGACTTGGGGGCTGACACCATGTCCCTTACATAAACCTGCGGAACTTCAGTGCACACTCAGTGGTGTCTGTGTTGCTTCTCGGCTCCTGTGAGCTTCCATCTTTGACCTGTAAAGCCCACGGACCTGTGTGTGCAGACAAGGCCTGTGATCTTGATTGGGATTGGTCCCTGAGGCTCTGCAGCTCCGTATTCTGAGGGGTGTCCCATGGGTTTCCTGGGCCGGGTGGGGGATAGGAAGCAGGGATCCCCCTGTGCTACGCTCAGAACCTCACACGCTCTCCAAAACAGATTCATCAATGTCTTTTCTTTTTTCTCCTTGAGATTTATTTATTATTTTAGAGAGAGAGAGAGACAGAGAGCACAGGGGTAGGGGCAGAGAGAGAAGGAGAGACAGAATCTCAAGCAGACTCCCTACTGAGCACAGAGCCCAACTCCGGGCTCGATCTCACAACCCTGAGATCATGACCCCAGCCGAAATCAAGAGTCAGACGCTAAACCAACAGAACCACTCAGGTGCCCCCATCGATGTCTTTTCTTAAACCCTTTCCAAGTCTGCTGTAAAACTGTCATGTCAAGAAGAAAAGGCATTTGCTAAAATTCAGTAACTCTGAGAAAATACGAACGAGTGAAGTTTCATAATAAGATAAATCAAAATTTAAGGAGCCCTTCTACAAAATAAAGAGCTGAAAATGTCGACACGTTCCAGTAAAGGTCAGGAAAAAGGACTGACACATTTTACTTTTATTCTAGAAGCATATGCCTTTGCAATTAAACTGGGTTAGACAAGAGGTACAGACATTAGAAAAGGAAGACAAAATTATCATTATTGGTTAATGATATTAAGAATATAAGATTACTGACTAAAAAAATTGGAAAATATAAAATTTTAGTGTCTGGTTCCAAAATTAATTCGACTCTATAAAATCATAACTAATTAAAGTATGATGGTATAAAGATTTTATTGACAACATTAATAAAAATATGAAATATTCAGGAAAATATAAATGCTCACGTCACTTAAGTAAATAAATCTATGACCTCTTCCTGAGGAACCTAATGACCAAATGGAGTAATGAAGAAAAAAAATTGGTTCCCAGTAGGTGACTTCCGTATGTTTAAGATTTCAGTGTTGTCTCAATGAGTCCTACTAAGGCAGTGTAATCCCAATCAAAACTTCAGAAGGATCCTTTTTTTTTTTTTAACTTGGCGACATAAATACAAAGTTCACATGGAAAAAAAAACATTGAGAAGATCCAGAAAAATTCTAAAATAGACACATGATTCATAAATGCTAGTCATCCAACAGTGAGATCCTGGCATAGGACAGTAAACTGGGGAGGGCGGTCGGGCCGGGGAAGCAATTACATGTACGGACTTAAGCTAGGATGGAGCTGGCCCTCCCAGTCAGTGGGCAGAAGAGGACTTTTTCACTCAGTGGCTTTGGGGCAGATTGCTGGACTGTGGAAGAAAAGCTGTGGGACGTGGACTTCGTTCTTCATGCCAAAATACATCCCATTTTCATCAAAGTCAAATACTGAATGTAACCAAAATGTTTGCAAAGAATATGAGTAAATATTTCATGATACTAGAATACAGAAAACTTTCAAGTTGTATTATATAAACAAGAATCTACGGAAAGTAAATAAAAACTTCACTGTGTAGTAATTTACAAATTATGTAACAGTAATAAAAATGTGTCTGACGAGGCGCTCAAGGAACTTCCACACGATCATCCCGAGGGCCAGGGTGACGTGTTGAGTGACCGAGCAGTGTACCCCCAAAGCTCTGGCGGGAGGGATACAGACGGACAGTGGATCAACTGGAATTATCCTGAGCACCTGGGATGTCCCATTACCCTTCCTACGGGGCTTTTGTTTCCTATGCTCCATACACACACACAGACGTATGTATGAACGTATGCTAGTTAACATATATTAACGTGTTAATTTGCTTTGATCACACGCAGTTTCCTAATAGGCACACACGTGTGCACACACAAGGAAAAAGAACAAAGTACAAATAAGGGGTGTCAAATATATTTTCCTACCGTTTCAGTTACACTCGAAGCTTACAGGACTCGGCAGCTAAGGCGTGCCTGCGGTAATTTCCTCCCTGCACAACCTCCCGTGGCCATCTGCCGGAGTCTCCACGTCTCTACCGGGGATGGTACTAGTACCGACGGGTTCTTGTGAGCATCACGTGAGTCGATCCCTCATTTTGGCAAGTGTTAGAGTCTGTGAGCGTCACCACTGCCACCACTGGGGCGGACCCGCGCTTGTAGGGCCTGGAGCCTAGAGGGTTTAGGACACTCTCCTCTAAGAATAGTGAAGACAGGGGCGCCTGGGTGGCTCAGTCCTTAAGGGTCTGCCTTCAGCTCAGGGCGTGATCCCGGGGTCCTGGGATCGAGCCCCGCATCAGGCTCCGCTGGGAGCCTGCTTCTTCCTCTCCCACTCCCCCTGCTTGTGTTCCTTCTCTCACTGGCTGTCTCTCTCTCTGTCAAATAAATAAATAAAATCTTAAAAAAAAAAAAAGAATAGTGAAGACAACACTGGGAACTTGAAATGAGAGGATCTTTCGTGTTAGCTTCGGAGGCTCCGTGCTCCCCTTAATCACTAACATCCCTGCAACGACATAGCATGTGCATTTCTGGAAGCTTCTACTGCTCTTTTCAAGTCACTGCTTAGGGCCCAAGGGCAACAATCACTGGCTGTGAAAGAAATCGCTGAGTGAGCATTTTCTATCATAATTCAGTTTGTTTTCATGCCACACGATGGAAAGAGGGGGCAGGGTGACCCTGAACTCCGGTGGCCTGGAACTGAAGGGGATCCCCAGACACGGGGCAATCCTAGGTCATTTGGGGCATGTTGATTGCCCTACAGGTAATTTATTTTCCTCTCTGCTCAATACAAAACAGATTTAACTCTAGACTTGTGTAAAGATTTCCCGTAATTTTCCTCCGTATTTCAATTGCCTTTGTTTCAACTTACTACTTCTAGTTCTTACAGTGAATGCCCCAGCACTGTGCACGTTTTCAGGATCTTAGGACTCCTGTGTTGTTCCCCAAGCACCAACAACAGAGGCCTTCCGTGACACGCGGTGGACTGAGTACACGCTGCATTCCCCAGTTCTAACGGAGGCCAGGAGGGAGGCTTCTACAGGCTCCGGAAGACCCGGAGAGGCGTGGGAACGGCCAGCTCTGAGACTCCCAGCCCAGCCCCTTCCCCGCCATGCTGGAGAGCTGGACGCACCTGCCCCCCGCCCCAATATGCACGCGTCTGGTGACAGGACCCTTCCGTGGAGACACCGGTGATGCCAGGACAAAGAAACCGGAGGTAACAGAGCAGCCGATAAGACTGTCTCAGCACAGTGTCCACAGCACGTCTTGGGGTCTCTGTCTCGACGTGCCTGGACACATGTGGATTACGAGGAACTGGAGGAAGACACCAGCAGGATACAGGGACACCCATCACCCCGATGCTAGAGAAAAGGAATACGGAAGGATTAATCTGTGGGGAGGAGGAGAGAGAAAGAGACAGAAACAAAGGAAACAAAAGTAACAAACACAGAGAAAGACAGAAATTGTGTCCTGCTCTGTGCGGTGCGCCCAACACCCACGCCTCCTGCTCTCACCACTCCCATGTCCTCTGCCTTGCTCTACTCTTGGTCTTCTTATCCTTAGCTCTCATCACATTCTAGAACATTCCATCATTTAAAAAATATCTTATGTTTATTGTTGACTGTGTCTCTGCACAGATAAGCTCCCCCAAACAGGGACCTCTTTCACCTCACTAACAGATCCGCAGGGCCTGGCACATAGCAGACGCTCCAATTACTATATTGGTGAAATGAATTGATGACCCTTAATATATCTCTTGGAGTTTAAGGAAAGAAACCTAATCAGGCAAAATTCAAGCAATTATTACCTCTTAGAAAACATAAAGTTTTCACATACAAAAGGACACAGAATCAAGGTATCTACTTAGCCAGCAAGGACGAGTCAATAATGACGTGAACAGTTCCAACCTCCGGGGGGTGGCCAGACAGAGGGACGCCACGCACGGAGGTGGTACCCACCCAGCCCAGCTACGGAGGGTGATAAAGGAGATGCATTGGACCACACTGTCCCCCATGATGGGGAGGAGGGTAACTGTGGGAACCAGCATGTGGGACATGGTCATCATGCCTGGTACTTAGGAAATGGGGAAAGATGGGGCGCCTGGGTGGCTCAGTCGTTAAGTGTCTGCCTTCGGCCCAGGGCGTGATCCCGGGGTCCTGAGATCGAGCCCCGCATTGGTCTCCCTGCTCTGCTGGGAAGCCTGCTTCTTCCTCTCCCACTCCCCCTGCTTGTGTTTCCTCTCTCGCTGGCTGTCTCTCTCTCTCTCTGTCAAATAAATAAATAAAAATCTTAAAAAAAAAAAAAAAAGGAATATGGGGAAAGATACTGGGAGAGAGAGCCAGAGGAAGGATTTTGCCCCTGGTCTGGGGGACTGGGGATGGAGTAGCGGGAGGCCAGGACTGTGATTTTTCACGGTGAGCTTCAAAGTACAAGACGACGTTTTAAGCCATCAGCATTTGGTTCCTAACTAGAATAAAAATCAACTAAATTAGGAGTGTAAAAAACAACATCCTAGAGAATTTAAATGGATTCTTCTCTTCAGTTTTCTTTTTTATTGATGAAATACATAATAAACGCATCACAATAATTAAAAATCCCCTGCTAGAATCTTGTTTGACCTAAAAGTAAAATAAGGCTGCAGCCGTGTGGCCCCCAGAGGAGGCAGGGGGATGCCTGAGCGGGCTCTGGTCTTGCCCTGGATCCAGACAAACCTAAACATTCTGGGAGACTGTGGTCTTCCCTCTCTGGCGATTGCATTCCTGGCCCCCACAGTCAGAAGCACACTAAAAACTGGTTTCCTGTTTCAGCTCTCTTTGACCCGAACTTATGTGGAAGCTGTAGGAAAAAAAGCCACATGAAAATGTCTTAAGCTATCATGTGGTCCTATTTTTCACCCTGCGGCACTGTTTCTTCAGAGTGGGGCGAGGGCTAGTCCCCAAGGCGGTATTTCACTGGAAAAGTAACTTACCTAAACAAATGAATTTGAGCATCTCTTTGGCTGTGGGAATGTTGTTTATAAATCTATGCATGCCCTTAAAAAATGACATAGGTAATACTGAAAACTTGGTAAATAAGATAAGGACTGCTTAAGCAGAAACCTGAGGGAGAAAAGAGGGATGGGAAAAATCTAACAGTTGGTAACTATATTAATATTGTCAGAAAATCTTGGAGCCACATGACAAAATTAATGCATAAGTTTTCTTTTCCTTCTAGACCTGGAAAATTTTATCAGGTCCCTACAGCTGGTAATAGGCTTGGCAGAAATCGCGGTTTACAGGTGACTTTGGAATGACCACACATCAACAAGCCAACCAAAACTAACTTGACTTTTTAAGCAAATGTTAATGTGAATTGCAAAATAAATCATTAAATTCTAAAGCCAATTACAGTTGACCCTCAAAGAACATAGATTTGAGTTGCAAGGGTCCATTTACACACGGATCTTTTTTGATAAATACGGGACAGGACTGTGAGTATGTTTTCCACTTCTTATGATTTTCTGAACATTTTTTCTCTAGCTGACTTTATCCTAAGAACACAGTCCATCGTATACATGACCTGCAAAATACATGCTAGTCGACTGCTGGCGTTACGGGTAAGCTTCCAGTCAGCAGTGGGCTGTTACGTCGTGAGATTCTGGACGCACCAGCCCCCAACCCCGCGTGTTGTTCAAGGATCAACTGCAGTTTGGTTTCGCTCTTAAGCTAAAGCTCTTTCAAGGTTATAGGAGCTTACTGGACTCATTTGCTCAATTTTTCTTGCCTTGGGATGCCCATGATTTCTTTTTCTTTTTTTCCTTTTTCAGTGAAACTCTTTTTTGTTGTTGTTGTGGCAGTGGACGGGGGTGGGGAGGTTAAACAGGATTCTGCTGGGAAAAATAACTTTTTAAAACCTAAAACCTTACGGAACCCTCTGAAGACTCCACAAGCCAGAAACCCACACTTCGCACTGGCACTGGTTGCTATGGAGACGGGTGTCCGGCTGAGAGGTGGGGGGGGGCAGGGTGCAGAATTTCTGTGGGGCCTGAGCAATGCAGCCCTTGCAAGAGCTACAGTGTGATGCAGAAAAGAGCCACCCTAACGCTTCCATCCGCTCCCCTCCCTGCACTATAGACGCCTGCTAAGGGCGGGTGCCCTCCCTGCTCCCACACTCGTGCTGGCTGAGGAAGCTGGGGACACAGCAGGCTTCCTTTGAAGAGAATGTCTAGCAGTTCTGTCTAACGCTATGGCCTTGGACCTCAGACATTGTATTTTTTAAAGGAGAGTGTCTTAGTCTTCTTTTTAAAAACCTAGTTTATGACAATGTCCTATCATGTCAAATACCAGGCCAGGCTAGACACTTGTCGACTGCTTTCAACACGAAAGGAGTGGCCTAATCCCTAAGCACCCATTCAAGCTGATCACGTGACATGCCCCAAACTCACAAATGGTGCAGTTTGTAAATTCTCTCATCAGCACCAAACACGGTCTTAAAATAGCACACTCTACTGCCGCTGAGTCCCTGGGTCTTGTTACAGATACACTGAAACTCAGAGCATATCGTTCAACCGTGTTCTGGGCAGAAACTCCCTGGGAGCAGATGGACTGTTAACACCATGAAGGGCTTCTCTCTTTCTTGTTCGATTTTTGCTAAGCCACGTGGTTCCGGTTTCTTGAGCTGCATCGCTGGGCCAACATGTGATTTTGCCAGGACCGATGTGCAGAGCGTGTGACTCCCCGGGCCGGCTCAGGCTCGGGCTAACTGAAAGCACACGGGGACGGCGTGAGCTGCGCTGTGGGTGTGGACCTGCCCCTCACAGGGGCTGCGCAGGAGACACGTCTGCAAACCCGCATCTCCTTCAAGGCGGTGCCGAAAGAAGAGCTTTAAATGTCTGACTCTGGACCAAAACCGCTCCTCCCTTGGCCTCGCCGCCCACCCCCTGAAAATACACCATGGGAAACAAGCCCAGCCGGAAATGACAAATTGCCCCCAGTGCCAGGCCACTGAACAAACCCCCGGTTCTGTGGACTTCAACACGGTGTCTCTCAAAACACAGCTCTTAGGATGGTTTGGCTTTTCATGCTGACCAAGGACACCCTCATCCAATGGTCCTGGGAGTGCACCGAAATGGGCCCAAGAGACTGTGTGGGGCAGAGCCACCTGCTTCCAGGAGCTTCTAGAACACCACGGTGCCCAGACACACGGAGCCCCCCGGACACCATGTGAGTGGCCCCCAGCAGCAGGGCACTCCTGCCTCCCGGGCTGAGCGCAAACCAAGCACCAGGTCACTCACATTGGGTGTCTGGGCTGGAAAAAAAGGCACATCTTTAAACACTAGACAAAAACTAAGCCCTGTCACATGGGGACCAAAACCGATGTCACCTGAGAACAGAGGGACAGGGACGGCCCCCTTTCTAAAACTGAATTGGCCTTTCTCCCTCATTTCGTCGATCGGCAATCAGCCGCTGAAAGATGCCAGTCGTGCGTTCTGCAGACGCGTGCTACCAAACACCGGGCCCTCCTCAGGGCCAGGCTGCGCTCGCATAGACATATTTTTACTGGTGAATCATGAAACGAGATGAATTACAGCCTGTTTTGTTTATTTTCTTTTCATCCTAATCCTGGTTAAGCCACTCTACCCACCATGTCTGCACCCGTGACCAGGGTGATGACACTCAGTGCAGGCCCACAGGCCACTCGGCCCTTGGCCAGGCGCCCGGAGACACACATCCCTGGTGGGGTCACTGTCCCACCAGACACTCTCCTTCCCCTGCCAGCACCTCCCCTTGCACTCGCATGACTTAGCCTCTTTCACTGTGAAAACAAAAACAACAAGTAAGGAACTTCCTCCACATGGGCCATCACCACGTCTCAAGCAGTGTCCCTCTGTGTGCCCTGGGTGACCCTCACAGGTACCTGCCATGGCTGCTCTCTCCATCCTCCCTGGCCAATCATCTCAAACCCACACAGGCACACTGCACCAGCTCTGACATGAAAATGAGAGAAATGGCCATGAACCGTCCCTGGGCTTCAAGGCCATTTACCGCTGCAGCCCTGCCCCTCTGCTGTTCTCGGCGGCAGGACTCCTAGAAAGAGGTGCCAGAGCCCACAGCTCTGCTTTCTCACTTGTCCCTCTGCCCCTTACCTCTCTCTCACGCTTTTGTCCCCAGGCCCCCTGGAAGTGGGTCACATGGTACCAACGCTCAAACCTTCCCAAGTTTTATCAACACTCGAGGAACAGAATACGAACTCTGCAGCCTGGCCTCCAAGGCTGTGCACACGTGGACTCACCTGCCGCTCTCTTCCTGGTCATGGCCACTGGCTCCCTTTGCCAAGGCCACCAAGCCCTCCCAGCTCTCTGCCAACATCCAGTCTACCTCTGCCTCGGGGCCTTTGCACTTGCCACTTGCCTTGGCTGGAGCATTCCCACCTTCCATTCCCACAAGGCGCCCTCTCTAATTGCTCAGAGAAGTCTCCATCTTCTAAGGCAAGTAAAGCACCCTTCCCAGATCTGTGTGCACACCTGGAAATGCACTTGTCCATACCTGGGTACCCTCTGATGGCCTGGCCCTGGGAGTTCCCCAGGTCGGGGCCCAGCTGCCAACCATCTCAAATGGTGGCTTGTACTAGGTCGTCACGCAAAGATCTGATGGGTAACTGAACAGACGCCGTAATACATGTGGTCTCTCACACGAAACGCTGCTGTGAACAGTGCGGGAGTGAGTTTCTCCTGGGAGACCGTGCAGATGCTCACCCTCCCATGGCCCCTGATTGTTCTCTTGAATGACGTCAGTGACTCTCATGTTTGGAGACGGTCTAAAGGAACATTTCAGTCCAACTGAGCTTTAGAAAAGTCACAAAGTCTAAATGAGTCACATCTTCACAATTTCACGTCACCGAATGTGAAAGCATGCCTGACTCGCTTGCCCAGGATCAGAATCAAAGCACTACTCCCGTGATCCCCACATTCAGAATGTTTTCTCCATGGAGGGCAGTGCTCTTTAAAATGAGGCCTCCAGATCTCGAAAACGTAAGTGGCAATAAAACATTCATTCTTAATGAACACAGGGTTCACAGAGCAGTTTTCTTCTTTTTTTATTACTATTGTTTATTGTGTTTTATTTTCTTTCTGGCAAGAAAAAAAGCAAAATTAGGCTGGTGGCCTTCCTAAGGGTGGTGGTGGGGGGGGCTCGGAGAAAGTGCTGTCTCTCTAGGGTCAGTGGTGCTTGTCGTGTCTCCGGGGCCACACTCTGCCAGCTGACCCCACTCTGTGAGCAAACAGGCCACAGTGCTGTCGGGGAAGCCTTCCCTGAGCCGGGGGCCCACTTCCTAAGACCCCGGCCTGGGGGTACTTCCATCCAGTCCGGCTCCTCACCCAGGGATTCCTAACACTCCTCAAAGACGCATCCAGAACACTCTAAAATACCGCACCATCTGTCTGTGAGAAGAGGTACTCCAGCTAAGCTCTCTCACAGTTCACTTAGCTTTTTCTAGAAAGTATTTATTTTTAAGTGTTTTATGATAATCATGTGTGAGTAATCCTGGGTGTTTTCATGTTACACTCATTTATACAGCTGTCTATTTTATTTATTTTTATCAGAAGCACATGGTGTGAAGAAAAGAAGAATACAGAGCTTCTGGCAATAGGGGGCATAAAAGACAATAAATACAATCCCACAATTCACAAGAAATCAGTCGAACGTGATGCAAAGAGCACGCACAGCAGACAGAAGACGCACAGGAAACGGGAGCTAAGTCCAAAAACAAGAGCAATTACAGCTCATAAAAGCAGACCAAGTGTGTGCGTGAGAAGATATGTTCCTTTTTTTTAAAGATTTTATTTATTTAATTTGAGAGACAGAGAGCATGAGCAGGGGGAGGGGCAGAGGGAGAGGGAGAAGCAGAGTCCCCACTGAGCAGGGACCCAGATGTGGGGCTCGATCCCAGGACCCCGGGATCATGACCTGAGCTGAAGGCAAACGCTTCACCAACTGAGCCACCCAGGCGCCCTGCGAAGATATATTATTTATTTGATAAAATCAAATCCAACAGGTAAGATGATTTTTTTCAAGATGCAAAGAAACCTCATAATGCTGACATTTGAAAACACAGAACATGAAGAAATGTCAGGCACAAGGGAATGGAAGTAAGGGCCATATTGTCAACTTCAGGAAAAAAGCAGCCAAAGTTGGAAAGCAATATTAAGGGTACAGATGGTCCTTATTTAGCAGGACAACGCATGAGGAAGCTGTAATGCTACCGACACAATGTGGAACTTTAATGTTAATTATGAAATGAAAGTAACAGGAGCAATTGGAAAATAAGCAATCATAAAGTGAGATTTTAAAATACTTCTCTCAGAAACATATATATGAGATAAACAAAAAGTCAGAATATATGCGAGTAGATAAATAAGGACCGTGACCTAATTGCCATATAAATAACTCCACTCCAACGCAGAGCACACATTCCTTCGTTCCCACAGGAAGCAGTTACAAACACTCCCATGCTCCAGCCATAAAGGAAGTCTTAAAAAATGCGAAAAATGATATAATTTTAACTCTTTCTTTGATCTCAATGTAATAACATCTGAAATAACAAAAATATTACCGCAAAGCCTCCATAAATTTGGAAACATTAAACTGCAATAATTCTAAATAATTCACAGGTTTGAGAGTAAAGCAATGTTACCTCTTAACTAAAAACAGTATCTTATATTCTTTCCCCCCCAAAACATCATGATTCTGAGTGAAGCTTCCAGTTTTCAACAAATATTTCCAGAAGCACTGATTAGTACATTCAGTGAATATTAAAGACTTGTAGTAAGATCTATTCTTTCTTTCTTTTTTTCTTTCTCTTTCTTTCTTTCTTTCTTTCTTTCTTTCTTTCTTTCTTTCTTTCTTTCTTCTTTCTCTTTCTTCTTTCTTTCTTTCTTTCTTTCTTTCTACCTACCTACCTACCTATCGTGTATCTGTCATGTATCTATTGATCATGTATCCATCATCCATCCAATAATCATCTATATCTATCTATAAGTTAATTTTTAATTTTTATTCCAAAATATTTGATGGGTATGTCATAGTATGTATTATTTAGGGGACAGTGATGGGGAACATGGGGGGATTTGGTGAATTTTAGAGTCCATCATACAAAGACCTAGAAACCAAAACAATAAATATATTATGAAAAATTTAGATATTATTTAATGTATAAAATCGGTTAAGTTGATTTTGAAATGAAAAATGAAAGTATTCCCAAGGTGACTTTCTGCCTTTGTTCATACGGATAAATAAATAGATACGTATATAAATATAAAACAACAAGCTTCAAAACCAAAACAAATAAAGCAAAAACAAGCAGACCAAAACAAAACAAAACAAACAAAAAAAAACTAAAATACAAAATATTTTACAGAACTACTTAAGGAAGGTTTTTAAGTTTCAAATGACAAACTCAAATCTAGAAAGCTAGTTATTTTTTATATTCCTGTTGCAATGGTTTCTATGTTAATATGTAAGTGACTGAGAAAGTAAATTAAATCAGCCTTGCCGGGGTGCCTGGGTGGCTCAGTCGGTGAAGCATCTGCCTCTGGCTCAGGTCATGATCCCAGGGTCCTGGGATGGAGCCCTGCATTGAGCTCCCTGCTCAGTGGGGAATCTGCTTCTCCCTCTCCCTGGACCCCAGGCCAAATGAAGAGGACGGGGAAGTGTGGAGCCCAGAAGACGCATGTTCAGACTGTGACCCTGGAGTGTCCTTCTGTTCAGCCCCATTGGCACGCACCCCGTCAGTGAAGGGGAGGACAGCAGAAGAGAACTGCACCAAGGAGCCTCCGTCCCAGGAGACACGTGTGATCTGAACTCACTGAGGAATTGCTTTCCCAGCCCTATTCCAGGTAACACTGTTGAACGGAAGCAGGGCTGCTGGGCAGGGCTGGCTGTATAATTTGTGGAAGCCAGGGCAGAATCAAAGACCGTTAGGAATTTCAAGTTGGAACCGCAGAGAATGAGAGCAAGAGGGGACCCTTCTGCCCTCCTGGGCGCAGGTCATATGCCCAGGAACCAGTTCCACTGCGAGTTCATTCAGTCACTCAGATAATCAAATGAACTAAGACGCTCACTTCTTTGGCATTCCCGTGAGTCAAACCCTTTTGAATGTGGGAACCAACTAAGCGAGGAGGGTTCTTTCCATTCCCTCGGTAACCTATGCAGTTCGTGTTTGTATGCCGTGTATCTAAAAGAGGTAAGAGACAAAATCACGGCCCCCTCTCCTGTCACCGAAAATGTTTCTGTAACCAAGTTATCCTGCCAAATCTTACCTTGCATTTCTACAACGTGCAACCAAATGCTTGCCGTCACTGACCCAGGCACTTCGGCTGAAAGCAAACAATTCTGCTAACAGGTTGGTAAGGAGTCACCAAAGTACGGGCAGAAAGAGTCCGCCCGGTGGAAAGGATTACAGAGCGGGGCTGCCTTTGCAGGACTTTCTAAAACAAGAAAAGAGTCTATTTGATCACAATCTGTTTTACCGAAACTCCTACTCTGCATTCCTAGGAGAATCGAGAAGAGGGAGGAAAAGGACCCGTGTCCCATCTGGAAAGTATTTCCTCTTGCCTCTTCCCGCCATCGTCCAGGAAGGCATGCCGTAGCGTTCGTGCTTCCAAAACCAGATACCAGTGAAGATAAATGGCATGAAGAGCCACTCTGTTTGGATAAACTCAGAAATACAAAGGAAATAAGTATCTGCGTGATTTATGGTTCATGTTTCAAAGGCAAGCGATAAAAGAGCCCGATTCACGCTCCCATGAAGACAGAGGTGGCGCGGCCTTGGGCGCGCCCGCTGCCGCCTGCTCCAAGGCCAGCGCGGAGCCAGCCCGACGTGCGGAGCAGAGCCGGGAGAAGCCGCAGGCCGCCCGCTCCAGCCCTGAACAACAGCTGCGAGCTGCTGACGCCTGGTTCCTCAGCCACGATGCTCCTGCCGCCCGCAGCCTCTGGACATTGAAGATCATCTTCCTCCAGAGAGGAGACTCCTGACGCCCAGCCCACCACCCCCGCTGAAATTTACGAGCTGGGGGGGCCCACGTGGCCACCGAGGCTCGGGCTCCACAGCCCTCCCTCTGCACCAGCTCCAGGCTCGGCCCAGGGGAACATGTGGACGCTGGTGGGAGGTTAGGAGTTGCGACCAGTGTAGCAGGGTTTCATTTCCATTTCAGTTAAAGACAAGAAGCCTACAGATTAAGGTGTTTTAAAGACTCCATTCCTGTATCGCATTGAAACAGGAACAAAAAACTGCCGGTTTTCTGGGCAAGAGAGAAATGGATCTTATATCGCAGAGGAAAACAGAACAACTTTTTAAATTAAGATCTATTTCCCAACTCAATTGTTAAAATAACAACGCACAAGGATTAATATATGTGATATAAGCTCATTCTTCTGTGTTTTGCTGTAGTCTTGCTTCACAGACTAAATAAATTACAGATGTGAATTTGTTTCTCCTTTTACACCACAAATAAAAACAGCCAAGTTATCAAGTGCTTAGCACATCTGCTGCCCTCAGAGTATGTGGATCTTACATGGATTCCCTCTACAAATCCTTGCTCTCTATCACCACTATTACATACAAGGTAGACACACAAGGGGAATCTGAACCACACCTTTAAACCAGCTGTGGAGTTCACACCATCCTTGCTCTCCACCATCCTCGTAATCCCAGCTGACCCAGCCCACTCCATCAGAAGGACTCTGATGCACACCGTTGGGGCCAGAGGCAGGGACATCTTGTCCCACCTGTCCAGCACAAACCTGCGGGGTCCCGTTGGTCATAGGCCTCTGCTACTTGCTGGGGATGTAGCAGGAACCTCATTAGGGATCTCCCAGCAGGAAAGCATGGCATTAGGTTTACCAACCACATTTAGGACTATCTCCAAAAGCTTTCTCCTTCAGAGAAGAATACAAATATTGGAAGACATTAGACATAAATCAAAGAGCCAGGTGGATGGGGGCCTCTGGATGTTTCCTGGATGAATTTAGGGTGTCCTCACTATGTTTCAGCAATGCTGTTCCCATGCATCAGTGCCAACTTCCCCTAGACTAGTCCTTTTGCTCTGAACTGTGCCTTTTCTTTCAGAACACAAAGCTCTTGACAGAATTTACTTATAAAATTTGACCTGAGTAAGTAAAGTACAGAATGCATCCAAGAACAGAGAGATGTTTTGACTGTAGATCCCTCAAAACCAGAAAGACAAGCCGCAGGGAAGCAGAGAAGGCCCGATGGGAAAAACAATGGGCTACACAGTGTTTACAAGAGAGCATAAGGGATACCCAACATCCACTTAAAAATCTTTCTTGGAAGGAATCGATAAGCATGAAGGAAAAGGGGAATCAGAGACATAACCCATGAGGACTTTTCGGGAAGAAACGAGACCATTGGCTCACTGGGAAGGAGGGCCGGAGCAGGCGGGGGATTCACAGGTGGGCTGTTAGGGAGCACAGATGGTTCTTACCTGATTCTTGTGTCTGAGGTCCGAGGTCATGGGCAGAGAGTGTGGATGGGGAGGAGGAGGAATTCCGGAGGACACTGGAGATGACACAGAATCCTTGTCCTGGGAGGGGTGGTGGGATGGCCTGCCATCCTGGGTGACCACATAAGAGAGGGGCCATAACTTTCAACTGAGAACATGAGCTCTGAATTTCCTGGCAGCCTGTAGCCCCTGAGTCCTCATACAGCGTGGGTCACATGTCGGGTACGTTGGGTCTCGGGAGAGGAGAACAGAGGGTTCATCGAGCTGGCCGGACAAGGGTTACAGTGCCATCCCTGGACTCTGGGCACTGTAACTCTTGTCTGGCCACCGAGAGGTGGGAAGGCAGCTGTCCCGGTGGGACAGGAGAACTGGAGTGTGGGTCCAGGGCTGCCTGAGCTGCGATGACAAGAGGCAGCAGTGGCCAGCGTGGGGTGGCTCGGACCACAGGCGAGGCACGGTGGAGTTAGGAGAGTGGCTTCCCACACCAACAGAGACTGTATGGCCAGGCTCGAACACGAGAGACTAGATCTCCTTTCCTGCAAGCCGGTACACAGCTTCAGGAGGTCACCGGGGAATGTGACATGCCTCCGTCCTGTGACTCCACAGGCCCTGAGGCTGGCCTTGCCCACAGAGCTGGAGCCGGGCAGTGAGGGAGCAGGAGGGAAGAGGAGGAAGCAGAGCCTTTGCAGGGCGCCCACGGAAGGCGCCTGCATCACCGCCGCTCACTCCCACCTGCCAGAGGACGCGCTGGGAGGCGATGGGGAACATCTAGCAGGGCTTCCGCGTGGGAGTGAAGGAATGTGTGTGCATGAGTGTGAGTACATGTGAGTGCGTGAGTGCACACATGCGTGTGTGCGTCAGTGCACACGTGCGTGAGTGCATGTACATATCAGGGGTTCTACCAACAAAGACAAGAAGGAGAAAACGCACGTGGAGGAGCACCTCCTGGAAAGTGACATTGGACATATTTACAGCAGACCAGACACCACAGAAGCAGCATGCCATCGGGAGTAACCCCGCACAGGCAGCAGCCAGGTGTCCTCTTGAATACCCCACCTAGGGCTTCTTAAAAGAAGAAAGTGCAGGCGAGCGCACGGAGGAAGCGGAGAGAGGGCGCGGGAGCCCCAGCTTTCTCCCACACGGCGGGGGTGGGGCTGCAGCCCTCCAGGAGAGCACCGGCTCCCCCTCCCCCGTGGCTCTGGCCCCTCCTGCTTCCTGGTCTGAGCCCTGCATGGGTTACGGACGCAGAGAGGCCTACGCTGGGTTCCCAGTCTCAGCTCACAGATGAGTTAGATGATGCTTAAAGTCAGAAAGCTGGCAGCTGGAGTTGGTGACTTAGTCTTGGGTGTTTTCTCTACCTCCCCCCCGGACGAGCCTCACCGAGCAGATGGGCAGGCTGGACTGTGAGGGTGCGAGCCCCTCACAGGACATGCGGACTGATTTCATGCAAACACCAACCACTCCCAATTATCCGGAGCTTAACCGGCTCTACCTTTGCTAAGGCTGGTTCCTCATGCACGTAGAAGTGATACGCGCACACGTCTGTGTGTCGGTGAGGGAGGCCGCTCTACAGCACAGTCAGCTAGCTGTTTTGAGGCGCCCCCGGTTAGGGGCCCTCGCAAGAACGCAGCACGATGTCGGAAGAGAGCAGCAGTGAGCAGCAGCCCTGAACATCCGTGTGTCCACGTCGTGAGGTTCCGCGGCGCTCTGCCATCCGAGGTCACAGTGACGGCAACGCTGCGTCACCTGCTGGCTGTCCAGGAAGAGGGCATCCCGGGGCTGCGCCAACTCAGCAGGAGGCTGGAGGAGCCCTGGCTGCCCCGCCGTCTGTCCCCTTCGGACAGCACGGTCGTTTTTCCTGCAATGGTGCCACGCTGCCACCAGCATCCCTCTGCCAACCGCAAGTCTCGTTTCCTAAACCATCCAGAACCAAGTGCACTTGGCCTGTTGCTTCGGACACAGAACAAGGCTGTGGTGGCCTGTGTCCCCGCTGTCTAGCTCAGCACAGCCCATAAGGTGCGTGGGCCAACGGAGGGTCTGAGGTGGGGACCAGGTGTGTGGCCATTCCAAGGGCCTGTCCAGCCCCAGAAAGGATCCCCAGGTGGGCGCCCAATGCACTGGTGGGCGATGGGCCTCCAGCACCAAAGTCCTCCCGTCACTTCTGACCCGCATGTGTCTCAACAGCAGGCCATGGGGCGTGGTGGCGGAGGAGCCCTGGCTGGGGCAGGGCAGGGCAGGTGGCTTTGTGGGGTGGTGGGTCCCCAGCCCCTGAGGGACTAGGGAGACTGGAGGATAGGATGTTCCCGACCTCCCAGATGCTGGTAAGGGGCCTCCGTCTCCATCCTGAGCCAGTGACCAGGGACCCAACAGCTCAGAGATGAAGGGAGAGACGGGGCCTCTCTCCCTCCTGTGTCACTGTCCCCCTGGAAAAGCAGCACACTGCTGAGGCACATTTCCGCAAACCTGGAGTCCGTCTGCCGGCTACTGGGATCTCTTAAAATCAAGAAGTTTGCGATTATCTTGTACTGTTTCTAGTGGGTCGGCTGTCTGAAGAATCTGGAGTCGGACTTTCATTCGGTAGATATGTTACTCAGGTGACTTTCACAATCCCCCTGGGACGTGTCCCCCGTGACGATGAAGCCACAGAGCACCAGAGAGGGGAAGGGCACGCCCGGGCTGTCACGGCTGCGAGCAGGGCCGGCGGTGGCTGCTCCTTGGGGTTCCGCCCAGCCTGCCGGCTCAGGGCACCTGCGCGTTCTGAGAGCTGTCTCGGGGCAGCGGTATATGGGCAGAACGGATGCCAGAGCCCGGACTTTCTGGGCTCAGTCTCACACGTGAGCATGCGTGTGTGTGTGTGTGTGTGTGTGCATATGCGTGTGCGTGCGTGCACTGCAGCAATCCACGTGCCCTGCCCCACCAGGCCGGCCTGTGAATGGATCCTTCTGTCACATTTCATTCAGTTGGCACATAAACCAGAGCGAAAAGAACTGGAGGCTGAGAGGGAAACACGACTGTCACCAGGTACAGTATCACTCCCGCCAGCCTGCAGTGAGGGAAGTTAAAATACAGCAAACCGGATGTCCTAGGAACTGGCACTTACCTTCACAAGATACACCAACATACCTGTTCAGGCACCTCGGGTTACTCTCACCTCTTCCTGCTCCCAGATGACGTCACCACAATCAGCACTTCCGTTCTCCAGACTCAGGACCTCCCAAGACTCACCAAGTGTATTTGCAAGACTAGGACACCTGTCTGCATGAACGCAGCGGCTCTTACCTGGGCGGACAGGCAGATACTCTGCAGGACACCACCCCCGTGGCAGGTCGGGTGCTGGGATTACAGAACGATGTGTTGACTTGAAACCGCAGGTCTCGGTAGCATCCGGCCCTCGTGGTCATCTGCCCTGCAGGAAAGGGTGCGACATATAACGAGGACTCAGAAATGTGCCCCGTGGAGACAAGCAGAAATGGCAGAGGAAGAGCAAATGAAATCTCTTTTTAAAAAGGATTTACTATTTAGGCATGTCTTTCTGCTGATGACCAATTGGCCAACTGTTGACATACTAGTCCTTTTCTGACCTGTCTTCATGATTTTTATCAGGGGATTTCATCAATTCTAAGGTGTGCGTACTTCCCTCCTGTATCTTCATATCTTTAAAGTCAAGATGTGTCTTTGTCTCGTAATTGGTGCCAACATACATTTGATGACACATCATTCTTTCCTATTGTTTCCGGAGTTGGGAACACCACCCACTTCTCAAAAGAAACACAATACGTCTGATTTGTGTTTCCACTTGAAAAGTCGCAATAGGAAGCAATCGATAATAAGCCAGAAAGGAATACAGACAAAAACACATTAAGCAGTTTATCACCAGAGAATTCAGTTGAATTTTACCAGGGTTGTAAGATGAACGGAGGCCTTTGCACAATAATGACTTTGGTGTTGTATCGAATGAGGTTAGTGGAAATGCTTGAAATGAAAGCTGGTTCGAACCTCAGCCCCCATTCATGTCCCCAGTGCTGTTTACAGCTTTGCAAACGTGCCCCAATTTGTTCAATATTTCAATTCATTAAATTTACCAAAAAAGGTACTATTCTTTACATGAGGTTCCTGGAACAGTCAAAGTCAGAGAGGCAGAAAGTAGGATGTTGGTTTGCCAGGGGCTGGGAGGAGGGGGAACGGGGAGTCACTGTTCCATGGGCGCAGGGTCTCAGCCTGGGAGGATGAACAGATCTGGAGATGGACGGTGGGGATGTTTGCACAACAGTGTGAACGGACTTAACAGCCCTGAGTCCTACACTCAGGAACACTCTGTCAAGTATATTTTACCACAATACTAAGGCAGTTCAAACTAGATACACATTTTGAAGGACAATGTTAAAGAGTTTATCCTATGGAGAGAAAAATAAAGAAAAAGAACCCAACTGGTATTGATTAAAAATGAACACAATTAAAATATAGTAAGATCTACAAATTATTTCATTGCTGTCTTTGGAAAGCCCGATGGAGTCCTGCGACTCTTGTGGCTCCTCTGTCCCCCACGTCTGCCCCTCAAGCCCGGGCATAACTCAGCACCCCTCCTGTGCCCAACTGGATTCCCGCGCCAGGCAGATGTTCAGAGCAAGGAACAGACCAAACATACAGTTTCGGAGGAGAAAGCGGCAGATTATAGATGCGAGACACAACCATCGCTAACACTCGGGTCCATGTGAAGACAAACCCTTCTTTACTCAAGGAAAACCAAAAGTCTTTAAAACACATCACACAGTGTGGCTAAGCTCTGTCAGAAGTCAGTGCTTTAAACGGGGAAAGTCACACCCTCTAGGAAAATAGTTTTCTTAAGCAGTCAGAAGAGAGACCTCCCTGGTTCTGGGGAGCCGCCATGAATCTCCTGTGTCTGAGCCCCGAGCTGCCCACTTGGAGGGGTTAAGCCCAGAGGGTGCTGATGAAGGACAAGGGGTGGTGGTCAGGACCTTGGCAGTTTTGTAAAATTTTTCAGTTCTCTGCTGATTTGATACAATTATATTTTTAACCAAGCTATGTAGTTTTTATTTTATGCTCCCCAATGTAACTTCTGCAATTATTTCTTCCCAATTTCCATGAGATCTGATGAGGAATGGGTTATTAAAAATGACTTTGAGAATGATCATGGAATACTTCTGCAGAAATTTAAGAAAATTTACTTAAACACATCGATAATCCTGAAGAAGAGTGTGTCCATGAAAGAGTAAAGTTTAAATCACACGTAATGAATGCCCCTAAACACCAAACAGGGTCAAGTTCACTGAAGTTGGAACTCCACCCACAAGGCAACAGAACTGTAATAAAATGAATATTCCAAGGAGTCTGGTAAGTTCGCAGCCCCAACACTTGTTCTAAAATGCAGATGTAGGAAAGTCAGAGATGGGCTTGGGGACTCACGTGGGTCACTCGAATGGAAAGAGTACGGTGACAGTTCCCGGTCCGTGCGTTCTGAGCAAGACTCAGGAGTGGATCAGCAGGCGCAGGGCTGCGTGGGCCCCTGCAGGCCTACAGATACAGCGCTCCGTAAACCCAGCAGGCTCCCTGCTTGACTCTACCTCGAAAGCAAGTGTGTCCCACACCGTTGCACAGTGTCCTCCAGGTAGGGACAGCCAGCCCTGCAGCCTGTCGCTATGCCCCACACAGCACAGATGGAGACACGCGGATGCAGTCACGTCCTCTACCCAAGTCCTGGCAGGAAGGGGGAAGCAGGGCTCTGCTCTGTGTCCTCTCCCATATTCCCGTACGTGCTTTCCTGGGGTGGGTCATGCTCCCTTCCAGCTCTGGCTTAAAGTCTCCGGGCTGCCTGCTGGACACACAGACCACGCTGTCTAACAGATACACAGACAGGCTGCAAGAAACCCTACCTGCCCTGAGGTCTGCAGTCTGGGGTCTCCCATGAGGTCAACAGGGTCAGTCTTGTAGCCCCGAGTCCACACCTTCCTCCAGGTATTCCTCCTCCTAAGTCCACACGTCAAACTGCTAGCAAAGACATTTCCTTTGAAACACACACACACTCACTCACTCATGCCACTCGCAAATTAAAAGCCTGTTTTTCTTGTTTTAAACTCAAGGTTTCAGAGCCCTGGCCTTCCAGCTCCAAGGCGTCCCTCGTGCTGACCTCCCTGCTCCTAAGTCTCTCTAGATGTCCTCCACTGCTATCCCCTCCGCATGCCTGGCAGATTTCACCCCTTTAAATGAGACCCAAATACCCCTTCCTCTGAATCTCTCTGGTCAATGGTTCTTGGTCTGGAGTGGGTATCAGAGCCGTCTCGTTCATTACAACACAGAATGCGCTGCCCACCTCCAGAGTTTCTGATTTAGCGGGTCTGGGGTAGGGCCCGAGGATCACATTTCTGGCCAATGCCCAGGGGCTGCTGGGGCAGCTGGTGCAGGGACCACACATTGAGAACCCCTGCCTGGGCAAAATCTGAAGCCGGGATTTTTAGGTCTAGAACTACAGGTGTGACGGACTAAAAAGTCAGTATTTGGTCTTTGGCCCTGGTTCCCAGCTAGAAGCTCCTAAAACCCTGGAAACCACAGTTACGAATGTAAAGGCTGTAAGAACGTCTTTTGTATGCTGAAACAAATAAACAAATCATCAAATGGGCAGAAGACATGAACAGACACTCTTCCAATGAAGACATACAAATGGCTAACAGACACATGAAAAAATGTTCAAAATCATTAGCCATCAGGGAAATTCAAATCAAAACCACATTGAGATACCACCTTACACCAGTTAGAATGGCAAAAATGGACAAGGCAGGAAACAACAATTGTTGGAGAGGATGTGGAGAAAGGGGATCCTTTCTACAATGTTGGTGGGAATGCAAGTTGGTACAGCCACTCTGGAAAACAGTGTGGAGGTCCCTTAAAAAGTTAAAAATTGAGCTACCCTATGATCTAGCAATTGCACTACTGGGTATTTACCCCAAAGATACAGACGTAGTGAAGAGAAGGGCCATAAGCACCCCAATGTTCATAGCAGCATTGTCCACAATAGCTAAATTGTGGAAGGAGCTGAGATACCCGTCAACAGATGACTGGATTAAGAAGCTGTGGTCCATATATACAATGGAATATTACTCAGCTATCAGAAAGAACGACTTCTCAACGTTTGCTGCAACATGGATGGCACTGGAGGAGATAATGCTAAGTGAAATAGGTCAAGCAGAGAAAGACAATTATATGGTTTCTCTCATCTATGGAACATAAGAACTAGGAAGATTGGTAGGAGAAGAAAGGGATAAAGAAAGGGGGGTAATCAGAAGGGGGAATGAAGCATGAGAGACTATGGACTCTGAGAAACAAACTGAGGGCTTCAGAGGGGAGAGGGGTGGGGGAATGGGATAGGCTGGTGATGGGTAGTAAGGAGGGCACTGGGTGTTATACACAACTAATGAATCATGGAACTTTACATCAAAAACCAGTAATGTACTGTATGGTGACTAACATAATATAATAAGAAAATATTAGTATAAAAAAAAAAACAAGGGGCAAGGATTTAATCAATCAGGACTAAGTTGCAAAATCTCCGTAGAAACAACCCACAGGGCTCAGAGAGCTTCTGGGTTGGTGAGCGCACCCCTGTGCTGAGAGGGCAGCACCCCCCAACTCCACAGGGACAGAAGCTCCTGCGAAAGGGATCCTCAGATTAGTCTCCCCACGTCCCCCTTCCTCTGGCTCTTCACTCCTCTCCCTTAGAATGCTACACTTCATCTTAGCCAAAGGGCCGAGAAGCCCTGCTCTCCCTTAGAATAAACTAGTACTTGCGAGTACTGAACCTTCCTGGGTTCTGTGAGCTGACCGAACAACTATCAAACCCGAAAAAGAGGAATTGCAAGAACCCCCAACTTTGTAGCCACGTCAGACAGAAGTGTGGGTACGTGGGGCACCCAGTACTTGTGACTGGTGCTTTAAATGGGAACAGTCTTCTGGGACTGAGCCCTTAAGCCTGTAGATTCTGCGTAACTCCAGGTAGCTCAGGTCAGAAAGGATCTGTAGCCACCCCCTTGGGCACTGGACAAGGGGGGGCCTTTGTCATTGCAAACAGCACACACCTAGTGTCCGAAGTGTTGTGAGTAAAGACAGTTCAGATGAGGCTGGCTCAGGTTTGCACTCATGCATCCTGGCAATGGTAATGAGGACCCCACTCCCCCTCAAAGCAGGCAGGTGTGGGCAGCCCACATGTTGAGTCCAAGGACAAGGTTCAGTGAAGACGTTGGAGTGCCTTTCTGGAAAGCAGAGAGCACATGCTGCCTGTGTCCGTAATCCCCCCAGTGTGCGTGGGTCAGTTTGTCCCCTCACTTAACAGAGTTTTTAAGCCACTGGCCAATTTCATTATATTCAGGAACTTCTACGTTCAGACAAGTTGATAGTGGGAGAACTAATGCTTAGCCAAAAACTCATTGAAGTAAGTAGGGGTATATTCCCTTATTCATATATTACTTCGGATGAGCTGGGCACAGTTCTGATGACTCACTCGCCCACATATCCACGCAGGGATGAAATCTGCATCTATGCTTTGTGAACCCACTTTTCCATGACTAACAAGGAATAAGAGACTATAAAATCAAAAGGAAAAAAAAAGGAACAATGTCTGTTTAAGCTGTTCTGCAAAGAATCATGGGGACTCCCTAATTAAGCCAGTCTATCGCAGTGATCCAATTTATAGGAAGCCAATATTGCACAACAGCACGATTTCCTAAAATTGCTGAGTCTGTACGCCCTAATGAAAAGAGAAGGAAAGCTAATCTTTTCTTTCCACTTACATGTCAATTTAAAAGTCCACTTTTTTATTCTTTAACCAAACTCGTTTGACTTTTTAGGAGGTGTGACTCTATAAATAATGGCTTCAGTTTGGTTTCCTGTTTTGAAATTAAAGATGTGTGAAATCCAACCCTTCTGCTCCAGTCCCAACAAACAATCCAGCCTTAAGGGTTGCTGGGGGTTCTAGCAAGTCACAGGCTCTCGATTAAGCAAATACGGAATTTGGTTTTGCTTTGAAATAGCAGGAGAAGTTTACTTTATTAAAGTGCTTGTTTTTCTTCTTTATTGGAGACATTTGTTTGGCGTCACTCCTGGGTGCCTCAGCGTCAGCCAAGTCCCAGAGCTTTTACCTGTTAACTCGGTAAGAGGGAAATCTGGAGCTAGTAATTCCTGAAATAATTTAGTAACAATGTACTAAATACACAAATGTGTGACCCAAAACAAACCGGGGATTTGTTTGACACATGTGCGGGTCCTGACTCTGCCAGTTCTTTTCTTAGCTGGTGACTTTGGAGACCTTTCCTCTTTCTCAGCGGGGCCCCAGCGGCACATGGGCAACAGCACTGCTGTCGTGAAGCACAGCTACACATTTTGCAAGACTCTGGCAGGATCCCTGATCCCGCCTGCTAAATGCCAGGAGCGCTCACTCCCACTCATTGTAGCTAAAATGTCTGCGCACAGGGACAGCGCACTCTCGGGTTGACAACACCGTAGGATATCTGTGGATAAGGAGGAATATTTATGGTGAGTAAAAGAAAGGGGAAATGCAGTGTTGCCTTGAAATTTTTTGCAATTAATAGAAATAGAACAAAACAGGAGGGTGATTAGTAGGTTTGAAAACATACATTTAAGAAAGTGACAATGGTGAACGTGGTATGAAACAAAGTTTGTGTTATGTGGCTAAAAGCAACACTCGGAGGACCGTTCATGGTCAGAAATACTTACACCGATAAATAAGAACGGAAATCAATGAATGTGAGATTGAAAGAGGATATGGGGAAAAGAGCTCAAGGAAGTAGAGAGAAGTGATCTGCGTGGAAACGGAAATCAGTGTTTTAGCAAGTGACGTACACCAGTGTATTTGACTCCAGACAAAAACTTGAAGCAGCAAGTATGTTACAAAAGGAAAGCAGAAAATCCAAGAGCTGATTTTGGGGATGGGGTTGTCACCTCCAGTCCAGGATTCTGGGGTTAGATCCCACCAAGGAGAGGCAGGAGCACAGGAAATCCGGGAGCAGAGGACAGTCAGAGCCTCATCACCACCTGCCTGGCCGCCGCGGGTCAGAGCATGCGCTTTGGCAGGCATGAGCTTGGCAGTAATGCAGGCATTTTCCTGGGAACCATCTGTGACAGGGTTGGCTTGGCTCTACTCCTAACAGGTGATTTCTGGAATGTTCTACAACTTCTTGGTTCTTAAGTAGCCAGAGTGACTCTGAGAGCTAATGGGGTCTCTGAACTTTACTCCTCCACCCTCCAACTATTTTGTAAGCAAACGATCCCTTCTATTAAATACCTTCTGGCGTGATACACCTAGAATGGCTTGTGTTTCCCTGGCTAACCTGCTGCTGATAGACCAACTTAATGAAGAAAATAAGGAATAAGCACAAATATGCAAGATAGGAAATGAGAATAAGAAAATGTCCTACCCAGAAGAAATGAAGAGAATTTAATGAGGGAGCTTTGTTCAGATTTATAAGCATAATATTAAAAATCTTACGGAAAAAGGTGGTTTTTTGAATTAGCAAAACTAACTCCAGAAGAGAGAAACAATCTACGTGGTTTAGTTACCAGACAGAATACAAAACTGTCTCGAAGACCTAATTCCTCAAAATGCAAGAGTCGGACGTTGCAAATAGATCCCGCCACACATAACAGAAGAAATAATACCAATGGCAGTTAAATTATCCCAAAGCATCAACGTGAGAGGGAGGGGCAGGAGGGCAGGCAGTGGGACGGAAGGAAAGGAGGGTCCTCCTCATGCACAGGTGTGCAACGAAGGCAAGAGACAAAGCCAGGGCGTGGGAGAAGGGAGGAGGCGTTCATCCAAGGCTCAGGAGGACTGAGCACTTTGGGGAACAGAAGGGGAGCAACGCTGAAGGAGAGCAGGGGCCAGTCGGTGGTGAGGAAGCTTGGTACCTAGGTCCAGGGTATCCGAGGAGCATCGGCTTCGGAGAGGAGGAGTCGTTCCTCTGGAGCAAAGGCAGGGGTGAGTAACAGGGAGCTCTGGCTTGGTGGGAACACGCAGGGCCGACACTTGGCAGGAGCCTCCCTGCAGAGGGGATGTGAGCTGCCCGCGGGGACCTGCAGGGACACCCAGGGACCAGAGCCCATCACCGGACCTCGGGCCTGGCTTCCGAGCGACTTCCAAGGCCAGTCAAAGTGCTGTCTTCAGTTACCAGCCAGCAAGATCGGTAAGTAGGTCTGGGATTCTGTTAGCGGGAACTGCTTTCCAACTTTTACGTAATGACTGATTAAAATCACATGGGGAGCAGATGCTAACAGCCTGACTCCGGTCCTGGGTGTTTTCCAGGAAAGTTCTCGTCTGTAATTCCTCTCCCTGCCATCCACTTAACGCGTCTTAACTCCCTCCCAGAGAGCATCAAGCTGCCCTTGGACCATCCCAGTCCCTGGTGGGCAATCCCGTGGCTGCCATTTGTACACTGATGGCGATGTTCACCCAAGTTCCTGTTCTCTCTCTGCCAGCTCTTCCCGGGAAGTGGATTTCCCTGTGGTTCCTGAACTCCAGGATTGCAGAGGGGCCTGTGAGGGCTGCCTCCGGCTCCGGGCAGGGGCCTTCCAAGTGGGCTTTCCACACAATGTGTTAGCGGAGAAGTCCCTTCACAGAAACCCAATCACAGTGACTCCTTGGACGGGTTCTCGAACTGGGACTGGAGGGCTTTGGATTCTGCAGGGCTGGAGTGGGCCCAAGAATCTGCATTTCTAACAAGTCCTCACGTGATGTAGATGCTGCTGGCCTGGGGCCACTCATGATGCCCACGGCGCCTCAGTTACCCTTCCACAGGGTTTCCCACACAGTGATGTTATGCGGGTAGACAGCCAGGCTCTGGAGGGTGAAATAGGATTCTTTACCACTCCATACATCAGATCTCATGCCATCACTCCAAATCTGTGCCCACAAGCAAACAAGCCTGTGTGTGTGTGTGTGTGTGTGTGGGCGCACACATGTGCAAGTGTGTGTGTGTGTGTGTGCACGTATGCACCGTGCACTTGCTCTCTGCCCAAGAGAAAGGTCTCAGACTTTTAGGAATGATGCCCTCAGAATACCCACCAAAACATGGAGCCTATATTGGTAATTACTAAGGAATTCTGGGGGGTGTGGAAGGGTTCACTGTCACAGTCAGCTGAAATCACTGTGACAAGCATTATCAACAATGCTTGAGTATACTGCTCACGAGCCTGGACCACCGCATTAAACATGAGCTGTTCGCTCAGTACCTGAGAAGGACCCTCCTCGAATGGTGGGTGCAGACAGCATAGTAACGTGGGACGGGGCCATCGTCAGTTCAGAGGAGGGTACACCAGGAAGGGCTGCACGTGGGAAGGCCCTGGGATGGAATATATTAAAAAGCTCGCAGTGACCTTGGGTCAGAGAGCAGTTTGTCTTCACGATTTTCTACCTGTTTACGGCATTTGTGACGGAAACTAATGACGGCATCTGCAGATGGGAGCCTTCATGAAAAGGCACATCGGTCTTGCTGACATCACGGACGCCGGGCAGTGAGGGGGTGCAGGAGGGGCCCGACCGCCCAGGCGACCCTCACAGGACCTCCTCCTGGCCCGCAGCCTGTCCACTCACCTGCCCTGGCCTCTCCCTCACTCCCACTCATTCTCCCTGGAAGGCTCAGCATTGGAAGCCTCAAGGGCTGCCCACAGAGCTGACATTCTGGTTTCTCTTTGATCCATCTTGCAACTGTGGATTGACACAGAAAACCAAACTAGAGAGCGCAGCAGAGGCCCGGTAAACACACACCTGTGTCCGGGGCACACCGGCACACACCCGCACGTGCACTGAAACTCTCCTCAGTCCACGGCAGCGAGGGAGGCCGACGCCCAGTCCGTTTCCCTCCACAGGAGAAGTCTGGGGGCTGTGCCCAGACGGCACACCTGAGCCCCTAGGGAGCGTCCAGGTGTCCCATGGCCTGGCTACTTGGGAACAGGTTTACGTGATGCTTTAAGAAATGATTTTTCACAGTTAAGCCAGAGCTACAGAGCATCACGTGAAATCAGGACCTGAAAATCTACCCACTGGCTTCGCTAAGAACAATCAAAGTTCTTCTCTCACCCCTGAGCGTTAGCCTTAATTTCCGTGCGGTGCCCATCAGATCCTTCAGTATTTCCCTCCCATGCGCTCTCACAGCCCTGCGTTCCTGGGGTCTCCTCCCCACAATGCGTTCACCTTCTGTCCACCATCCAGTAACCTCACCTGAGGAGACACCTAAGCATTAAGCAGAATGAACAACCCTCATGCCTATGTACTGTGTCTATATCTTTTTTCTTTTTTAAAAAAAATATTTTATTTATTTGAGAAAGACAGAGAGCACTAGCAGAGGGGAGGGGCAGCAGGAGAGGGAGACACAGACTCTGCACCGAGCAGGGAGCCCCATGCTGGGCTGGACCCCAGGACCCTGGGATCACAACCTGAGCAGAAGGCAGCCGCGTCACCGGCAGAGCCACCCAGCGCCCCTGTCTGTGTCCTTTTTCAAAGGGCTTTCTTGGGTCCTTCATCAGGGACTTTTGCTCACCTCGTTAGGAGTTGCATACGCAAGACTTCAGGGAATCTGTTCTCTGGGTAAGGCAGGGTGTTACAGGCGGATGCAATGTCACGACAGACGCCAAGAGGCCAGCCGGGGAGGGGAAGACAGAACTCTGTAAAGGTTTCAAAGCACCAAACAGAATGACAGCTTGGGGCATCGGTGTGGGACAAGTGGCTCCAGGACATCAGGAGGCCTGACTGCCCATAGCTGCGGGACGCCGAGCCGCCACACCGTCCTGGCTGCGGGGACAGGGCTCGGACAGACGACCTGAGTCAGCAGAGGGGAGGCAGGCTCCATCAGGGAAGCGGAGAAATCAGAAGACGGGTCACAGGAACGCGTCTCTGCACCAAAGACGCCAAGTCATCTGTTCCCCAAACGGAAGCTTCCAGGCAGTGCCTCCGGCCCTCCGTTCACACCGCGGCCCCTGAGGTGCCTCCACGTCCTGCCCGCGGGCCTCTGTCACAGAAGGGCGGGAACATGGTGGGCCACCCTTGGACCCCTCAGCTGCTGCAGGTACAAGCCTGCGCGCCCGCCCGTGCACGCACATCTCCAGGAGTGCGTGTGTGCACTCACACAGGCCTACACCCGTGTGTGCACAAACACGGGCCACTCTGAAGATGGAGACATTATCCCAAAGGGAGGAATATGCTCCTCGTCCCTGCCCTGGGGCCACACGGACAGTAAGATCATGATCCGAGTCCCTCTTGCTTCCAGAGTTTTGTAACCTAAACTGTCTGGTTTCTCAGCAAAGCTGTAACATTAACAGAAAAGAATCGGGACTGACATTTATTTGGCCAAACAGAGTGTTAGGAGCTTTGCAGGTAGTCTCTCATTTAATCCTTCAAGGAACCCTGTAGAGTAGCTTACACTATTATCCTCTTTTTATAGATGGGCTCACCAAGGCATAAAAGGCTTAAGTGGCTCATATGGTCACGAGTTTTTAAGAGGCAGGGCTTTGCGGGGACTCCTGGCAGGCCGGTCACAAACACCACGCTGTCTCCTCCAGCTCAGCGAGGCACGGCGTGTCACCTCCCGCCACGGTCTTTCTGTCCAACGTGAGATATGCAAGTAGAAACTGTAACCTCTTGTTTGATGTTTGTTTGAGACAGAAAGAGACGTGTACATTTTCTATTTCAGAATTCTTCATACACTGGAGGACAATTGTTAAACTCTATTCACTGGGAGCTGAGTAAATGCCTGGAAGCATGGGGACCAGAATTCTGGATGATGGAAGTCGCTTCCAGGCCCTGTTCCCTACTCCGTGTCCGGGAGCAGGAGGGAGGGGGAAACCGGGAGGTCTGGGGAAGCTGCCCCCATGGAGGGTACTCATGTTTCTGGGTAACAGCGGGATAACCCCAAACCACCCTTTCCAAACACGGCCTTCACATATTTCTAAATCACAAAGTCTTTGAGGTCCTGCATTTGTCCCGTTGACAAACAGACCCTTGGTGGCTGGTGTGCCGGATGCAATGCTAGACCCTGAGACGCAGCAGCTAATTAACAACAGCGAAGGCCACGACCAACCACGACCCAAGCTTGTTCCAGGCTGTCACAGAAGCTAAATACAGACAGTGCAGCAAATAGCAAAACCAGACGTATGCCAGGCCAGGCGCAACAGAGCCAGACATCTGGGCCAAGGAATTGGAGAATGCTGCTGATTTGGGGTGGTGGGGACCACGGCCTGTGGCCTGGGGGCGTCCTAGAGCTCAGTGTCGGTCCGCAGGGCGGAGACACACTCAGAACCCAGGCAACAGCAAACCCCGGGCACCAAGTCCTGTCCTTAGACCAAGGAAAAGTTCAGAACAAGGAGAAAACTTACAAACAGGAAATCGGTACAGAAGAGACTCAAAACCAAAGAGAAACAAATCCGAGTGGTGCTCGATTCCACAGCCGTGTTGGAATGATTCATTTCCATGCAGCTGACGTGCCCAGATTCTGGGCATTCTGCATAGACTGACTTGAGGGCTTATATAAAATTATCCCTTCAAGTCCTACTATGGCATTTGCCTCTGCATTTTCAGAAGGAGAATTACAACTGATGTCTCACTGCTTTTTCACCAGGATTAAATCAGATCACGGGACAGGCAGGCAGGGGGAGTTGCTGGCTAAGCACGATACTAGCCACACGCCTGAGTGGGCAGGGTGCCAGGGCTCGCCATCCACACGGACGACAGAAGACATAACAGGCCAGGTGCTCACTGCATGGCCCAGGGATGCTGATATCCCAGATAATGAAGATTGAAGTGGCAAGGCTCACCCACATATCACATCTGTATGTAGGTGGCAGGAGCGCTTGAAATCTCAATTTGAATTTTATTTCCCCAGCCCGTATCAACAAGGATAGACAGAAATATGAATTTAAATATTTCTGGCTTTGAGTGTTTTCAAATTTCTGAATATTCTGAGAAAATAAAAATACACAGAGACAGCCATGTGCCCAAAAGCATTTAGGGTCTCCGGGCTCTACTTTTACAGCAGGGTAGAGATGTTTCAGATGATTTTCCTGGGAAACGGGGTCTCCTCTGCCACCTAGCTGAAGGCTTACTAAGACTTAGGCGTCATTTCTCGGACTGAGGACATGTCTGTGAAGCAACTTCTCAACATTGCTCATAATCGCTCAACTACTCGTCAGGAAGCAAAATCACAGAGCACACAGGAATGACAGAATCACACTGGCCGGTGTTTTAAGATGACCCGTATTAACAGAGAAGAGAAGAGTCTAGCATTTAAAGGCTAAAGCAATGAAGTTGAAGAATGTGAGCCTGTAGCTGGGGGGAGCCCAGAGCTGAGCCCTGCTGCTGGAAGGTCGAGATTTTCACAAGCAAAGAGCTCAGGCTGGACTTTTACCTTCTCATGGAAACCAGCCCTGGCCACTTCTCCAGAAATCATTTTTAAATCTTCATATTTTACCAAAGTATCTGGAAGGGGAATATTCCGTGTTGAAGGCTATGATTTTACCAAACAATCTCCAGGTTTTCACTAATTCTAACTGTAGAATGAATTCCAGCTGTTGTCAAAGGCAAAGAAAAAGAAACCAATCATATAAGCGAAACTACACGGAAAACTAGAAGATATTCCACAAATGAACGCATGCCGTCTCTTGAGAAGCGTGCATCATTCCTATCACGAGGGCTAGATATTCACGGACGTGTAATGAGTGAGCACTGAGGAGCCTCGCAATCGGAGGAGTGGGGAGAAGGCCAGGAAAGCAGAGTGGGTGACGTCCCGGGAGCTTCTCAGAGTCTCAGTGACTCCCAGGTGTGTGTTAACGGGCAGCTCTGTCTGGCACGATCACGCTGAGCTTATGGAGTGCTAACGTGTCCCAGAGCCCGGAGGGTGGTGAGGACGGTCATCTGTGGATGGCCCGTGATGTCCTCATGCATTTCTCCTGCTTAACAAGGACCCGGCCCGAATCCAATTTCCCTGATGCCCTGACCTGTCCAAAACGGCGGAGCGCGGCGCCACTCGTCCTGCTGTGGGTCACCAGCACCCATCTTTATGGTGTGGCCACCAGGGGGGCTGCGGGCCTGGGAGCCCCGTGTGCACTCTCCCCATAGCAGAGCACGCTGAGAGGAGTCTGGTGCGACTCCGTGATGGGAGTGTGAGGGGCTGACCTCAGACGGACACTTGAACCCACTGCCCCTGGTCGGGCAGGTGTGCCCGAATGCGAGAGGCTCTGGGGGTGGCAAAGGACCCCTGCTCCCTGGGAAGAGTCACGCTTCTCCGTTTCACCCTGGTCCTCTGAGCGAGCTGGAGGAGATGGGCAGGGGTGGACATCACAGCCCAGGCCCCCGAGGAAGGTGCTCCCTCTCCAGGAGATGAACCTTTCCTTGCTTTCTCCTCTGCTTTTTGGGGGCTAAGATGTCAATGGGGGGTAATGCATTTTGTAACCTAGCAGGGTCTCGGATAAAGACACAGCGGCATTTTCATGAACTTGGCTCAAAGGTAACCCAATGAAGGGAAGAGAGAACGAGAACTGTCTCAAGTTCTCAGGGACCAGAAGGACAAGCTCGGCCGCTTCGTTTAAGTGTAAAAAAAGGAAAAGGCACACTTTCTGCAGGGTCCAAAGCATTCCAGCGAGCGAAGTACAGTTGGGAAAGATCCACCCTGGAGCAGCGGCTATGAAAAGGGAGGGTGACGTCAGCCGATGAGGTGAGTGAGCTGCCTCCATCGTGCTGCTGGGACGGACACTCGCAAGGGTGGCCGAACCTCGTTCCCTGCGCCGTGCTCCTGGGCCCCCTAGCACTCTCGGACCTGTGCACCAGGTACCTCCTCTCTGGAGAACGCGTGTGTTTCTGAGGACAGAGCCAGTAGATGTCTCTTTTCCTTACGCTCTCCCCTATCACGTCAGGCCTCACACACGTAAGGAAGAGCTGCTGGACTGAAGTCCTCCCTTCCTTGGTTGACGTGCGGACGCGCCATGTTTCCCCGGCTGTAACGCTAGAAAGGCCCTGAATACTTTTCATGTGAAGTAACGGTTATGTTACTGTTTCACGGTTCAATTCACAGACGGGAAATGAAGCAAAAGTCTCTGCATTTTCCCCACTGACTGTAAGAAGTTTGAGGTTCGGATCCGTGCCCACAAACACCTGCTGACTGAACAAGTGAAGGAATAAATGAAGGGTTGGATATCAACAAGAGAAGGGCAAGGATGCTAATGATCCCATTCCATTTTCTAAACTTGATCATTAAACTAATAAAGTTTATGCCTTCGAATATCGGTAGATGGCAAAGACAATATTATTGGGAAAGTACAAGAGAGGTTGGTTTACAGCCAATTTTAAGACTTGTGGAGACATGTTTAAAGATTTTATTTATTTGAGAGAGACAGAGAGAGAGAGAGAACACGTACACGAGCTGGGGGAGGAGCAGAGGGAGAGGGAAAGAATCTCAAGCAGGCTCCTTGCTGAGTGTGGAGGCCAATGCGGGGCTTGATCTCACACCCCGGAGATCATGACCTGAGCTGAAACCTAGAGTCGGACGCTTAACCGACTGAGCCACCCAGGTGCCCCTAGTATTTGTCTGAGAAATTTTAATTGTGAATCAGGTCATATTTTCACTTAAGCAAAAAGCATTATCCCCAGACATTGCACGGAGTGTAGTGGAGAGCTTAGAACATAGCTATAAGCCAGATTTTAATAAGCATTTCACTTGGAAGCAAATCAGCACTTTGAGATTAGTTATTTGAAATGCACTGAACCACCTGAAACAGAGGTTGATTTGTAAAAATTACAGCATATGTCATTTTGAGAAATGGCTGATGCCTCTACATTGGAAATGAGAGTCTAGCGATGTCATTACCATGTGATAAAATTGTCCACCTTACAGTCAGACATCATCAGCTAAGTCAGTTCCTATGCTAACCGTATTCTTGGCTTCCTGTCTCTGTGTGAGCCCTGACCTCTCACCAATGCCCCAATACTGGCTGACAGTCCGGTCCAGGCACAACTAAGCAGGATCATTGAAATAAAAAAATGTGGTCATATCATAAAAGTGAGTGGAAAGGAAAAAGGAGCAGGGGAAACTTGACAGAAAAGAAGATGAAAGGTCGGACTTGCCCTGTGTCTGTCAGGAAATCTTATTTTCCAGAGAGAGATGGGTCCATTAGAATAGAGAAGGAAATGGGGCCTCTTTAAAACAAACAAAGAAACAAAAACACAACTATTATGTTTCCTCTGTTGATGCCAGGTGATGTTTCTTGAATGAAACAAGAGGGAAGATGTAGGGGAGTTTCCAAGTGTCTTTCCCAGATCATTAATTCCTTAACTGGGTTATTTAAAGGTCCCCTTGTAGGCATGAAGTTCGCAGGGAGAGAGCTAAGAAAAGTATGCTTTGAAAGGTTTCACTATCCAGGATGTCGGAAGGTCTGTGCAACTAGAGATCTTGAAAACACAACATGGGCAGATAAAATGAAAATGGTGTCCATGCCTCCCCTTTGCCTTGGGGGCTCGGGTTGAGAATGTTGGGTGATACACAGACCAAGGTCCCCAAGAAAGGAAGACAAGAATCGAGTGCTCTATCAGATTCGCTGGTGAATTTAGTTTTTCTCGCACAAAACGGAACACATGAGAACAGACTCATTTTAAATGGTCAGCCTCCAATGTTAATCATTCAGATGGTTAAATGTGCTATTTTCAGATAATACAGAATTTAAAGAACCTGGCCTACCTTTCAGACGCAAGAGGCTCCAACAGCACAGAATGAATGAAACGCTGTATAAATTTCGAGTAACTATGGGCTTATCTCCAGAAGATGTGTGTCATCAGATACCATCAAATCCTGAAACACCGAAGTTCAAAAAGGCATAGACAGCGAACTCTGGGCAACTGTTTCATCAAGACAACCGCTTGGTATCAAGTCTGGGGAACGAAACGCCCCCAACTGAAAATGAATCACTGTCATTAATCCTTGGCAAATAACCCAGTGATTTCAGCCTACTGGGGGAGGTGTGACAACTCCATCAAACACAGATCCAAAAATAGCCCATGTTAGGACTGAACAGGACAAAGCTTTGACCTTCAAGTGGTCGCAAAAGGAAGCACTGCCTGGTCCACCAGGGCCTTCTACTCGCCGCCTTTCAGGCTTCTGTTCAGGGGATGGCCATTCCCATCGATCAGAAAATGCTCTATTGTGAAGGGAAGACGTAGGCTGAAATCACTGTGCTTCCTGGTAGAATCATCTTTGTTCAAGAATGTGAACGGACACCAGCCTGTGAGCAACGTGGACAGTTAGAAGTCTGCCCATGGTGGGAGGCACACGGGGTCAGTTGAGCTGTTTGAATCCACACCACCTGCTGGGTTATCTGGGACAATCCCTGAAACTTCTGAGCCTCTGGTTTCTACAGAACGAGGGGAAATAATAACAAGACCTCCGAGACGCAAATAATGATTGCTTCCAGGCACTGATACTCGTAAAACCTTACGCCTCAAGGACATGAAGGGCTGTTGCAAAGATTTGGTGGGTGGTGCTCTCCTGCAGCCCAGAGCTGCCCCCCAGCAAGCACGTCCTGTCTCCACTCTCAACCCCCGCTGCGGGTTTCCACAAGACAGTGTACGTCACAACACACAGTAGGTGCCCAATAAATGGCAACAGTGTTTTTCTCACCATCCTCTTGCTCCTCTGGAGAATTAATCCTGGGGGCGCTGAGAGAGCAGGAGAGTGAAGGCATGCTGTATCCTTTCACGGAAACAGGGGAGGGTCCAGGTAACCCTTCCTGAGGGTTCCCATGTGGCCAGTGAGGGGTACTTGGAGTGAGTGCTGAGTCTCGGGGCCCAGGCAGGTCAGGTTTCTACCGGGAAGACTCAGAGGAGCCACATCCTACCCAAGCTGGTGAAGGTCAGGCACCCTGTGCCCCATCTAGTTGTGGAACTGACAAACCCTAATTTCCCATCACTTTTTCCACCCAAATTGAAAACAAACAACGCATTCACTGACTCTATAATGCAATTCTTTAAGCAAATGACTACGGAATGGGTTCTGGGTTGGTTTCCTCTAGAAACCTCAATGTGTGAATTATTCCCGAGGGCTAATCACACATTCAGCATTTTCGGGATCCTGAGACAACTAACTCGGTAACAGCTGAGGAAACCAAGTGCTCCTTGGAACGGCTGACTCGCAAAGGGGACATGAGTGAAGCTGCCATAAGAAACAGAGGTGCAGACCCACCACCCTCTGCAGGCGTTCCCATGCAATTCCTTCTATTTCTTCCACCAAATGAAAATGTACAAAGAAGAGTTCTGAAAATCCTTACAACGTCTTTACACAAATATAAAGCTTTGTCATTGTTATTTTAATCAAACTCTATTAGATATTCCTAAATAGGGATGGATAAAATCAAGTATATTCAATATAATCTGTGAAAGCATGAGCGGTGGTTGTAAGATCAGAAGAAAAAGAGAGGAGAAATAAGTATGATTAGAAATTAATTTTCCCATTTCACGCACAGGGGATGCCTGTGAACATAGTTCTGTTCCTCCATTCCCTGAGTGGGGGGCACATGGCAGCTCCTCTGGTCCCATCCCCAGTGAGGGGGCCCCATATACTCTTATTTTGTAGAGAGGAGTATATTTGCTTGCTCTCCTTGTGTGCAGAAGGGAATCATATTTTTCCTTAGGAAGCTCTTAATGTCAGAATTTAAATATGATTTCAATGTTTTACTTTTAGTTAATAATGGGAAGTTACTGTGTGTCAAGCACGTTAGTGTTAACTGTCCAGACTTAATGTTTTTTGGTTAATCTTTGTTTTTCTCTACTTTTATCATGTCTTTTATTAGAACTACTATTAACAATATATGAATTTATTTCTACTTTTTCCTTATTCGTTAGATTCTTACTTTATGCAACTCTCCATTTTGTGTACCTATTTACTTAAATGTACACCTGTCTAATTTCTTAATTATTAAAAGCTGGAATTCACAAAGCTGAAATCTGTCTATCTTTATGAAAACTTGTCTGTTCTCTAAATATCAGAACTGAGTATTGTGTTTCTAAATTTGAAAAATTTACCCGCCACCCTTTGTCAGACAATATGTCTGGCTCTAGCTGAGAATGTTCCTGTACTGAACTAACTTTATCAATTTAGACATTCTTTTATACGCAAACAATGAATCATGGAACACTACACCAAAAACTAATGATGTACTGTATGGTGAATAATGTATCCTAAAAAATAACTTAGACATTCTTATGATCAAATTTTTATGGTATTAACATGACCAAGTCATTGACTCTCATGAGAAATTCTTCTTTCTGACATGCTGTTTCTAGTCATTTCCACTGCAATTTGCATAAAATTCCCAGAGTTTCTGAGTGAATTTCAATATACAACTTCATAGTAAATTTTGTGAGCAAGACCAACTGACAAAAACCTCCATCTGTATCACAGTATTTTCAATGTGAGCCTCTGTTTCGTATCACCAACACGATACATACAATAATTGAGTGAATTTCATTTCAATAATCTCAAATAATGAAACTATTCTTTATCAAATCTTCACTTAGAAAGTAGAAACCAATTCAGTGCATGACTTCCTCAGAGCCACACGCTGACGTAGATGACCGGAGAAGGCAGGCGAGGCCTTCGAGGGACATTCAGAGCCACTGCTCTCTGCTCTCCCTCTGGGGACTGGCTACTCGCCTCAAGCAGAAGCCCTGAGCTACCTGCCCGTATGCGGTGAGGACCCATGAGTGCAGCGTGCCCATGGCCCCAAATGCACCCTGGCCCCTCAGGGCTCACCACCAGGGGAGGCGTGAGAAGTGACCTACCCCCTCCGCAGGACACGGAGCACTCGGAGCGGACGATGGCCCACGTGTAGCGAGGCTGGCCACCAGGCTTCTTCTCCCCCCGCAGCCGAGGCACCGAGTACTCCCAGGCAACACCCGGGTTCCTTCCCTGAAACAGAAGCTATAAAATAAAAAAGGGGGAAAATAGAGCAAGTTAAAATGGAACTGATAAACATAAGCTAATTTTTATTTTTTTTAAATAATACTTAATAGTATCAACAATAAGTTGGTTGCAGTGAGAAACATTGTCCAGCCTCCAAAATTTATATGAACTTTCTAAACAGAAATGAACTGTCAGCAAGAACCAAGCACATTTAGAAAAACGTCAGCAAGAACCAAGCACATTTAGAAAAATGTAGACATTTCACTCTTTTGTCTTATATTTAGTATATTCCTCCATGCAAGCCTTCGAACACCTTTGCAACCTAACTAAATATTTGGTTACTTCCCCCAATGTTCCCTTGGGATCCCCTGCAAATCCTGTCCATCGGAGTGAATCAGAAAGCGATGCCTGTAAAGCACTGTCCGGCTTCCCAGTGAGCTCCAAGCAACCCAGGACCTTGAGTGGTATCACCCATGCCACCACCAAAGCCAAGTCAGAGGACCTGCTAGTGTGACTGGACGCAGAGGTCTTTCGCCAACTGGCATGCACCCTGTAGTTCCAGGAGAAAACTGTTTTATCAGTAAAGATCTTTTAGGTTGAGCCTGTCCGTGAGCCGTGGCTTAGCACCTTGCGTTTGGACTCTATCTCCTAGCCTGAAACCCGATCGTATGGACCAGTCCCTTTTCACTCATGAATGTTTCAGATCCACTGATCTCAGTGAGAAGGTTTTTTATCTTGGAAACCTCACCATTAATCCATTGATAGAAATTCCATCTTTGAGGCTTAGAGCCTGTATTGGTCCTGCTGTGATGCGCTTCCCTGACAACCTGGCACTGCGTTCCCCTCCCTGACAACACAGCATAGTTGCTGAAGGTGTTGTAGGACAGGGGCGAGCCCCGGACAGGTGGCCGCACAGCAAGGCCACTGAGATGCTCTCCCTTCTGACATCCTGAGTCTTTGCAACTCTGCTTCCCTCCAGAACAGTTCCTAATAAGCCATGTTCATCTTCACACTTGACCTATCTCACCTTGTGTGTGATTATTCGAGCTGAAGCCTGAGAGGATGGGAGAAATAATCAGGGCAGGAATTCAGGGCAAGGAGAACAGCTCAGAGTCAGGAGGGGAGACAGAGGTGGGATGTGTGCAGATGCGGCGGCTGCCCCCAGACCACCCGGAGAAGCATCTCCCAGGAAGATACAGGAGGACAGGAGGGGGATGCCTGGCCCCAGAGCAGGTGGGGAGCATCTGGGGAGCTCACTTCTGCATACCCAGTTGTGGGCTAATAGGGTAACTTTTGAACCAAGTGCTTTAACCGTGCACAGAAACACAGAAAGGTAAGGAGTTAGCATATCCAGTGCCAGCCACCTCCATCTGCCCAGTCCCATGGGGACAGATCGTGTTGTAGGAAGAGCCTAATTACAGCTTGTGAGCCTCTGTGGTCCTGAGTAGAAAACAGAAGGGCAATGGGTCAAGAGGTGGTTGTGCGGCCCCCTCCTTGCACACCAGGACCCGTGTGAGGGCACAGCGGGGGCCTTGCTTCTGGGGGCTCATCACACTCCCATTCCACAGGATTCAGTGGAAAGCTGACCTCACCCCAAACAGAGGCACCAACAGAGTCCCCCGAGCATGCCAGCTTCTCACTTCCAGAGAGCTTTCAGGATGGGGCAGACTGGTAAAAATCCACCGAGAAGGACCCCCAGCAGGAGCCGCATGACGTGCACAAATACAGATGTGATGAGGCCCCAAGAACGGGAAGAGCCTGAGCCCACGGCCCCACCCAGTGCATCCATTAGTCTTGTTTCCGATATGCCATCAAACCGCACACATTACTCTGTGCCAATAGCCCTGGATCGGCACCAACACCCGAAGACCCGCACTCCCAGCCCAAAGACGAGAAGCCTGGGGTCTACCTCCACAACCAGCGTTTCGTTGGTCGGCCCAGACGAGGTTAAGCTCTCCGGCTCGTGGGAGGACCGTCTGTACTCGAACGTGGTGCCTGAAAACCTGTAGCGGCCGGGCCAGTCGACCGTCCAGTGTCCGTTCAGGTGGTATTTTTTGAGGGCATTGCGCACAGAGATGTAGGAGGTAGACACGTTCATCTCGTGGATGCGGATACTCCGGGCGCCAGCAGGAATGGTGACCACCTGATAATACTCTACAGTAAGGGACACAGGAGCGGGGGAATGTGGTAGCTCATTGGATAGCGCCGAGGCGCAAGCCCTATGCCCCCGGGGTTCCCCACCACCAACACCTAAGGATCCACATTGGGAACCAGGAGAAACTGTGGTGTGGCAGTCAGTTCCATCGGGTCTTTAAGTGACTTGTTGGTTTTTTTTTTAATTGGAGCAGAGCTATTACCATTCTCGCTAATAGTAACCTAGCAACCACTTCCCACCCAAAGGAAAGGCTTGACAAGCATAGCAGGGAAGGAGATTGTGTAGGTCTTTGCAGGACCCTTAAGGCTGCTGTTTCCACTGCACCTCAAGGGGTTCCCGCCAGGAAGTTCCACTCGCCATCTTCTCCGCTCAACACCTGCAGGCAGCTCCGCGTACTCACGGTTGGCGCCGTGGTGCTTGGCGTAGAGCCCCTGGTGCGTCGTGCAGTCTGAGTTATTGCCCCTGCACACACCGCAGGAGTCTTCCACAGCATCGGACCCAAGGACGTGGTCACATCCGACTCTCTGGGGAACCGGGGTCACACGTCATTCGTGCAAGAGAAGACGACAAGAGCGAAGTCACAACCCTTCAGTGAGCAACCCCCCCGTAAAGGCAGAACATCTCACCCACACAGGGTAGTTCACAAATATTTATTGGATACCAAATATGTGCACAAAGAGACTGAAACTCGACTCTCGGGTCCAAAGGAGGAAACCCTGACACCTGTCCTCTTTGGTATGGTCACACGACCTCAGTATCTGGAGCCCTCAGTTAAATCTCTCAGATTGTCTCGTGGGAGAGAACAGTGCATTTCAGACGGACACAAAGCTCTTCTTCGTGGAAATGACAAGCCATGTGTCCACAGGAGGGTCCGCTGGACCATGCCACCACGCCTCTGAATCGCCGTGTGCAATGCAGAGAAGTAACACCCGCCACGGGGGAATTATTCCCAGCAGTACCTTATGTAACGGGCATATTTGTTTACTGTCTTCGCACTTAAGGGACTCTTTATAGTGTCTGTGGTGCCTGCTAGCGTTACACTTCCTAACAAAGAGTTTAGTGTATACAAGTAAAAACTCCATTCAGAAATGAAGTAACTACAGCCCGCAACTCCTTGCTGGAAATCCTTAGGGCCAGATGCATTTCAGAGCTCAGTGTTTTTGGATTTTAGGAAGGTAATTAACATATTATGCACATAACATGAGAGTCCCAGCAGGGTCCAGGGCAGCACCCCTAATAAAACACATACGTGATGTTTCTACAGCAAAATGTGAACATCTTCACTCTAAGTGGACTAAATAAAACTGACAAATATATCAGTTCAGGGCAGGTTCTGGCTAGCGAACAAACTCAGGGCACCTTATATTGTGCAACCTAATGAACTTTCCATCTGATAGCTTCTGGGATTTCAGAACTACACATAAGGGATTGTGATACTGTATCATGACGAATACCCCAAAATAATGAAATATTTAACAAATCAACTAGTAATTAGACAAAATGGACAGAGATCTGAACATTTTAAAGCTGAAAGAGATCTCGATGGAACAGAGTTGATCTTCACTTGGTAAAAAGTATGACCCTGCGTGTCTCAGCGGATGACCCAACTTTACTCGGTCATCCAACTTAGAGAAATCTAGAATGAAGACCAAGGTCCTTGGACTCATGGGTATGCATTCTGAGTCACTACAAGGAAAAACCCATCGTTCACATTCAGTGTATTTGATCTCCTAAGGTTTTCACTTTCTGCATATAACAGAATTTCTTCCCCATCTCACCTCTGCGGGGGGCGGCAAGCTCAGGGCTCTATGGCCACTTAGTCGCCAATCTTTCCCAGCTTGTCTTCTAAGTCCCTCCACAGAAGAGACCCCTGCATGATGCAAAGTGGCCTCCGGGCTCAAAGCTGCCCCCATCCGTGCTGCCCACCCTACTGCAGGCTGATCCCCACTCTGCTCCTCCCTGATGTGAGGATACAAGCCCTCTGGGCACCCCTTCCTGCTCCCTCATCTCCCTCGGCACCCCGGCGCTGCCTGCCCTCGGGTACTCTGATGCCTGAGTCGGGTCCTATCAACCCACGCTTTTTTGCAGGACCCTGTTCCCAGTCTGCTCCCCCAGACCCTTCTGCCAACTCACCCTTCCAGATCTAGCTCAGAAGCTCCCTTCTCCAAGGAGCCCTGCAAGTCCCCCAGAACCGCATCCAGGAAGGAATCAGCTCTCCCCTGCTCCCCATTCTCTGCCTGCACCTGGACTGCAGCAAGTCCCATGTGTCTCAGTGTGTGTTCGTCTGGCTCCCCTCCCCACCCACCTGGCTGTGAGTCAGAGAGAAACGGCGGGATTTAAATGTCTGGTGTCTTTAGCCCCTTAGAGGACGCCTGGCACAGAGCAGACTATCTGGACACATGTGTTGAATGAATGAACGATCATTATTACCTCACATATCCCATCTATACAAACATTACGGCTATCCTCCGAGCATGGAGTCCCATCTTTGACTTTATTTGACAAAGAAAAGAAGAAATCAAATCCTTCTGCGATACAGTAGAGTTTGCATAAGTGCTGATCTTAAAAAGAAATACACACACAAACACAAATAAGAAAGATACTTAAGCTCTGATCATTTTTGCTCTAAATTTTAGATAGACTTTTTAAAGTTTTTTTTTCCCATAAAATAACTTCCACACAATATTCATTGCAAAGACATTTTTGTATAGTTGTCTCATGAGGCTTGGATTTTTTTCCCTTTGATTTTTAATTTGTATAAGGCTTCAGTAGTAATTTTTACTCTTCTGTGTCCTTTCCTATCCTTGTTCTTTACCCAGTGGTCGGCACATAGTAGGCATTCAATAAATATTTGTTGCTTGAATACAACATGACTGTTCCACTATTTCACTAGTATGAGTAACTATCCTCTTGTAGACATGCAAAAGGTCATTACCGTTTAGTAGCAATATATAAAACTCTCACAAATGAAATGTAATAAAAGAATTCAAATGATCACCAAATTTCTTAATAGCTAACGCATCTGATGAAATATATATTTGAACCAATAAAAGGAATAACTTTTAGAGGAAACCTCCCCAGGATAATGTTTTCTACAAATGTAAGGACTGTCGAAGCACACTGACACATGGAGACTAAAGGTATCATTGTACACGTAAGCGTGGCCGATTAGTTGACCTCCTCTCTTGATAATCTAGTTCAAAGATTTTATGATTTACTTAATTAATATGGACTTCCATAGAAGCTTTTTTCCCTTCATTGTTCTTGGTAAACAAGGGAAGAGTTGATAATGAAATTATACTCTGCCTTAGGAGTTTTCATGAGCTCAAGACTCATCTACAAATATTTTCTTTATTGAACAAGATGAAACCAACTGAATAACCTTAAGAATCGAGTTGAGTGTGTGCTTTCACGATTAATGTATTTATTTCCTGAGATCACAGAGTCGGGAGTAACATACATATTTTGACCTCAATTTCAAAGACCTTTCTCCTTTTTCACCCACCCATTTATTATTTCTCACTGGCTCAAATTTTACTGAGTTTAGGAGTTCAAAACACAACCAAAAATGCTTTGTGTGAAACTGCTTAAAATTTTCCTTCGAGACCATACTGACTTCATAAAGCTCTCACCATGAAAACATTGTGTCTATTGGGCTGGAGAAGGGTAATGTCAGAGGAGATTCATGTATTTCTAAAGTGTCACTTGGACAGTATTCCCAGTTTCAGAGAGCAAAATGACTGGCTGTTCCTCGAATTTCTCCTTAAATTATGCCAATTGAGCTACCAGTTTCAAGTTATTCTAATCTTAGGAATAATACATCTTTCTGTCAACCTGGAGAGTAAAATCGGACATATGGTGCAAATAACCTTCTTGGTTTAGATCAAGACTTTTGAAAATAGTATGCTTGAAAATGATCTGATTTTCCGAAAGATGCTAACCGTTTGCTCTCATTCTTGGGCCACGGTGACATGCGTATAGCAGCATCACCATCAACTGCTGTGATTTGTACTAAGGAAAACGCTGATCCATGATCAGTATAAATCATCTAGTTTGAATGCTTTGTCACCTCTTGGAGGATCTCACTGTATGGTGCGCACCCTCTCTAGCTGCTTGTTAATTCCTGACCACACAGCTGCTCAAGTTTAGACCAGAAGCTGGTGGCCACAGGGCAGGCGGAAGAGCCTGTGGCAGTCACCTCACACAGCGGTACGGTCTATCCAAACAGCAAACTTAAGATCGTGTCGCTCTTGAAAGAGTATACAGGTAACAAAGCACGAGGCTGGTACTAGGAGAGGGATTTAGGATTTACCTTCCACTTGGATGTAGGGCTTCCACGTGTAGCGCCATCCTCGGAACCGTTTGCCATTGTACTCAGCGCACTGCAGCGCACGGAAGTCAACGCTGTTGTGCGGACATTGCTGACTGTTGCAAAGCCTCAGAGTACGAGTCGAGCCCTCACAAAACTTGCCTCCGTGCGATGGTCTGGAATGGTTAGAAACCTTGCATTTAATAGCGACTCTCCCCTCCCTGGAAACTAGGCTTATTGGAGAGGTGAGCAGATTCTGTTAAACTGCTCACAGTGACCGAGGAAGAAGCCTGCATCTCTAGGGGACCCTGGCCCTTTCTTACCATGATATGGGCTGTGTTATTGACATCAGCAGGGCAAGTTACGATGCGGAAGTGGGTCTGCCTGCCATCTGTTCACTGCTGGCTTCCAGAACCCCTGCAGAAGGCAGGGGGCCATCGCGGTTCTCCACACTCCATAGAGGAGGGACCACGAAGCGAGGGCGGCTGTCCCAGGACCTCACAGTGGACAGAAGGCAGAGCTGAGACTGACATTCAAATAACGTCACTTTCCAGATGGCAGCTTCTTCTACCACCAGCTTCCCTGCGGCCAGGCCAGGCCAGTAGATCAGCTCAGACGCAGTCACCTTCTGCCGCTTGGTGCTGACAGCAGAGTCCCTGTTTACCCCCCTGGAATCCATGTGGACGCACCATGGTGAGGGCATCCTCTAGACAGCCAAGGGACGTACTGGGTGTCACCCATTAAAGACACGACCAAAGAGCTGTGATATGACTCATGTTTTAAATCAACTGAGGTGCAAAAGGAGGATTGGGAACCCCCCCCAACCCACTACTCTGAGGACCACTTCTGAAGGTCGTGTCTTCTCACAGAAGGTCATGATTGAACCATGGGTTGTAAAGGTAAATATATTGGTTGAAAAACCAAACATTTGGCTTTTTTCACATAAAAAATAGTTCTTACTGATTTTTATTCATTTGTGTTCTCTATGCTCATGATTGATTTGCTTATTTTAGGCAGATCCTTTGGCATTTCACATAAATGTGGTAAAAATCCATTTCTTGAATATCACTGCTGGGTCTGTTTCCCTGTGCTATGGTCAAGTAGTTGTAAGCATCTTAATTTATGCCGAAGAGATACCACTGTTTGAGAAATACTTGACTAAAATGACTTCCCTGCTTAATGATTCTTTTTTTTTTAATTCCAGTATAGTGAACATATGGTGTAATATTCAGAGGTATGATAGAGTGATTCAACACTTCCACGTATCACCTAGTGTCATGATGACAGGTGCCCTCCTTCATCCCCATCACCTGTTTCCCTTGTCCCCCCACACACCTTCCCTCTGGTGACCATCAGTGTGTTCTCTGGAGTTAAGAGTTGTTTCTTGCTTTGTCTCCCTCTTTCTCTAATTTCCCCCTTTGTTGTTTGTTTCTTAAGTTCCACATATGAGTGAAGTCATATGATATCTGTCTTTCTCTGACTGACTTATTTGGCTTAGCACAACACCCTCTGGCTCCATCCGCGTGATTGGACCTTCTCACTGACCCCTATAAACTACGTGACGGACAGACCAGTATCACCGTACACAGCTGTCGGGAAGTTCACAGCATAGAAATCACTCGTGAGGAGGAAGTGCAAACGTGCTTACTTGGGATTTGTGCACAGGCGGTCTCTGTGAGACACCCCTCCTCCACAGGTCCTGGAGCAAGGGGACCAGGAAGACCAGTCTGACCAATGGCCATGGGTGGGCTTGGGGCCTTCGTCACCATATTTCACACACTGTCCTCCACGGCACCACTAAAAGTCAAGGAAAAGAAAAAAGAAAAAAGAAAGGTTGACATGGGTCACGGATGGATGGGTGGGTCCACGGCTGCCATAACGTTCAGCCTGGGGAGTTCTGTAGGACAGGAAGACATCAACACCCACCTTCGGGTAGCACATAACACAAATAGTTAATGTAGTTTCTTCTTTCTTTCCAAACCTAACATGGTTTTATAAATCCCCACAGAGGGAAGATCCAGAGAAGAGTCATTTTCTAATGTCTGAGCTGCTGGAGTTCTGCACATTTAATTAAGTAGTGCTGCACGGACATTCAGCCCGACGGTTGAGCTCTCCATGAGTGAACTCCAACCTCTCCTGGAACAACGTGCTTTTCATAGCTCTTTAAGAACAGACAGAGTCTCGGGTGGAAAAGTCCAGCTGGAGGTTCCATGTGACTCAACACCTTGTCATTTCTGGCCGGTACTCTGCACCTTCACACCCAAGCACCTGGGCTCGGAGCCTGGAGCCTGGGGGTTGTCAGTGGAGGCATGTCAGAGGTCAGACGGCTTCCCGAGGAGCTGAAACAACCCACACAGGAGCTCCATCTGTCCCTATGAGCCTGGAGATGCTATCATCTCTCCTCTCTCATGAGGAGCGCTCGTCAATGTTAGTTCATGCTAAAAGCCATCACACGTAAAGGCCACACAACATCTAACATCATGTTTAGCGGTGCTGGTTTTCTACCCATGGTTTGGTATAGACTTCAAGGGTCGTTAGGCCATCTGTTGAGAGGAGAAAAGGAACTTGCTTGTTCCTTGTGGCTGGCCTGCATGGAGCAGCAGCACCCGGCCTGAGGGCTGGGGGTGGGGGTGTGGTGAGGTCTCCTTCTGTCTGTCTCCCAGATGAGGGCCACCAGATTTGTTCTGGGTGAAAAAAATGGGGCTTTACAAGAGGAAAATAATAATACTTCCATTATTAATTGTTGTGTTCGGTGAAAACATATCAAGTTGCTGATATCTGACCATTGTTGTCACACAGAAATGGCAGTTATAAGTGGTTTAATATCATTTGAGGAAGAAAAATTGAACAGAAGTAATTCTGAGGACTAAAACCTCATCCATTCAATTCTCTGATTCTTTCGGAGAAATAAATACATAAATACGTGAGTAAGTCTCTCTTTCGTTACCTCCTGTCCACAACCCCAGGGGATAGAAAAAAGTCCTAGAGTCCCCCTGACACCATCAGCAAAATGAGGGGTGTGCAGCTGACGGCAAGACATCTGCTCCCTGATGGCCTTGTGAGTCCAAGGAGAGAGCTGGGTTTAGGCAAAGCGGGGGCCAGCTCCTGTGGACTTCGGGCAGGGCCCTGGGGCAAGGAGGGACACAGAGGGACACGGAGGGACACGGAGGGGCAAGGAGGGACAAGGACGGTATCTGTTGTGATTGTATTGTCCCATTTGAAAAGAATCATCTGATCAGAGCTTTCTAATACAAAGACAGAAAATGGGAAAGCAGGAACCCACATGTTGAAAACTCAGAAAATGTTTTTAGGTTTTAAAGTCACTTGAAATAATTCTTACTCTATGGTTATGATTAAGCCAATGACTTGGTTAAATTGATTTTGCTTTTGGTATTTAAGGATTACTTTAAGAAAATTTGGTTTAATTTTGTTTTAAAATTACACAAAATATTTACTTTTTTTTCAAAATTTACAGTTTATTCTTTTTATTTTGTAATGTAGGAAAATTGTTATACAGATTAGTATTCCCTTGTCTTTGTAAGTGACAGCACGCTGCACACGTTCTTCCATTCTGCTTCTCCACCTGACAGTACGTCTGGAGATCATCTCTTGGAAGGGTGTAGACAGGTCTCTCATTCTGCATTTAGGGTTTTGCTCTCTTCGTGGACATTTGCACGATCCCCAGTCTTCGGCTGTCACAACTGCTGCTGCCGTGAGCAGCCTCGGCCATGCAACTTGTGCTGTTTGCGTCAGAGTAACCTTACAGGACTATCCTTTTAAAGGTTATTTTAAAAACCTTTCTGAAAATCTCAGGAGAAAGCACTACACCTTCTCCCATGGACGTTGGGGGATGCATGGGTGCGGGCAGACACAGACGCACAAACACGCACACTCACACCCACACAGGACCTGGACTATAATTCCACTCACGTCACAGACCTGTGGAGCCCATTGTGAGCAGGTCAGGGGAAGAGCCTGTGTTAAACAGACATAGGACATTTCAACCGAAACACCAGTTAAGTTTCCTAGGACCGTCCCATGTTTCTCACCGTTTTGTTTTTTTAATGGACACTGTGGCTTTTGAGAGAAGCCTTTACCTTAGCAAGCAAGATGGCACAATGAGTGCTTGTTTCTGCTGTGATACTGTCCCCAGGGTCTGCATGTCACACCTAAACCCAGCACACATGGGAAGCACCCTGATAAAGTACAACAGCAGACTTGGGGAGAGGAGAGGAAAAGAGCCTCTATATTCGTTCTGCTGCTGTGTGGCCTGGGGCAAGTTACTCAAGTGCTCTGAGCCTGCACATCCTCCTGAGAACCTTAGGGATGGTGCAAACTACCAGACTGAATTGTTCCAAAAATGCAATGCAATGACACAGACCAAGTACCTAGCACCAAGTATAAGTATAACATGAGAGTGGTTTAATACTACGTTAGGGAACCACGATCTTGAGACAGCTAGAATCTGCTTTCATATGCATTAGGCTGTAGTCTGAACCCCTTGAACAGGATTTCCCATGATGTGAGGACAAAGGACGCTAGTGTCCTTTCCCTGGAAGGTTCCTGAGTGCTTAAGGGGGGGCTGCAATGGGCTCACCCTGACTGGGTGGTTGTGAGGACTGAATGTATGTGACGTACTAAGGATGGAGTCTGACACTACAAAATGCAATTTAGTCCATTTACCACATGCACAAGCATCAAAGACAGCACAGGATGGAGGGAAATAGGCTCCCACCCGGGAGAAAAGTGCACAGAAGTAGTATGGTTATTGCCAGTCACCCAGAACAGACCAGCTGCTCTGGGATTTCCCTAAGTATTGAGATACTGACTTCTGGTAATGCACACATCTAAACTGATAAACCTTAGGGACACCGGAGAATCTATAATACAGGAAGACATACAACTAACAGCAAAGGGAGCCTTCACAGGAGCCCCCAATGCTATCCCACTGTGGCCACCATGCAGCCCCTGGGCAGAGCACATCATTCCTGGGTAATTTTAGGCATGTATTCTGGCTTGATGTGCACAAATTCTTTTTTATATGAAGGAAAGGCCCATATTTGGAAGTACAAGGGAAACTAACTTAATAATACCAATGAACAATACCAATACCCAATAATACCAATGATCAATTTAACTGTGCTTTCGGGGTAAATAAAACATAAGAAGAATATACAGGTTATTCCGAGGAAGGCCCACAGCTCTGAAATCAGTCCTATAGGAAGTAGGTGGCTGGAAAAGCACCCGCGCCCGTGTACACTGAAACTCAGGGGCAACAGCGGGAAGGCAGCTAATCTTTCAGGAAATGGGTGTACTGTTGCAAACTATCACCCGAAGAGTAAGTTTTAGCCAATTATCTGCAGAAAGTGATGACCAGTGGCAGCTTAATACTCAGGCAACTCCCCAGGGTCCTGCGACAACAGGCATTTCCACACCACAGAGCATCCACATGTCCCTTTCCTCTTCGGAGAATCTAAAAGAATTTTTATTCAATTTTTGGGGGGTTATGAGTTATGTAACTACTGTTGCTTATGTCTCTGGAAGGATTTAATAATCCATCTCACCCTCTCTGGGGGACTGCAAATAAAGCACAGAGGCGCGTGCAGGACAAGTAGCAGCTGGGTGCTCTTCTCACATAAGCACACGCAGCTCTCTCCACGTCCCCAGTCAGTGTTGCAATAATTAACCCGAAAGCACAAGTCGCACTGTTTGTTAACATGTTTAACCCTCGCTGCCCGTGCTCACTTTTAAATAGACTCAGACTGTGATATATTTGCTTTGGAATCTACACATAACAGATCAATGCTATTTAGACATTTATCTCTTTCCTGTGCATTAGTGTTGCTAAAAAGGTCACACACCTAGTGGTACAGAAATGGGTACAGGGATCATTTAGGCACTTGGGTCCAATATATCTCTATCTTTATCAATGTTTTTGTATTTTAAAAAGAACAGTGCAACCACAGATTGAGTCAAAGGAATCAAGATAATACTCTTGGACGTTAAGGTAACTTATTTTTGAATTTCAGTGACAAAATTAGTCTCTCCCAGTGAGTAATACATGTGCTGTTTATTTCTTTCTTAATGTATTTCTTCTTAAAGTATTTTTTTCCCTACCAAACCGCCTCTCCTTTTTCCCAGGAGACGTGGTAATTCCGAATGATCTGCTCCAGGGTCTTTAAATTGATGCTCTGTGGCTTTCACAATACTACCTATCGTAGGTTCTATACATGGTAGAAATGTGGCCAAGAGTTTACTGTTTCCCCTTATTAAATGGATGTGGTCACCACCTGTCACCTGGCATCTACATCTACTAATTGCAGATAGCCCACCAATTACATCATCAGGAAAGGGGCAAAAGGAGGAAGGAGCCCCCTTCACAGTATTGATATAAATTAAACACCATCTTCTGATCGGGGGGTAGATTTGCACATAGAAATGAGGAACACAGGCTGACAAAATACCGACCCAGGAAGAGGGGAGATGCATGGGTAGAAAGGCTCTGACATCTCAACATGACGCATGACCTAAGATTAGCTCCTTACCATGTCATGCCCACAAATAGTGCCTTCGGCCGCAGGCATAAACTTAGTCTCACATTTCCTTCCAATCCGGTGGCACCACAGGGCTTTACAGATGTCCTACCAGGGAGAAAAGGTCATTAGTATTACACAAATCTATAATAAAATATCACTGAAAAATTTAAGGGGAAAACAACCGATATAAATTAAAAGCTGATAACTATTTAGCAGTAGACAGAAAGAAGACCAAGAGACTCATGTTCTAGACTTGGTCCAACTTAATCCCATCCCTGAAACTTTATTTAGTCATATGTATTTATCACAAATTTAACAAAATTATATTTTCTAAATTAAAAAGTAAAATATGCTTAATTCAGAGGTTTGCAGAAAACTGCAAAAATTAAAATTTAAAAAAAACTGATAAAACCTAGCATTTTATAATTCATTCTTGACCCAACCATTCACTAAGCTCTCCAAGTCTGAATGCTCATTTCCAGATTAAAGATGATTATGAAACTTTTTGACTTGTCCATCCATTCATTCATTCATCCATCCGTCAGTCTGTCCGTCCACACACCCGCTCACCCACCATCCCCAACCTTTGATGAAGACCTAGAATATGCCAGTTGCCTTGCTAGGAGGGAAGTTCCATAAGGAATACGACCCAGACCTACCCTCTCGAACATCATCTCAGGGTGGAGGTAAATTTGCTGTAAGTCACCATATGGTGCACATGGGAGGAGATGCTCTTAGGGGGAAGAGCCCAGTGCAGGTGAGCTTGTCGGAAGGGCAAGGCAGGGATGCTTAGGGAAGGACTCAGGGGAACATGAGATCTCTGCGCCAACTCCTGAGCTCGAGGGGTTAACTGGGGGAGAGGGGATGGCATTCAAGGGAGAAAGAACAAAGGGTTTGTACAAAGGAAGGAAGATGTGAAGGAAGAAAGGTGTGTGCAGAGGAAGGAAGACCCACACGGCTGACAGGGCAGTAAAATGAAACAAGATCTGAGACTTAGACACCATGAAAGTGTCTCCAAGTGCAAGGGATGAGTTTTCCTTTCATACCCTTCTGAGCCCAAAGGAACGTCTCAGTGAAGGGTAAGCAGTAGGATTCAGAACACGACAGAAACTTCAGGAATGCCGGTGGTAGCTTCAACTGCACAGGAGGAACGTGTTTCTTAAATTATCTGCACAACTGTTCTGAATATTTGGGCAAGCGCTGCGTTATTTCCCCAGACATTTGCTGGCTGCGTCTACTGCGTGATCTGTGGCATAAAGAAAATGCAACACGGCCACATGTCAACATAGTTTTGCTTCAAAGATGGCATTTCATGGCCTTTATGCTTCCACTCCCTATTTCATGGTGTTGAAAGATGTGCTCACACAGAGCCGCCCTGGATTGTGTCAGTGATCTTTTGAAGGGTTTTGTTGCTAATAATCTATATTAATTTTACTTTCATCAAACTTTTCTCAAATCTCCTCCCTAAGCTTCATTATTACATATTTAGAAACTGAGGGCATACATAATTTTCAGCCTGTATCTTTCTCATTAGTAAATCAGCTTTTGGAAACTTGGAGTGGTAAGAAGTAAACTTTCGATGTTTTAATTTGGGTATCAATTGCATTTATTTTGAAATATCAAAATAACCTCCTACGGTTACAATCGCTGTAACATTAAATTTCATTTCCCTGTGAGCCCTCCAAGATCACTAAGTGTTACTGGGGCAAATGTGTCACACTGCTGGTTAGCGCTCTCCTTGCCTCTCATGACATTAATTGGCATGCTGAGTCGGGGCCTCTGTTCTCAGCCAGAACAGCGGTTAGGGATCAGAGTCATAAGAAGACCTCAAGGAATCCATAGAAGCAGGGGCCTGAGTGTCTGTAACTCTCCAGAGAGACAACTGGAAAGCTCCGTTTGCCTGCAGGGTGACGACTTGATAGAATACCAGGATATAAATAAAGCTTCCTTGAAATCGGAGCTCATGGACCCAGGCTCAATGTCTGGGTGGAAATATGGTGGATCAGAACCAGAGTCGGCACAGCAGCGCAGGGAAGGCCTGCCTGCCCTTGAGTGGGGGCCCACTGAGAACAGCTGGCTGGCTGGCCTGTAGAGACCTACTGATTCAGGAGGCTGGGTGTGCATACACACACAAAAGAAGGCACGAATGGATGAATGGGTGAGTGTGAAAGAGGTGGCCGCTCCTGTGGTCAGGTCAGCCGGGAGATGGACACAGTGGTCCAGTAGAGGGACCGGGCTTCTGAAAAGGTAGGCATATCTGGTGTGGATTGGAAAGGCAGATCTGAGCAGGCAGAGCCCGGTGTCCTTCTTGTATGTTTGAGGATGGCAACACCTGCTCCTTGACTTGTCCTGGGAGCTAAATGAAGTGGTTGTAGGTAACGTGCCCAACTCAGGCTTGGTACCTGAGAGGCACTAAGCCAGCACACACTTCCTTCCCCACTCCCAGGGTGTGCAGTGATTCCAGCCCCAATGCAGCTCTCCGCCGGGCTTCGTGGCTATGGCTTAAGGGAGCCGGTGGTACCAATTCATGGGGGCAGATGATACAAAATAAATGGTGTCTTAAATGTGAAATTACTTTTATGTATTTGTCATAGATATCTCACACAGTGTTCGGTACCTAGCTGGCTTTCAAGACATGTTTTCTGAGTGAGTTGAACATCGGTTAGTTTGTTCCCATGGAAACCTTGAGCAGAATGAGTGGGAACATTTTTTGTGTAAAAGGAAATGAATAGTGGTAAGTGAAATGTTAGCATAAGAAGATGACATAGGCGGGCTACCTTATGTATGAAAATATAGATCTAGACCCTGCTATTTAAAGATTTTCTTTTTTCTTTGTTTTTAAAGATTTATTTATTTATTTATTTATTTATTTATTTCAGAGAGAGAATGAGAGAGAGAGAGAGCGTGCATGAGCAGGAGGGGAAGAGGGAGAGGGCAGGGAATCCCAAGCAGACTCCCCACTGAGCTCAGAGCCTGGATGCCCCTAAAGTACTTTCATAATATTCTTACATTGTAGTTTTCTGGAACATTCTGCAGCATAAAGAAGTATCAGTGGGAGGTACTATTAAAGATGGCGGTTTTTAACTTTACTAAGGACTAAGCTCTCAAGTACAAAATGTGGGTGATAGCTTGTCTGGAAAGCATGTGACCCACCAACCCAGTCTGTGCCTGGCTTATGCCCCCTGTATATTTCAGCCCACTCTGGAAGTTGCTCAAACCCCAATTCAGTTCTCCAGGCAGAAACAAATCACAACAGTTAGAAGAGCCTTGAAATATCATACAGTCCATGCTACTGTTATTCAACATATCGAAAAGTATTTGAGACTTTGGTACCCTGCAGATATTACTGACATTTCATAAAAATGTGACACTCTACCCTGGAAGACAAATAAAAAATCTAGTTCCTCAAAGAATTAGATATCAAAATGACCATGAAATGACTGAACAACCAAAAACCAGTTTTACCCTCTCTTCTCATACTTTGAACTTCTAACTTCTAGACAATAATGTGCAATGATTGTATTAAATTAAGCATTATTGTTGCATGTCATTACATTCTTAATTAAATTTTAGGGTCCTCTTGGAACAAAGACCTTATTAAATCATACGTCTAGGGCCAAGGAGCTGGAATGTAAGACATGCTGGGTGTGGGGGGAAGCTCCCAATTTCACAACAGTATCCAGGACACTAAGGTGATCAAATTTCAAAGCAATTCTGGCAGCCCACATCTCAGGCTGTGGGGTCAGGCCGCCAAGCGCCATAATATTGACGAAGCAGAACAGGCAGTAGATGAAGACGCAGTGTTTGTAATAACTAATACTTTGGAAGAAAAACGCTGATGTCCACATCGACAGCCCATGCTTACTTTCACCTTTGCAGCTAAGGAATCTGATCTTTAATGAAGGCGCTCACTTGCGAGTCTATCCTATAATTTAAGAGCCGTGGTCAAGAAGACCAATTTCAGTCATACTGACTTGGTTGAGTTAAGCATCACAACCTAACACCCCAAATAAAACCAACATTTTCCGATGACTGTGTTGGGAATTTATTGGGGGATTTCCCTACTGTGAGCGCACTGTCCCCAGATCCATTTCCTCAAACTGTCCATATTAGACTCTCCAAAATACCAACTGAAAATGCCATCACAAACAATGAAATAATGGGATCTATAATTTATCACAATTATTTGTTTTCCAAGTAGGGGGGTGCTTTATCACTAGTTCCAGTGATCACTCTACAAGGCATTAGAGGACAGAGGAGACCGTGGCCATTTGGTGTGTGATTTATACACAAGTATGTAAACACCCGTACACCAAATACACATCTATTTGTCCAAGAAACAGATGTCTATGCATTTACACTATGTATTCACTTTTCAAACTAAACTGCATGGGGACTTGAAAGAGTCCCTTTCTAAAATAGCATTCACCCATTTATAACCTGCTCCGCGAGTGTTCACTGAGGAGGACTTAGGTGCTGATTGCTGGTTTAGGAATTAGGTAATTTGCCTGTTATTTATTTAATGAGCTGGGGGGAGGGACAGAGGGAGAAAAAGACTCCCCACTGAGCAGGGAGCCTGATGGGAGGCTTGATTCCAGGACGCTGAAATCATGACCTGAGCCGAATGCAGACGCTCAACTGACTGAGCCACCCAGGTGTCCTGTTCGTTACTTACTAATTTAAATTCTCCCATCAGTAAACTTCTGGATCTCTACACTTCAACCTAACAAAACAGACCCATTTTCATAAAACTTCAGAAGGAGTTCATTGAAAAAACTAAATTCTATAACTGAAAATGTTACGAGATGCTTTAATTCGCATGGAAAGTAATCTAACTGCTTACCATATCTAAATTTGAGATTCAGGACCCTAGAGATTCTGGCCACACAAATGGTACTTAACTTAGAAAATCCATCAAGTTTCTTTATGTTGAAGAACAATTTTACATCATAGGGAATGAGCTGATATGATTGCTTTTAAAGGATGTATTTTTTTTTTTAACTGAAAAGATATTTCCTCTATTGTCCATGATGAAGTAACTGGCAGAGGCTTACTTTTCTGCACACAAAAACTATATGACACTGGACAAAATATATGGGCCAGTTGTTTTAGACTTTGCAACAGGCAGCACAGTACGTGTCCCCAGAGGGAAGGGAAATTCATAAAGTGAGTGTCACCTTCGCTCCATCAATCTGCCTGGGAGCACTCTACCGACACGGAGCAGCGAGGCGCATCCCCAGCAGACACCGACAGTCTCCCTGCGTGGAGGATGCAGAGAACAGAGCTGGGGCCTGCAGAAGTAGCTAGAACCTGTGGGACTCTGTAGGACCAGAAAGGAAAAAGCCACATGAAGGAGGGAGCCCCAGATGGCTGCCTGAGGATTTCCTACAGGTCCTTTCTTATCTGTGGTGGGAAGGGCTGATACACTAGACGACACCCCATGTGGCCTAGCGCAGGGCGGCAGCTCTGGGCTGTGCACTGACCGGCCGGACGACAGAGGCCACACCATGCTGGGAGACACCGGAGTTCAGGACCGCCGGAGTGGCGGAGAGACCTCAGTGGAGAGCCCGGGGTCTGTGCCCCCAGCCCAGAGCACAGGCTTTGCCCTCCAGCTAAGGAAAAACTGAAAGAGAGGAGCCCTAAGGAAGAATCAAACAAGCCTCAAAGGGTGAAGGAATCACCAATTATAATAATACAGTACAAATTTATATAACATAAAAAGATACTGTGTTACCATATGTTACAAATATACTCAAGGCTATAAAGGAAAAAGTGGACAGAATGAGTGAAAAAAAAATGAGAAATTTCAGTAGAGAATAGAGACTATAAAGAATCAGATGGTATTTCTGGAACCAAAACTTAAAATTACCTAAATGTAGAGTTTGCTGAATTGTCTAAACAAATGATTAGGAATGCTAAGAGATACAGATGATGACCAGGTTTTTATCAGAAACAACGGAGTCCAGGGGAACATGGAACTATATCTTTAAAATGTGCATAGGGAAAAAAAATAAAGAAAAAACTGTTTAAAATTCTGTACTCAGAGAAATGATTCTTCAAAACAGAGGGTGAATTTAACGACATTTTCAAATAAAGAAAACCTGACCGTCTCTGTGTCTACCAGGTGCAGGCTACAGACAGCGCTAAGGAAAGACCTTCAGGCCAAAGCCAGTGATACAATTTGGAGTTGATCCGTAAAAAACATAAGTACTACATGGTACATCTGTGGGTGAATATAAAAGGCGATCCTATTTTATTTAGAAGCAACTCCTTATGTTGAAACAAAAAAATTTAACATTGTGTCATGTTGCCTGTAACACGCACATGGTGAGGACAGTACAGCGCGAGGGCCACATGGGCTTACTTGTTGTAAGGATCTTGGGTTTTACATAGAGTGGCACAGCGTTAATTCTATATTGATTGTAAATTAGAGATGCAGCTATGATCGGCAGAAGAACCACTCACACTCAGTATAAGCAAGTATAGTGAGAGTGTCAATTGAGGCAAAAAACAGAATTGTTAGAAAGAAGTTTAATGCAACAGGAAATAGAGAAATAAAAAAGAAGTGTGACGATGGGAAACTAAATTTAAAACCTATCAATACAATTCCCTGCGTTCACATCATGAAGAAGAAAAACAATCTAACTGCATCCCTCCAAGCAGAAAAAGCATTTCACAAAAGTCAACACACTTTTGTGATAAAATCTCTCAACCATCTAGGACCAGAAAGGAACTTCCTCAGTTTGATAAAGGGTGAGTATGTAAAACCAACAGCTAACATCATCTTTGGTTTTCTATTAAGTTTCAATTGCAGTATACTTAACATACGGTGTTCTGTTAGTTTCAGATGTACAATACAGTGCTCGACAAGTCTACACGTGACTCAGTGCTCATCACGGTACGTGTGCCCTTAATCCTCATCCCGTTTCCCGATTCCCCCACCCACGTCCCCTCTGGTGACCCTGTTTGTTCTCTAGAGTTGAGTCTGTTTCTTGCTTTGTCTTGTTTTCCCCTTTATTTGTTGTGTTTCTTAAATTCCACATATGAGTGAAATCGTATGGTATTTGACTTTCTCTGACTGACTGACTTCCCTCAGCGTAACACTCTCTAGCTCCATCCCTGTCGTTGCAAATACTTTACCTGGCATTTACAAAGTTCTAGAAGAAGCAAACTGTATCTCTGGTGATAGAGATCACAACAGTGGTTGCTTACCAGGGTGGGGAAGGGGCTGAACGGAAGAGGGCATAAGGGAACTCTTTGGCTTTATGGAGGTAAGCCATGTCTCGATCAGCATGCTGGTAACATGGGTAAACACAGATGTTAAAATTCCAATTGCACACCTAAAATGAACCCATTTCACTGCATGTAAATACTTCCTCAGTAATAAAAGGTGTCCCACATTTAACTTCCTGTATTTCCCAAATGGTGCCAGGGTACCACGGATGATACAGTCCCTGGCCACAGAGCAGAGTCACGTGGAAGCGACGTGTTTACTGCAGAAAAATCCCATCTTTGAAAAAAAAAAATTAGTCTTATGCTCCTTGTCCTTAACAGACAGAAGAGTAACATTCAAAAACTTCCCAGGAATTTCACATGGAAAAGGCAACATTAGGAACACATGCCGATGGCAACGGATTTATTGCTCTTGTTCCCAGGCTGACATTACCCAGCTCAGGAGATAAGGATCCAGGTCTGGAACACGACTGTAATTGACCTTAGGGGGCAATCTCCTCGCATTTACAAGAAAAGAGATGATCACGTTAGATTTAAATTGGGAATATTCCCGTTACATTATGAAATGTTGGAGGTTTCTAGAGGATCATATTTTTGTCTATTTTCCTCTTGAGTTCATTATAAACTAGAATAAAAGAAATCTCAGAAATAGTTACTTTCATTTAATTTATGGGTAGCTTTCCTTGTGGTTCAGTACGGCAAGCTCCCAGATCCCGACCTGCCCGTCCAGCACAGGCACACGTCTCTGTGTCACACGCAGAAGTTATGTTAGGAAGCCACGCCAGTCTTGTCCCCGGGCTCAGCGGCGTAGATCACACTTACGAGAAATTTCTCTAGAAATGCTGTATTTGGGAAATTTCATAATCAGAAGCTCTAGGCAGGCTGCCGCTCCACAGTAAATTCAGTTTATATTTGAGGAAGGTAAAGCAGGGCGGTACTATTTTCTTAACAGCATTTCAAAAAAATGCAGAGCATTCATTTGCCAACTTACACCAACCAGAGGTTACTGCTGGGCTCCCACGTGATAAATCAGAAAGCAAGAGCTGACCTCACAGGCCAAGTCGGTTCTCCGATGAAAACCGATACCCACACCAGTATCCACCAGCATCTTCTTTGCCAGGAGAACATGTGTTTCCTGTTATCTAAGACCAGCTCTAACTCACAGGATTTGACGTTTGGTAGGCACCCAATAAACGCAGAATACATCAATGTCCGTTACACTGAATAAAACAGTTTTATGAATCATATTGCGCTGGGCATCTGCCAGTAATCACTTGCCTTTTTAAAATCCAGCATGCAGAGCTTGGCTTTCTCTCCAAACTGCCACTTGCACTGGGTGTTGGCATCATATAACTCTCCCGGCAACTTCTCGGGGTACCTGTACTCCTTCACGGGCTTCGGCTGATTGGCGAGGCACAGCGCTTGGGCGGTGCTGAAAAACACAGGACATGGGGCTGCTAGTGATTCCGCAAGACTTAGAGATGCACCGTCCGCAAGGCGGGCTGCTCTCCTGCAATCTGACAACACACCCTGTGCGGAGAAGAGGGGGCATTCTTCTCCTGCGGACCGATAGGACATTTATCTCCATGCTATTTAAACGCAGGGGCCACCTTTCCTGGAACTGCTCATAATGCATTTCACCTTTTCCAGGACGGCAATTTGTCCTTCATTAGATTCCTCGAGCTGATCGTGAGGAAAAGTGAGACGGAACAGCACAAGCAGATGCTCAGTGTGAGAAGCGCCCACCTCAGATGCCCTCCAGGCGCACTTCTTGCCACGGATGACAACAGATGGAAATGGGCTTTGTGGAAGGCGAGCAAAATCCACCTATCTCGAAGACGAGAGTTTTCTCTCTTTCTTTTCCTCCCTCCATCCTTTGCTTCTTCCCCCCTTCCCCTCTCCTCTCCCCACCTCCCTCCTTTCCTTCCCTGGACCAGGGGCCACCTGCACATCAGATATTCCCCCTGAAACACAGCAACAATTTCTATCAGCGGTGCTCTGTGCTCAGGCTAATTTCTGACTAGATCCCCAAGTCAAGAAGAAAATTAACTCTGCTTAAGTTCATAGCAGATGGCTAAAGACCAGCTAGATTCCTTCCACCACAAACACCGTATTCCCTTCCCTAGCGGGGACAGGCATAGTTATAATTTTTGCATCTGGAGGGAAGGCAAACAGTTTGCACGTAGCAACTAAATCTTGCTTGCAAATTTCAATAAACCAAAAAAGAAAAAATCTCCTCTATGTTTGCGATATATTGAACGATAGCAAACCTGCCCATGGATCTCTACACTTTTCTTCATGTGGCTGCCCACCTTGCCTGGGACCTTTCTGGCCTCTGTCTCCATGGCCCAGTCTCATATTCCACTGCCTTCGAGTCCACTCATGCACGACTTCGATTCACAGTCACCCACGAAACACGAGGGTGGCCCTGGCTACTGTGGATGAGACATCAGTCCTACGTACGAGGAGGTCGGATGCCTTTTCAGAGTACACTGAGATGTACAGATTAAATCAAATGATGGGTAAGTGTTAAGAGCAGTGGCTGGTTCACCATGAGCATTTGACGAATGACCTATCATGGTCCCTACGATCATACAACAAAGGTATATTTTTAAGTAACGAAAAACGAATAAAAGCATAATTAGCACTCCAAGACAGGAGTGATGTGGCAATTTTGGAATTCCACAGAACCTTTCTCTGATGGATCCCCAATGATTTCTATGTACTAGTTCGGCATTTCCCATTATGTCCCTGAGGCTACGTCAGGATGGCAATATGACCCCATCCTCTGGGCAGGAAATCAGGAAAAGTCAGCCAAACTGACTGGTCCCAGCAAGAGACTGAAAATTAAAACAGGTTCACAGGTTCAGGAATTTTTATAGCTTGTGTAAATGCATGAGCACAGGGCATGAGGACAAGGTTCCTGCACGGCCAAGAAAAATGCAGTACACAGACTGTGAGCCTGGAAGGCGGCGTAGGAACACAAAGCCCTGCTGGAATGTGCAGGTCGGCTCCAGTTAGCCTCGCCCTTAAAGGGAAGCCACTCCCCCTGTGGATCTTACCCTGTCCTTCCAGTTAGGTCCCTGCTTGAGCATGTCTGCTCTTTCCCCCTCGGCCACAGCAGGTCTCATGGCCACGTGCAGCACCAATGGGGCAGGTGTGAGAAAACCCCGTGGCGTGGATATAAGAAGGAAAAGCCACTGGACTAACACTCCACCAAAACGTGTTTGACTCTGCGGCATGCCCCAGACGAACGTCAGGTGGCCTATATGTGATAGGCAGAACAATAAACCTTGTAGGAGATCATGCGGAAGAATGTATTTGTGACTCTGTAAGCAGAGATTTTTTACTCCAGCAGCCCACAAAAAATATTAACCCTGAAGGAAAAATATGGATTAATTTGGGCTCTGTTACGAAAAGGAAAATTCTGTTAACCAAAAGACACCATTAAAAGTGTAGATACCAAGTCACAGAGGGACAGAAGATACTTGCATAATATGTATTTTTCAGTAATGGACAAAGTATTCAGAATATATAAGGTACTCCCCATCAAGAGGCAAGAAAAAATAAAAAACCTGATTTTTAAAAATTCACGAGAGAATCGAACAGGCACTTCACTCAAGATTATTCCAATGACCACTAAACACGTAAAAAGACACTCATTCTCTTAAATGGCCACTTTGGTATGTCACTACACACCCAGCGAAATGGCTAAAATGGAAAAGACCGACAGCACCAAGTGTTGGCAAGGATTCAGAGCCGTGTGAATGCTCGTAACTGTGAGCACGTGACTTCGCCCAAGCACTCAGGGAAGCTATCCGGGGTGTCTCCTGACACTGCAGACTGCGTATTCATGACCCTGAGTTCCAGTCCTACATATAATCAGAAATAAATATGTAAATCAAAAGAATATGCAGAGTGACATTTCTGAAATAGCCTCAAATTGGAATCTCAAATGCCTATCACCAGCACAATGGATCCGTAAATTGTAGCATATTCATGCAATTAAAAGTAAGTAAATGATGCTTTATTTTTATGCAGTAACAAGGATGAATCTCATAATCGTGATATTTAGCCAAAGACCCCAGATACAGAATAGCATGTAACTCATGATTCTGTTCATAGAAAGTTCAGAAACAGACAAAACCAGTCTAGGTGTCCCGCGTCAGGAGCACGGTCATCTCTGGGGAGGAGGGAGATGATGATGAGAGTGAACATGTGGTTCTGGAATGTTCCCTGTGCTCTGTACCTTTTTATAAAAGTTAGTTAACACATCCATTACCCACATTCTCAGATTTGTGAATGTTCTGTCGTGAGAACTTCTTTTTTTTTTTAAGTAGGCTCCACACATGTGAGGCTCAAACTCACGACCCTGAGATCGAGACCTGAGCTGAAAACAAGAGCCGGATGCTTAACTGACTGAGCCACCCAGGCGCTCCAAGGGAACTTGTACGATCTACTCTCCTAGCAACTTTCAAACATAGAATACAGCATTGTTCACTCGTCACTATGCCGTGCATGGGAGTCCCAGAACCTCCTCATCTTAGAACCGCAAGTTTGTGCGTGTGACCACCTTCACCAGCACCCCCACCCCCTAACCCTGGCAGCCACCGTGCTCCTCTTTGTTACTATGAGCTTGATTTTTAGATTCCACATATAAGTGGGATCATACAGTTTGTCTTTCTCTGACTTATCTCACTTAGCATAATTCCCTCAAGGTCCACCCACGTCGCCAAAAATGGCAGGATTTCCTTCTTTCTCATGGCTGAATAATATTCTGTGAGTGTGTGTGTATGAATGAACTGAAATGTGTTCTTTCCATTACACCCCAAAATATGCTTAATTGGCTCTCAGGTCAAAACAAATGTTCTCATTGACAGAGGGGGTGTATGGGGTGTGGCAGGGGATCCACTCACCCCTCAAACTCCCAGTTCCCAGCAATGGTCCTTTTCCCATGGACTGACATAGATTCATGGGGTCAGAGGGAAGCTACATTCACTGGTCTGTGAATACCATGATTCAAATTTTTAAAAAGTAAATTGAAGATGAGTCCCTGTTGTCATTAAATTAAAATAATGAGCTAAAATTTCCCTAGTCCTGGGCCTACCGGACACAGACATGAGCAAATGGGATGAGGTCTGTGTCTGCTCCTTGGAAATGACACATGACTTCACTGACTAGGTTGATGAATTTACTCCAAACACGTTATCTGTCCTTCTTGACTACCAACTATGGAGAAATGCTGTGCTGACAACTTCAGGCCAACTGAGTTCCTTTTTTTAAATCTATTTTTTCCACGTACCAAATGCGATACTGCTAATAAAGGAAAGCAGACTCATCTTTAAAAGTTAGCCACTTATCCTTACTCATTGGTGGGATCGTATCCAGATAGCCGCCTAATTGGTGGAGAACGTAACAGGATCATGATAACTCGGAAATCAGGAAGCTGGCAAACATGTCAACGAAGACCGTCTCCGATTCATTAACCCAACGAGACATCACTGCTCACACAGCATAGACATGGCCGATTCGCGACTGGTCATCCCAAGGGGAAAAAAGCTTGAGTGACTCTGACAACAGGAGACTCTCTTCGAAAATTCAGTGTTTCAAGAGAACAAATTTGTGAGCATGTATAATCTTGCGTTTCCGTTTATAATCATGCAGCCCAGCAAAATTAGCAAAGTTCTTGAAAATAAAAATTTATGAGTGAATGGCCACACAAGGGTTTTACTGACTGACACAGAAACAAATGAGCGACTTGAGCAGACACTGAACCGTCCCAGGATCCCAGAGCAAACATGTCTTTGAGCCACACTCTTGGCAACCCCTCCTAGGGCCACGGTCTGATTCAGAGATCACAGCCCATATCTAATGTCATCAAAACAAGTGCTCTCTAAGCATATAACTATTTTCCTTCCACAAGTTCTCCTATAGTTCTTGGCAGCCGAGAAACTATCTGGGCTCGTTCATGGTGCTGATTCTCACTGTATATCCAAGAGTTGTGTCTCTGCTTTCCACGTTGTCTGGGCATATTTCAAAAAAATTAAAAGAAAATGTTTATCTTCATCAAAACCACGAAGATGAAAAAACTATAAAAATTTTGAGGGGCATCTGGGTGGCTCAGCTGGTTAAGCGTCTGCCTTCGGCTCAGGTCACAATCAGGGTCCTGGGATCGAGCCCTGCATGGGGCTCCCTGCTCAGCGGGGAGCCTACTTCTCCCTCTCCCTGTGCCACTCCCCCTGCTCGTGCTCCCGTGCTCTCTCGCTCGTGCACACTCTCTCTCACTCAAATAAATAAATAAAATATTTTAAAAAACGTTTTTGAAAAATAATCTCGGAAATTATAGAACGTATTGCTTAGAAAACTCCAATGCGAACTTAAGTTTATGCTCTTTTTCATTCCAGAAAGCAGAACTCTTTATGCACCCGCACCCGCACACACACATGCACACACACCCCCCCAAACAAAACTAAACAGCGGCAAGAAACAGCTATAGGCAATGCTACAAGGACCCCGCACAGGGAACAGCAAATGTTGAAAGGACCTCCATGTGTCATGTCACTTGTAGAATAGTGTTAACACTGCCTTTTTTGATAATAGAAATAAAAGAAAAATGATCAAGCGTGTGCCTAGAATACAGATTTATATCACCAGGAGACAGATACTGTCCACAAAATTCCCACTCTTCTTGGGTGGCATAAAATATGGAAGGCAGGTGGTAAGAGATCTTGACTGACGTGAAGTCTCACGGTAAGAGTGCAGGGAACGACCCCCAGCTGAAGGGAGCGGTCGGGATGCTGGCTCAGAAGACTCGCTACGAGCTCATCTGGAGGACTGAAGGGAGGGGCAGCAAGAAAGGAAACCAGCCGCGGGCTCAGGGATCCACGAGAGTGCGGGGAGCAGCCCCGGACAGCGAACAAAGCGGGAGTAGAACCAACAGAAATACCCACATGACCCTGCCCCGTGCCGTGCTGGAGACAAGACACTGTCATTTGTGCAACAGACAGAAGGGAAGAACAGCCTTTACTGACAAAATAATAAAGAAAGAAAAAAGGAGCGAAAGAGAGAAAAAAAAGATTGGAAAACTTAGAACTGAAGATAAGAAGCTCTTTGGGGTGAGCCAGCGAAGCCAGTGGAAGCGTGAACAGTGTCTACGGGGTACAGCAGCAGCGGGATGCTTTCGCCCTTAATTCCTCGCTTGGAATAACTAGTTCTGGGCTCCGACGATAGGCACGCGCATCAGTTGCAGAGGCTTGGAAGACGGATATCTGGCTGCTGAGCTGGTGGTCCGTGGGTGCTGCCCACCTGTTTTCCGTCCACCAGCTCCGGTGGGACCAGCGTGGGTCACGCACCCTGCAGCTACGCCTCCACCCACGTTCCCTGCTCAGTCGCTGGCATCGTGCTGTGGCCAAAGCAGGAGAAGGACAAGCATGTGCTCCCAGTGTCTGGGACTGGCCCAGAATGGACTCACTCTAGCGTGGGGTCCAGAGGGCGGTGGAAGGGGGGAGTCATCAGGCGACATGGGTTAGCGCACGCACAGATAACCACGGAGGTACCTTCTACCAATGTTTTTACTTTGTGTGTCTATCAATATTCATAAGCACTCGCTATATGACATATAATTTGTTACAGATATGTAAAATATATTTCATATAGCAGATGTATAATGTTCTGTAAATATAAAGGATATGTATAAAATATATAGAAACACGTCTATCAATGCATGCACCTGGATAAATCTATAGTTTTGTTTATTTTTTTAAAGATTTCATTTATTTATTTGAGAGAGAGAGCTCGCGCGCACAGAGGGAGAGTGAGAGGGAGAAGCAGACTGTCCACCGAGCAGGGAGCCCAACGCAAGGCTTGATCCCAGGACCCTGAGATCACAACCTGAGCCATAGGTAGACGCTTAACAAACTGAGCCACCCAGGTGCCCCTATAGTTCTGTTTAGATATATACAGACCCAGTTTCATTTGTTTTCAAGAGTTCTGTGCTGGCAAAAGCCTCACTTTCCTTGAAACAGCGGTATTTGCCCTATTTTCTGTTAATATGAATAGATGTGATCAGTAGGGGAAGAAAGGGATAAAGAAAGGGGGGTAATCAGAAGGGGGAGTGAAGCATGGGAGACTATGGACTCTGAGAAACAAACTGAGGGCTTCAGAGGGGAGGGGGGGCGGGAATGGGATAGACTGGTGATGGGTAGTAAGGAGGGCACGTATTGCATGGTGCACTGGGTGTTATACGCAACTAATGAATCATCAAACTTTGCATCAGAAACCAGGGATGTACTGTATGGTGACTAACATAATGTAATAAAAAAACATTAAAAAAATATGAATAGATGTGATCTCCTTTCTTGCTTTGGTTCTAGAAAGACCTTTGCCCAATTTCAAGCTTCAATATCACAGCCAAAGTCTATATTTTAAGATTGACATATTTGTGTTTTTTTCCTTGTTCTTCATTTTTTATTTTCATTTGCTTTTCGTCTTCATCTGACTGTCAATTCTAATTTTTTTTTTTAGAGAGGGAGAGCATGCACCTTTGCAGGGGGGCGGGGCAGAGGGAGAGAGACAATCCCAAGTGGGCTCCCTGCCCAGCGCAGAGCCCAGCGGGGGCTCAATCTCTGATCCTGAGATCATGAGCTGAGCTGCAATCAGGAGTCGCACCCTTAACCAAATAAGCCACCCAGGCGCCCCTAATTATTTTTTGGTATGTTTTCTTGTCCTAATCTGCTCCAAATTCTTAAAGTAAGGTGGTTTGGTTTGTTAGCTTTGTCCAAGAATGTATCATTGACATAAGAGCGCTGACTCCCTACCTTCCTTGAGGAATCTCATTTAACGGAGAACTAGCCATGGCGGCCCCTCTCCTGCCAGCACGGACACATTTTGGGAAGAAGGAGGCACATGCTTTGCATCTCCTTGACAAGAATCAGTGGATGACTGAGGGTCGGCGTGTTTGTTAGAGAGCGAGCACAAGCCTTCTAGGTAGCAAAATATATTTCTGAGTCGTGGATACGCATGTCCTCCCAGCTGAGCGAAAGCAGTTCTCCTTCCCTGGGCCAGGGAAACGAGACTGCTGCAGAAAGGACATAGGCGGAAAGGGGTGTGTCCTGCACGAGGCCTGAGAACCTCCGAGCACGGGGTGCTGCAGGTGCCACCGCTGGGGCCCAGACAGCCCACTCAGAAGGGAAGAGAAGGAATGTGGGGAGCGCAGGTGGGCGCACCCAGTCTCAGCCCCAGCTGCCTGGGCTGGTTCTCGGAGAGAAGTCGACTTTACAGAGTTAACGGCTACTTTCTAAGCAAAGGCTGTCTCTCATCTTTTTCTTATTCGAAGCAAGTCAGTTTGTTAAGATAAAAACAAAAGTAAAGGCTCTGATTTCAACAGAACTGCTTTTCCTCGGCTGTTAGCGTCCAGGCTTCTTGGGACCAGTGGGGAGAGGCCACAGCCAGGGTCCGGGACACCCAGACGGCACTCCCTCTGATTCCAGGGCCCCATGTGTCAGTGACTTCCCCTGGGGCAGGAGCTGGGGCTGCGGGTGGGCACACATGGGCCTCTCTTTCACCCCTCATGTCCTTTTCCTCCACAGCACATGGTAGACGACGCTCCTGACCCAGCCCTTGCAATGTGGGCGGTCAGCTGCGTCCTCGCTGCCGGGAACACGACCCTGTCCCACACACCCTCCACGGCCCTCTCCTTCCCTGGGAACTGCGGATTGCTGTGCACAACCAGCTCCTACAGGAGGAAGCAGCCACAGGAGGGAAGGATCCGGTCTCTGGGTGACCACACAGAGCAGACTTGCTGACCCACGCGGGAGCATGGTATGTGTCAGAAATAAGGTTAGGGTCTGCAGCTGAAACCAAACTCCAAACTCAGTGTCCCTGAGACTTGGGGGACAATCCGCCTTATGAGCAGATCTAAGGCTGCTTCGTAAAGTCCCTTCTTTCTCTAAAAAGTTGAAAATCTACTGACTGTCTTTTTCACGGGGTCAAACTCTATCTCCCCAACGTCCTATACCCTAAATGAATTAGTGCTATAATAAAAATTTACAAAAATAATTATTAAAATTGTAAGATTTTAGAGCCAGGCTAAGGTTTCCACTTCTAATAAGAAATGCACATTGTGGAAAAGGGAAAGGAAAAGAAAGGGGAAGGGGAAGGGGAAGGGGAAGGGGAAGGAAAGGAAAGGAAAGGAAAGGAAAGGAAAGGAAAGGAAAGGAAAGGAGGAAAGGAAAGGAAAGGAAAGGAAAGGAAAGGAAAGGAGGAAAGGAAAACCCAAAAGTTACATTGCTTAACCACTGTGTGCATGGAGATCTTCCTACTCATGAATAAAAAATGTTTAGTTACAGAAGGATAATTTAAAACAACTAAATGTTAGTGACAAATAGTTTGATTTGATAAGTATCTTGGGTGTCTTTTGAGTCTAAAGGTCAAATGATGTTGGATTCAGCCTGCAGGACTTGGCACTCTAAGGAAGTGTTTTGGAAAACTTCTTGGCCAAGGGAATGTCTCCAGACACCTTCAAATGGGAACCATCTTGGAAGTCACAGCCAAGCCAGGGCTGCTTGGACAGACTCAGGCTGCCCAGGCCGAGAGAACCCAAGGCGCTAAGAGACACACACCCAGCTCCGGGAGCTCATACCTTAAAAATTTGTGCAGGTACTGGCGGCTGCAGGGTGACCAGGAGAAGACCCCATTGCGTCCTGCCAATGTAGGGGACATGATGTTGCCCTCAGACTTTTTGCACACGTTCCCTTCTCCATCATGGACCATGCCAAAGCTGCAGGAGAGAGAAATGGTTCTTTCAAAAACGAGGAACAGCGTCAACGACCTAACCGACTCCAGCAAGCGCATGTCAACACGGCGGACTCCTCCACATCTGCGTGCCAGTCAGGCAGAAAGAGAACGTCCGTACAGCCCGGTTGCGGAGCGTAGCCACGCACTCTCAGACCTTCCTGAAGAACTGCCATGTGGTCAGGTGGTTGCAAGTGCGCGCCAAGACAAAATGGATCACACGTCCAGATGTCTGCTCAGGGCCGATGTTTTAATTATAAAAAAACATTTCAAGGGGGATGTGGAGGGCAGGTCACTCGATCTTGATAAAGCTGACAGTGTTCTGTCCTGCTCTCATCTCTCTACACCCTTTTCTGCTCACCACGGATTTTCAGAATTTCCAGGTGTTTGTCAGAAACACAAACGCAGGCTCCCCAGGGGCGTCTGATGCCCCCCACAATCGGAGAACTGACCACCTGTTACAGCTCCCTGTGGGGCTGACCGTTTGTGCCCACTCACACCAAGGGCTGCCCCACCTCCTGCCAGGTCTGCACTGCTGGGGGCTGTCACAGCTGGACAGTGCTTGACCGCATTCCCTACGTCACTTTGGAGGAAGTAGCTTCGCGAAGCCCAGTGGGCGCTCTCGCTGCCTTAATCTGCAGGAATTGTTTGAAGGCACGCCTGTTCCTCCTGAGTCAAAAGCAGACCACTCTGGGCTCCAGCCTCAGCTGAGTAGAGGGGGCCGTCTCCAGCCTCATTGGCTCTTGGGGTGCTTAATAGGATCCTTTACAGATGTGCCAACTGGCACCCCCTCACTGTCACTTGGGAACACTCTAGCCCTCCGCCTGTAAGAATGCCATGAACCGAGTCGCTACATCTGTCCACCAAGTCAGCTGCTTCTTCTTCTTAACTGGCTAGAGCTTTGGCTATGGCAGCGTCTCACACTGCCATCTTCTTCTACCCTAGAAGAGCACAGCTAACGGCTCAGGAAGAACGCCTGGGGGATTTGGGAGCTCTATATGACCCTGAAGACTTCCCATGAGGGCAAACATATTCTTAGAGAGTCAGGCCATTGTTGGCCATTAATGTCTGGTACCTGCCAAATCATTGGATAATTCTTAGATTATCTTAGGTTCCACATGAGTGGGATACAGAGCAAAGGGAAAGGCAAGGGGCTAAAACAAAGAAGGGCAAGAAGGTTACTGGGTCTGGGGACATCCTGCCACCAAGAATCCCATGACAAGAGGAGGCAGGGACAGAAGACTCAGAACACTGGGAAAGGGGGCTCCAACCGTGGGCCAGGGAATCTCTGCATTTGCTGCTGAAGCTGAAAACACATTTCCCCACTTCACTGGCTTGCTTACAGAGATTTAATAGTATCGGTAAAAATAGCAACTCACACTTACGAGCACTCACTAGTGTTCAAACAGGATATTAAACACAGTAGCTGTATTTTTGAACTTAAGCCTCCCTAAAAGCCTACAAGGCAGGTAGAATATCTTGACAGCAAGACTGAGGACTGGAGAGAGCCGTGCCCACTGTCTCAGAGTCAGGACTGCGACCTGACACTCCGACATCAGAGCCCAGGCGGGATCCGGGCAAGAGCGTAACACGAGCACCACTGAAGGGCGTATCCAAGGAAATCTGGCATGCAAACATTGTCAAATTTCTGCAAAATTCCTGCTCAGTACCAAGGGTGACGCAGATGGAGTCATTTCAGCCTCCACCCATCCTCTGAAGTTCTATTAAAAGCAATCAATCAAGGCCGGGGTAACCATATAGCAGAGGAAATGTGTCATGGCTATGAGAAGGGTTCAGACTGTAATCACGTATGGGTGGCTGCCTTGGGGAGAAAATTAGGAAAACGAGGAGCAAAGTACCCTCCCCTGGTTGGCCCTTTACCTGACTGTGAAGACGACACATGCACTGTGGTCCAGTAAGTGTGCTAGGTAAATGCACTACCACTCTGCCCACATATCTAAGGACACGAAAGCCACACGGCCTGGGTCTGTGGACATGTGGGACTTACATTTTTCATCTAAGGTGTTTTCCATGATTCTATCTAGAATCGATTCTCAAACACTGCTGTGCGTCAGAAGATCTGAGAAACGTACCGCATGGCGTGGCTCCTCAAAGTCCACCCTCGTAGATTTTTTTATTTAGTAGCTTGGGAGTTAGGCTGTGGTACTTGGGTGCATCCCAACACCATAAGGTAATCCCGATGCCTGCCCAAATCTCAGCACGGCTACTTTTCAAGTTGTCTTTCTAAGTAGTACGGGGCTCATACGGTGTACCGTGATGGACGCCAGCACATTCACGTGAAAGTACTCCACAGTGATCACATTTGATAGTAACCTTAATAAAGTCAGGCAAGGATGAACAGAACACATTTTGAAGATAAAGCTGGTATCTGGCAACCAAGAAATCTAATTAGCACTCGAGTTACACAATACCAGACGTGTTCTTTGCTTCCGTGAGCCATAGTCTGTCATTCAAAGTTTTTGTCGCCCTACAGGTTGAAACAGTAAATATACTGTTTTTTTCCTACCCACTAGCTTTCAAATTTCTCAAGGACAGAGACCCTTCTTGTCCACGCTCAGCCCCAGGCCAGTACACGCACTAGCCCGTAACAGGTTCTCCGCTGATGTTGGTTGAATAAACAAAGACCGACCTTCCAGCTATAACACCCACTCCAATACCCAAACGCAAACATAATTTCAGATTAAACTGGATCTGAGAACCCTATTCAGTGTGCGATGCTTTTAGCATCTCCACAGTATGTTTTAGTGATTCGATTGCATCAGTACGTATTCCGTCATTACTGACGTTACCCGGAATGATGAACGCCCCATCTTGTTAGAGGTTGTATCGAGTATTTCGGACTGTTAGACAGCAGTAGTTAAGGAAACAAGAAACCCTTCGAAGTAACCACGGGCCCATGTCATCCGGCTGGCGAAACCACGTCCTTGGTGCTGTGATGGTGCCACAGCGGGCCTAGGTGTCGGAGCTCCGATGTGGACTTTCCAAGGAGCACAACACAACCCCCCTGAGAGGGAGAAGGCTGGCATGGACATGGCATCAGGTGGGTCTCGCGGGCCAGGGCAGGTCAAGCAACCAGAAGAGTGGAGGCTGAGGAGGGCCTCCCTCGGGGTCTTGCCTCTGTCATTCACAAGCAGTCGGATTTGAGGTAAATTACTGAAGTCACCAGGCCTCGGTTTCCTTACCTATATAATGGGGCAATAAAACCTTGCTCGAAAATTGCACAGAAGACCTGGCACCATGCATATCACAAAGGAAAACTCAGAACTTCTCTCCATTTCCTGATTCAAATATGGTCTTGCTCCAATTACTCACTACCTAGATGTTCTCGTATACAAATAGGATGTGTGTGTGTGTGTGTGTGTGTGTGTGTGTGTGTGTATTCAGCCAAAGGTCAATAGGTTTCAAATGCTTTTTGGATATGAAACAAAAACTCTTAGGAGGAACAATAAATAAAATTGGTAAGAAAAGACCCTCCAACCTGCTAGGGCTCCCTAGAGGGCTGACAGTCACTGGCTGGAGGATGTTTAAGGGGCTGCTGCCTTGATACCGCACAAGCCCTCCACTTCACGGGTGCCTCCCTGACCCCACTGCGGGGCTCAGCTTGGTAACAGCGCACAGCCTCACCATCACATGTTGGAAAGGGCATCTCACTTCTGCAGCCAAGCCCGCTGGAGCTAGGTGTGTTAGCAAGCCACTTTTGCTTCTTCTGAGACTTCCCTGGTCCTCCCTGATTCAGCCTCTTGCAATGCCTACAGCCCACACAGCCTGATCCATGCACACCATATCTATTTTGTTTTTCTGTGAAGACTCTTGGAGGGACTGAATCACTAGTCTTTTCATAGAACCCTACACAATGCTTTGCTGGCAGAATGGAAATTGTGCCCAGTGAATGGGTCAATACGTGTGAGAGAAGACAAGTGGCAGAATGATGGGTGATGAATACTTCTAAGCACAGCAAATGTGTTTTAATATTGTCTTGATGGTCTGAAACGATCATGCAAGGTAAGCATTTAAGCCTGTGTTGTATGCTAGGAATGCCCCGCTCAACGAGTACACCTTCAATTGCACCTGCACCCACCTGCCGCAGGTGTCAGACTCTTGGTTTTGCAGGGGGAAGCTTAGGTAAGAAAAGAAAAGGCAGGTCACATGGGTTGCTTCTGCTGGGCTGCGGGAGAACCCCACGGATCTGGAATCCCAGGTCTACCGTCCTACTCCTCAAATGGCATGACTTCCTTAGTACATGGGAATTTTTCAAGTGGATTCATGCCATTCAGGGGACATATTCTCCAAAACCTGTTGCTCGGCGCTCCACGTGTCTGTGCCAATTCTCAACACTGCCTCTAGCAAACCACGCATCCAACGCCAAGCGATGGAATACGACCGGTAAACTCACCCTACCCCGCTGGCTTAGGAATAGCCCTACTCAATCTCACAACCTAAAGGAGAACACACATCCTCACTTCTGGTCCTGCCCCCCTCCCTTTACAGATCCAAACTGTGGTTCTTAGTGATTCAGTGTGCAGGTCAGATTCCTCCATGGAAACCACAAGATGTCTGGACATGAAAATAACAGGACTCCGTAGAAGAAACTGGATGGACATTCACAGAGATCCTTCTTTGAGTTAAAGGTTGAAAGGCCTGGAGAAAAGCACGCCTCCAACCTCAGCAATATCCTCGGAATGTAAACAAACCTGAAGAAATAAGACCAATGTCTAAAACAGGATGTTTTATAAAGTCTGCACAGATGCATGAATACTTGTTAATTCTTAAGGCTCAGAACTCCACACCGACCACGCTTGGAGTTCCCTGCAGGCACGCTGTTTATGCTATGATGTTTGATCGACACACCAAGCGACAACTCTTCTCTGAAAAGTAATACATCTAACATCAGTGACCTGAGTAAGTGTGTTCGTTTTCCATTCAATTCCACAAAACCCCACGGGGTTAGATCACTGAGTCTTGGGACGCTTTTCCCATTTGATGTAGTTGCCACAGCAAATGACCCATTTGAAATACTCTTCGTTCATCCTTCTGCTCATCCCTGACTCAGTCTGTCCGTTTCATTCATTCACATTCGCTGAACCCTCAGTATCATCTACCTGCCAGACTTGTGGAGCAGGGAGAGAGGAGTGCCCCCCGTGGTCTCCCTGGCTTGAGCTGCAAGTGAAATCACTCTGCACATCTCATGAAGTGTTCCACAAACAGCAGGTGATACTGTTACTACTGCCGTTATTACTATTAGTACTACTGTCACCCATTCTGCCATGGGGCACACACAACTCATTTGCATATCTCCCACGTGTACTTTCTGTTTCCTCAACAGGATTGGAAGCAACTTCACCAGCAGCGTGACCTGTTCAGAGCTCCCAGTTCCTGTCTGTTGCATGATGTCCTCTTAACATCGGGTGCTCAAGAAAGACCTGATAATTTTCTGGAGATGAGGTCCATGAGGAGCGGGACTCCCCTTCATTCAAACATACAGCCCATTTCCTTCTTCTCATCCACGGCCCCACTTGCAATAAAAACAATTTTATCTTGTTTGGAAGAAATACTTTTTCCATCTAGACCCAGTCCGGGTGATGAAGTCTGATTGACTCCTAAGAAGAAATAAAAGGAGACGCTGATCCTTGCGGACACTGAGGACCGGTCTCTGATGTATCCAGTTCAACTTCGGGTACACCCACACCTGCAGCTGCACGCTCGGCCAGTCCCCAGATTCATCCGTTCACTTAATACCGAGCTGCTCAGCCCTCAGTGACTTAAACATTTCTTACCTGGATTGTTTAATTAAATTCAGGTATGGTTCAGGGGACAGCCAGAGCCTCGTGTTGTTAACATAATGAGAGTTTTTGAAGTTTTAACTCTAGCAGCCTATTAGAAATACAATTATGATTTAACTGGAGGCTTCATAAAGTGTAGGGGCAATTTTCTAAGCACTGAAAAAGTCAATCATTACCTATAATGATGAAGGGATCAGAAGCGGGGTATAAGCTTCATTTTCAGGTCATCAGTTCACACAGCCAAGTCTGCAGGGCCTCCCACGACCCTGCTACAGGCAGGTGCGTGTACGCAACCCACACTTGGGCATGAAGACGCACTCGCACGCACACACAGATGCTACGCACAGGACGAGAGGACAAGCGTGGCCTCAGTCCATTTCTACCAGGGGAGGGAGAGGTCAGTTCTGCAAAAGCTGAATCACCAACACTGGCTTTTGCAGGTTTCGTGATTTGCAAGTAAAATCAGGGTGAAAGTAAAAAATAGAAAGATGGTAATTCCGGGTTGTGCATTTTCTGGGAGAAGCCTCAAGCAGAGCTGGCGCGTAGCACGAAGACGCCAGCACTCCCACTGCTGGCGTTCACGCCGATCTGGCCAAGTCCAGGAAGTCAGCAGGTGGGCCTCGGTAAGGGAAAAATAGAGATGCCTGGGCCTGAGGCAGCTTACGGAATGATTAGCCCAAGAAACCTTACTTAAGAGTGATAGCTTCCATAAGCAATTGTTAGAAAGTGTTCGTTCTACAGGAACAATGTAACATTTTCATGTAAAAAGAGGCCAGCAAGGACAAGCCGCCTGCTGGGGCTGAGCGCTGCCCGTCCAGCACTGACGTCTCTCCGCGCCATGCCCCGGCTCACCGCGCACCCTGACGCTGCCCCCTTATGCCGGACATCTGGAAATGTGCGCGGCAGACCAGCCTCTACCAGCTCCTACCCCTCATCTAACCTGCATTCCCCAAACTCTGCTTGGCACACCAATCAAAAGACATCTCTACAAATTATAAAAGTGAGATAAGAACACAAAACTCCAGAGTAACTAGTTGACAAGAAGTGGCCTTGTTACTCTCGTACCCGATAGGAACTAACCATGGGATGAGATCAGCACAGGACCGAGTTCAGAACAGGACAAAGGAGCGCAGGCTGAGACAACTGCGTGCAGCTCCACGCATGCGTGAGCCGGGACGTGAAGGATGAGCAGAGGAAGGAGAGCGTGAATGTGGGAATTGCCGCGGCTTTAGACGGTGCACGGTGAGGCACTAAGATAACAACCTAGGAAGGGGCACCTGGGTTGAGCGCCTTTTTCTTTTTTAAAGATTTTATTTATTTATTTGTCAGAGAGAGAGAGAGAGCACAAGCGGGTGGAGAGGCAGAGGGAGAGCAGGCTCCCTGCTGAGCAAGGAGCTCCATGCAGACTGGATCCCAGGACCCCGGGATCATGACCTGAGCCGAAGGCAGATGCTTCACTGACTGAGCCTCCCAGGCATCCCAAGTGTCTGACTTGATTTCAGCTCAGGTCTTGATCTCAGGGTTGTGAGTTCAAGCCCCATGTTGGGCTCCATGCTGGGCATGAACCCTGCTTAAAAAAAAATTAAAACAACAACAACAACAAAACCACATAAGAAGTACCTAAGGGATCCATGTCCTATGGAGAATGTCAGTGACCTTCTCCCTGGATATACGTTATGCCCCTTTCAGACTTGACCTAATGAATCGGTGTTTCTATGGCAATCATCCAGTAGGGAAAGCAGCCCAGGATCTACCCTCCCACGGAGAGCACTTACTTGTGTCCAGACTCGTGAGCAATGGTGAAGGCCAGTCCAAGACCCGTATCTTCATTAATTGTGCAGCTGCGATATTTACTACACATTCCACTTATGGGCGCAAATCCTATGGGGCGTAGAGATCAAAAGAATTTACGGCAGTGTTGTTGCAATACATTGAAGAAAGAAGGTGTATCATATCCGCATATTTACCCTCTGTCCTTCAGAGAAGTGTGTTTCTCACCCTCATGCGGTGACATCTGAATGGGAAACTCTTGGACAAGCAGGGGATCTGCTCTCCGCATGGAAAACAATTCATGGCTCTATGTGGTATTCATGTTAAGGTTATAACTGGGGCAGAGTAGAAGAGAGGATTTCTGCCTTTTTATATAAAAATCTGAATAAAAAAGGACTGTAGCGAATGGGTGTGTCAGGAGGTCCCCAAGACTAGCCCAGATCCAAGGATTCCCCAGAAGGATTCACAGGACTCAGGCTTTGTCACACTCCCAGGTATAGTTTCATAGCGATACCAGAGGATGCAGGACAAAATCAGCAATGGGAGCGCATGCATGGGGGGAGGTCTAGAGGAAACCATGAAGGAGTTTCCAGAGTCTTCTCCCAGTGGAACCACATGGGATGCACCTCACTCCCCCAGAAACACAAGGCAGGCTCATTAGAGACTCAGGACCCAAGGATTTTATCCAGGGCCAATCGGATAGCAGCCCTGCCTGGCGTGGACCCAAACTCCAGACTCCCAGTAGGAAAACAGTTGTGCCACGGAAGCCCCATCATCTGTACGAGCAAGCAGTGTGGGCACAGTGAGCCAGCTCGTCCAGCAGGGTGCTGGGAAGCACCCCGGAGTCCGGGTCTCAGAGGCCAGCCAGGCCCCGCGCCATAAGCAGGCCTCTCCAGGAATAAGCAGTCACAATTAACATCTATTCGACTGAGCTCTGAGTAAGACCCCAAAAAGAAATGCAGACTCAGAAAAAATGTGCAGGAGAACCCTAGTCAATAGCACACTGTGCTCTATACGGTGAGAAGAACCCCTAAGTGCTCCCTCCAAGATACAGCCAGCCTCATGAGCGTGGTAAAAAATCGCTCAGATTGGGGCACCTGGGTGGCTCAGTCGTTAAGCATCTGCCTTCGGCTCAGGGCGTGATCCCGGTGTTGTGGGATCGAGCCCCACATCAGGCTTCTCCGCTATGAGCCTGCTTCTTCCTCTCCCACTCCCCCTGCTTGTGTTCCCTCTCTCGCTGGCTGTCTCTCTCAAATAAATAAATAAAATATTTATTAAAAAAAACATCACTCAGGGGCGCCTGGGTGGCTCAGGCAGTGAGGCAGCTGCCCTCGGCTCCGGTCGTGATAGGGTCCTGGGATTGGCTCCGGGGTCCAGCCCCGCACTGGGCTCCCGGCTCTGCGGGGATCCTGCTTCTCCCTCTCTCTGCCCCTCTGCCCTCATGCACGCACACGTGCTCTCTCTCTCACAAATGAATAAATTTTAAAAAATCTTCAAAAATCGCTAAGGTATCAGTATTTATACAACAAAAGAAAAACGAGAAATACAATATTGCTATAACACCCCTGCACACATTCATAAATGTACTGTTTCTGCACAGAATGGGACACCCTTGCATCTCACTCATGGGAGAAGAAAACAGAGAAACTATTTCATAAATTAGAAGAGACAGGAACTCGTGAATCTATGAGGGACTGACCGCTCCTTGTGAGGTCATCACTTCGGGTGAATAAACGCACAAGTTTGTTCGGCCAAAGTACCCCCAGGGAAGCGCATCTGCGCTTACAGCCGTATTCAGCAGTGGCTTCCACTATGGATTTGCCACGAGGGGCAAATCCTCCATGTCCTGGGCCCCCGAGTGTGCACAGCACACACGTGCTCCTCCAAACTCCGTGGGAGGGTCTTACCCAAGGTGTCACAGGGCTCATTCTTCCAGGAACATATGTCCAGACCGGTCAGCAGGATGGCGTGGTCGTGGCGTGCGCCGTCTCTGCCCATCAGGCCGGACTGCCACTGGCAGAAGCTACTTAACGTGTGGTCCGCATGGTGGCTTATCACGAGCCCCGGCTGCACAACATGACCCCATGACAACAGAGAGAAACAGGTCACCAGGCAGTTGTGTTACTCCAACTGTCATCAGCCCGTCAGTAACTCAAATTTCAACTATGCAGATGGATCCGAATGGTCTATAAGCTGATAGACTCATTTCACGGATTAAAATCCAAAGGAGGGCGTCTTATATAAAACTGGTACAGAGTCAGGGTGGACACGATCGTTCATTTCTGTAGTTCTGCACCAGGACATGAGGGATGTGGTTAGCTGACCCTGGATGCATTTTCAATGCCCCAAGAAAGTTGACTCCCCGTGCATGCAGTGCCTGCATCAAAATCTTTGAAAACACTCTGTAAACGTATGTAAGGCAACAGAACCATTTATATGTGACTTTGCACATGCACAAAAATACACCTAGACAGCTGATTCCATAACCAGGCCGGGCAAGTGGGATTTCCAACTCTTACCATTTATCATGACAGTGTTACACTGAGTCACTTTCCTACAGAAGCAGCACGCTAACGAGAAAGGGCAGGTCAACTGGTAAAGCTCTTCTCTAGAAACCACACTGGAGCCAGAAGGAAGCTCGGCAGGATACATCCCACCGAGCCCTATACCCCACGTTCCAGCAGCACAACAGCGAACTGTCAGAGGGAAGGCCGCCCGCGCACACGGGGAATTCAGGAGTGGGGGGTCAGGAACACCCTGCAGAGCAGGCTGCAATGAGTTATCAGAACGGTGTTACTGTTTCTTCCTGTGGCTCCCTCAGAGAAAGCCAGATTAAACAGCTCGATTCCAGGGCACCTTGAGTAAAACCTTCATGACTAGATGTGGGGTTGAAATGTGCGTTTCTCGCTCGCTGAATGTGTTTTCTCCTTCAGGGCTCATTTTGTCCTTGCGGAGGGTCAAATGCACCTAAGCCCAATGCCTGCATCCACCCGGGGACGTGCCTCGCGTTCTTCAGCAGGTGATTTCCAGGAACGCCGCATTAATCAGAGTTAACACAGGTGCACGATCAAAAGATAACCTCGCTTCTTCTCTGCAGCTTGGATGAATTCCAAGGTGAAAATGATTTCATGCAAGGAATAATTAACCTGTCACCTGAGACGCCCTGCCAGTTGAGCACCCCCCGTCCAGACGCTCACTCACACAAAGACAATGAAGCCGTATCTTCCTGACCGTTCGGGCTAGAAATAGGCTGGCCCCCGCAGGCCCCATCCTGTCCAGCAAAAGAGCAGCACCGCAGAAGCTCCCGTCTGGAGGCATCTTAGATCTCAGGAGTGATCTCAGGTTTCAGCTAAAAAAATGCTTTGTTTTACAAACAAGAGAAGCACGGCCAACGGGGGACCCTGCTAAGACATCGGCAAGGGCGGCTCACTCCTCCTGTGCGGGGCCAGCGATCAGCTGGGGCCAAGCAGAAGTGAGAGTGCGGCGTGGCTGAGACGGCCCCGTTACCTGTGCCACAAAATGTGCACATACGACCTCCCTGCGAACGGAAGTGCATGCCCCTGCCTTTACACAGGGACACTGGGACGGAGGTGCCGAGATGCTTCTATGCACTGCGACCAAGATCTAGCAGCGTGAGGGGTCTGGATGCGTGAGAGGCACGTGCTGGTTACTCCAGAACCTCTCTGGAAACACAGTCCGTGACTGAAGGTGGCAGGGTTAGTGCGGTCAGTCTCAGGAGTTAGGAGGTGACAGAGGAAAACAACAATGCCCCACAGTCAGGTTTCACTGTCGTTTTCGTCTTCTAGCAAAGAGCAGAAAGGGCTCAGTTCCTCCAGGGCGCCTGAAAGCTCGCTGTGCGAGGTGCAGAAGACACACTGTGCGCTCTGTGTCCCAGTGCGGCTCCCACCCGCGCATCTAGGGCAGCGCTTCTGTTCTATTTCCCCAGACGCCTGCCAAGAGAGTACGACGTACTGCCTCTGCACACACGCACGCGCACATGCACACACAGGCATGCACACACACACTCACACACAATTGAAAAATCATTAAAGGAACTGATAAGCAACTCATTGCATTAGACACAAAATATTAAACACTTTTTGTTCCTAAGGGAGGGAAAAGTCAAGAATCCACAGAAGGATCACATTAAGGGGAAAAAAAGCCTCACTTTGTGTTTATTTTTCTGGAGAAAAGCAGCTGGCAGATTCAAAGACAGATTACCTGTTCTTCCTCGAGAAGGATCAGACCTACAATCGCAATGTTGATGTTTCCTCCTATCGTTCCATCTTTGAACAAAGCAGACACCTGAAAAAGACAGGCATTCGTGTCAGCCCCACACGTGGTGTCACTTCCCCCGTCCCCAGAGTCCTGCCGGTGATGGCGGGTCCCCGTGCTCTTGTGACACAGCAATGCCGACTTTCTTATACCGCTAGGCGGACAGGTACAGCAAGTGCTGAATCCTCATCACGGGGCAGGCGACCAGACGGGACGCCAGCAATGCCACCCAGGTTCAGGGGTGCAGAGACAGAACGCGAGGTGTGTTTTCCAATGATCGTCATCCCAACTATTTCTCGAAACCTCACTTAGGTGACCTGGGATCTTGTCTTCCATTATCTACGTGTCTCTCAGTCTCCCAAGTGCGGCTTCGATGCCTCTCGTCGCTCCTCCTCACCACCGCAGCTGCCAATCTGGGACACAGGACGTTTTACCCAAGATGGCAGCCTACAGGGTTGTAGCTTTTCTGACTTTAGAGATAAAATGCTGTATATTCAGTATTTAAATATTAGTGTACCTGGAGACAGGCATGTCTGTAGAGCCATCTGAAATCACACATAAGCAGGCTTGCTGCACCTTCAGTATCCTCTTACAAATTTCTGGTAAACACAGACATTGACCCACCCAGACCATGCTCCCGGCTCACAGAGGGGGCTGGATTGTTTCCCCTCTTTATGGTGTTCTCCGAAGTTCTGAACACGGCTTTTCTGACTGGAGCACAGTAAGAGTGAGGGAGTCATCACAGATACCATATTTCTCGCACGTGAGACACAAACGCACACACCCTGTTAGGGGCAATGACACACGTGGCTTCAACAAGAAGGACTTTCCTACCATGTTGAGTATGGTCAGCACGTAGGTGGTGATGTTTTCGTGGCCATGGTTCTGCATCATCTTCCTGTCGACCACCACCAACGTCTCCACGTTCAGCTCTTCGTTCCTGTGGGACTTCAGGAGAGAGCGCTTCGGCCGTAAGCAAGACACGTATTCGTCAGGCAGGATGAAGAGGTCGTCCTCGGGAGGCTTGGGCATGTCTGTGGAGGGGGTGTTCCGAGAACAAACGAAAGCCCAAGTCATCACCCCAAACCAGCGGTGGAACTTGTTACATAGAAACTGGATTTTCAAAATGAATGTGCATGTATGAACCATATAACCCTTAAGAGTTTGTGATACAGAACTTGGACCAAAGTGGAACCTGAAATGTAAATAAAGTTCATATAAGGTACATGTGATGGAAACCGTCACTGGATCTACCTCTGTGTAATTTTGTCCTGATTTGAAACAAAGAGAGAGGACCTAGGCTCCCATGTTCTAGCCGCAGAAGCACAAAGCTCAACGACCACTGGCAGAAGGATTCGTGGACCGGGCCTGGGCAGAACGCGTACTGGCAAAGCCGTGGAACCACCAAGGGACACACCACAGCTCCATCTTGCCTCGTGTGCTTATTTGAAAGATTTCCATGGCCTGATTCTTTTTACAGCTGATTCCCGTGTCTGGATGCATAAAGGGTTTGTCTGTCGTCTTTCAAATGGGTTAAAAACTACGTGACACAGATCCACTTCACGGCAGAGCTGAATTTCCTAGAAAGCGCCCTATATATTTACCTCATTTCATTACAAGACAAAATATACCCTGTCCTCTTGGAGCTATTTAAAAGTAGTTTGGGCATTTATAATCGGTTAGTTAACACTATGTTAAAGACACTTAGGTTGAACGGATGCCTCCGAAAAGCTTTTCACGTGAAAGTGGACTTCAAATTACCCAGATTCAGGGGGCACTAATTCAGAGCTATGACAACTCTGTCCACGGACCGTGCTGCCAGAAGATGCTATCTTGTTTGACGGGTACCCACATCCGGTGCACTTTATCTCTTTGCTAAAATACTCTGCAACCTAAATGAACCCTGTGGAGGATAATAAGGGCTCAGGCAAAGTCTTTAAAGCACTCCTCGCGTGTCAAGGACTCAATGCAAATGCAGAGACACGACTCTACCCTAGGAGCCATCTCTCTACACGCTCCGGGGACGAATGGGGCCACCGAGGCACAGGGAGGGAACGGCACTTGCTGCGCCCCTCCCTAGAAAGGGTCAGAAATGGGTGTCCAATTCAGAGTCGTTGGTACAGCTTCACCCCTGATTTTAAGCAAATCCATCTGCCTGTGATGGTCCCTTCCCACAGGTGCCTAAACACACCCCCCAAAATGCCCATTTTCTGAACCAGGGACTCCAGTGGGAAGAATCTTTGTACTGTGAACCTCACAGAGCCAGAAGGCTGGGATTCCTCCAGGGTAGTGCAAAGCCCCATAAACAGCATGGAAATATCCACGCACGAAGAGCAGAGGTCTCGAGAATTACAGGCTTCAGCCGAGAAGCAGTGTGCACCACTTTTGCCAATCACGCGGGCCCCGGCCACACACAGAACTGCCGTGTGCCCAGCAGGGAAGGGACAGAAATCTCTGGCAAACCAAACCGCAGCACACAGATCACTAATGTCTTCCAAGAGGCACTTTGTGGCGCTTTCTCAAGTCTGATTATGACTGCCCGGCCCTGTCCCCTGCCGCCGACCCCTCTGCTGCTCCCTGTCCATGCAGCCTCAGGCGGTTGATGCCGACACCCTGGGCTACACCCGTCCTACCTCTGTCTCCCTGACTCTCTCAGACTCCTGTTCGCCTCCCTCTGTTCCCAGTCCGTTCTTCCTGCTGCTGACCAAGCCCCTGACTTAGTCGGTCTGGGTTTGAGTTGTTCACATGATGCAGCACAAGGCTTTTATTTACAGGACAGTGTGAGATCGGACGACACACAGGTGCTGACGGTTTAGTGGTACTTGCTGTTGTGCTCTAAGTACCGAGTGACCACCGTCATTCACTCTCTTCCCCTGCAACACGACCGCCTCTATTTTAGGGTGCTGGATACAGCAGCCAACGAAACCGGCAGGGAAAGAAGGGCTGGCAGAAGATGGGCTCATGGGGGGAAAGTTTAATCCATACAGAGTTGCTGGAGGCAAAGCTGAGGGACGTGAGAGAAATTCCAGAAAACACTGACCTCCAATTCCTGAACTGTAAGAGGCTCCCACATAAAATGTGACTATCACATCGCCTCCTAAGTGTTCACGACACAACAAAGGACTTCCACAAAGCGCTGGTGATAAATCGTAGGTAAATTCGGTCATGCCTAGCCTGTCCTTTTGATGTGGTGGAGTACAGTGTATAAATATGTATGGAGATAAATTACCTCGCAGAAAACTATGTGGGCTTTCATAAATCCAGACCTCGAAACGATAGAATTACCGAGCAGACATGCCAGGTTCTTTCGAAGACATCCAGTGGATTCTGCATTTCTGGGCAGTATGTCATTTTATCTGCCCAGGGAACGGTTCTTTTAAACAAAAAAACCTACCATGATCTGTCCATCCACCGTGAGAGACGGTGCAGACTGAACACAGACGATGGAATCATCACGCCAGTTTAGCAAAGACGGTCTGGTCATTCCACCTCGTGGGCAGACTACTCTGAAGAACATTTAAAACATTCCACGGGCTTACATAAATGTCCGAATGGGTAAATGCACAAAAAGAATCGCCCTTACATACATTTCTTGCGTCTTCCACAGAAATGCTGCTTCGGTGGGTGCCGGAGGTTGGTGCCGCCGTGCAGGTGCGGATTCCCCAGCTCCCGGTCCCTCTCGGTCATGACCGCCTGGGGAGCCCCCGGCGCCCGCACTTCCGCTGATCTCTTATACAGTATGTGGGAGGGGGGCCCAGCCCCCGCGGGGTCCTGCAGTCTCCCCACTAGGTGGGAAGGAAGCGGCTTCAGGAAGTAATCTCCTTCTTGGGTTCTTATCATGCCAGACTGGAAACAGAGAGGAAGAGAGAAAATGCGGTTATACCTTCTGACCAGAGGTCGCCCCCTCTCCCGGCTTCACCTCTTTCTTACTCCTTCACAAGCGCGCGTTCCCTCCAACGCCTGGGCTGGGAATGAGCACCCGGAGACCCATCAATGAGTCTTCGCACCTGCATCTGCTCGGGAAGGTCTGCGTGCAGGTGTTCCACGACCTGACGCCAGGAGCAGAGGGCGCTCCTGGTACACTAACGGGGGAATTCGGACCACAGGATGGAGGAGAGAGCTCAAGTACACAGACGCAGACGTCAGTGTGGGCGCCGGGGAGGCCCCACACAGGAAGAGAACATTTCAACCCTGACAGAGTCTTTTGCACGACTCCTTTCAAACTTGAGTATTTTGCAACACTCGGTATAAAAGTGTTACTTAAGATGAATCCGGAAGAAAGCACAAGAGAATTTACTGAGGGTGTCAGGAAGGTCTTTCTCAGCAAGGTATCATGGAAACAGGATAAAACTAACCCATAAAAACACTAAAAATGTCTGCAGTGTGCCTCTGATTTCAGAGCCCGAGTCTGACTCTCACTTGGAGGGGGGGGGCTGCTGCTGTGTGTCCCTGTCCACCAGATGCGGTTCCGTGCTGGGCTGGGCCACCCCGTGTGAGTCTGCGTATCTGCACGCGGTGGGATGACGGGCTTGGGGAAGCCCTTCTTAGATCTCGGGACAGGGACAGACACAACTCTCAGGAACAGGAGGGTTGGGGGTGGGAGAGAAAAAGCTTATTGGATGTTCAGAGATTAAGCATTGGCCTTGGAGTTCCTGCTGGTGGGGCAGAGGGTAAACGTGGCATGTTATCAAGGAAGCCATCAGCACCATGGGGGGTAGACCTCCTGGGGCCCAAGTACCACCTGGCAGGGGAAAGGCCGAATACCTGGGATTCACGCCCTGCATCCCAGAGGGGTAGCCGGCACCTGCCACACAGTGCTCTACGTGAGTAACTTGGGCATCTCCGTGTCCTCTAGAATTCTACCAGCAAAACTCCTGTAGGACCTCGCTTGAAAGTTCACAGTGCTATCAAGGAAGAGACAAGCGTGGAAGGACAGAACAGCTGGAGCCAGTAAGGTTTCAACCTTTTTGCATTTAAACTAACCCTGGATAGCATGAGCACCCTTGTGTAATAACACGACCCAAAGAGGTTCTCCACACTTTTGAAAGTAATCAGTTCAAGTGTTAAACTAAAAAAAAAAAAAAAAAAAAAAAAAGAATTCATTTTTCACCTTAAAAGAACCTTTCCTGATAGGTAAGCTACTCCTTGCCTTATTAATCACCTCTTGGAAGACCATCAGCTCCTGGGGAACGTGGAGTTGGTGGCATTCGGCATGCCTCTCTGGACCCCCAGCCGGGTCAGAGAGCGGCCGGGTGAGTCCACTGCCCCAGCCGGCACAACCAACTCCAGGAATGCTCCCAATGTGACCTTCAATAGTTCACTCAGCCTCTCTGTGCTGTGCTGCCCTCGAGGAAGTGGAGATTAGGCTCGCTGCTTATCATGAGTTTGTAGGACTTAACAATGAATGTATTTTAAAAGCACGACCCACAGAAAGCATGCAAAAGAGATCTGCTTCCACACCTAAAACTCTTGTGACCTTTGGCAGCTGTTCCAGTCCCAAAAGTGACCCCCTCGCCCAGGTCAAGGCTCCGTTGTAGGTGCCTGGGGCTGAGAGGACCAGATCCTTGGGCAAAAGAGACCTGCTGCAGCTGGAGGGCTTCCTAGGTGTCATTAACAAAGTAGTCAATCCCCGATTTCATTAAATGCAGAGAATATAAAACTGATTAAGACTGATGCTTTGATTTCCTTTACAATCAACAGACACTAAAAAATACAGAAAAAGGAACTCTGTTATCTTGCTGCATCATTAGTTTGCAAGCGTACTTAAAAGGGTAGATAAATCATGGAAGATTAATGTTGTCTGCTTATTAAAGCTGTTCTTTATTGAACCAAGACTATTTATTTGGACACTCATCAATGTCCAGTGCCCTCCTGCCCACACAAGCCACCGGGATGTCAGCTGGTGGATTATTCACCAGGCTTTCAGAAAAAGGCCAGTGTCCTCCCAACTTTGCAAAGGAGCTCTCCCGGGGCCTGGGTCTCTCCCGGCCAGCTCTGTAAATCATTGTACATAGGGAAATTCATCTAACACTTGTATCGCATTTGCAAGGACGGAAAGAACACGGGCTAGGCTAATGCTGAGGCAACACTGTTTCTTGCTCGGCAATGCATGTGAAGGAAACGTGGAGGCTCCCAGTAGGATAACTGTGGTGAGCCATTTTATTCACAGTTAAAACTTGCTGGATTTCCACAGACGAATCAGTTAAACAGAATACACAGCTACAATAGCATGAAAGTGTAGCTGACACCACAGGAGGGGCTTCGGTTAGGAGGAAGAAAGAAAATCATGCAATAAATGACCCTGAGAAAACTGGTCAGCTCTTTGGAAAAAACAAATCTAGGTTTCTTCTTCATTCCATTCACCAAAATAATGGCCAAAGGCAGCAAAGAACCACAAAAATTAAAAAGACCAAATAAAATATATATTTGTAACTTTGGTGTAGACGCTTGCAAATGAAACAGAATCAGGAAGCCGTGAAGAAATGGATTGATAAAATTGGGTAAATTCAACACTGAATATGGCTAAAAAGCAAGTCAGGGTGCCTGGGTGGCTCCGTCGGTTGGGCGTCTGCCTCTGGCTCAGGTCATGATCCTGGGGTCCTGGGATCGAGTCCTGCATTGGGCTCCCTGCTCAGCGGGGAGTCTGCTTCTCTGTCCCTGCCCTGGCTGGTGTTCTCTCTCTCTCTCTCGCTTGCTCACTCTTTCTCTCTCTCAAATAAATAAATGAAAAATCTTTAAAAAAATACCATCGAGTCAAATGACAAGTTAGGGGAAATTCTTGAATGCAAATGACAAAAATTATGACCCTTAAAAACAATCCATAAAAACTAATAAAAAATAAAGAAGTAATACAACTTAAAAAAAAAAGGAAAAGGAAAGAAACAAAATAGGACAAATAAGAAAAAGGCAACTCATAGGTGGGGAGAGGTTTATATAAAAAAGGTTTGATTTTACTTTCCATTTTAGCAAGAAGATGAAAACCACGATGAGAAGCAGTGTCCCGTCTATCCTGCTGGCTGACCCTCTACAGCCAAGATGTGAGGAACATTAGCAAATTAGTAAAGTACTTCTGGAAAGAATTGGCAGTGTCTCTCAAAATTGTAAATACATGTACTTTTGACCTAATAATTCTGTAGCTAGTAAGTTACCTCAAGAAAATTCTAACACATATACACCCAAGATATGGAAAAAGATGTTTATCATAGGAAAAATAGATAAAATAACCCCCCAAATGAGAACTATTTGAAATGCCCCTGATGAAAGACAGGTTATCTAAATGAGACTGCTGTGTATTGGAAATCAATGTCAGCATTTGAAAACAATTAGACAGTTACTGATATAGCATTAGATCCAAATTTATTTAGTGAGAAAAATAAAGTGCAGAACATAGTGATATTAGTCAATGCTTTCTGTAAAAAAAGAAGAAAGTTGGTAGGTTTATCTCGATATGTATCTATTTATAAAAATTGTCCATAAAATGGAATATTACTTGGCTATAAAAACGAATGAAATCTTGCCATTTGCAACATGGATGGACCTAGAGGGTATCATGCTGAGTGAAATTAGCCAGGACAGAAAGACAAAGGCCATATGATTTCACTTGTGTAGAATCGAAGAAACAAAACAAATGAGAAAATGAAAAACACAAACAGACCCATAAATACAGAGAACATACGGATGGTTTCGAGAGGGACAGGGGATGGGAGGATGGGCACAATGGGTGAAGGGGAGGGAGGGTGACCCAGGTTTCCAGTGATGGAAAGAATGAGTCACAGGGGTGAAAGGCACAGCACAGAGAATATAGTCACTGGAATTGTAAGAGTGTTGTATGGTGACGGTGGTGCCACACTTGTGGGGAGCGTAAACCCCAGAAATGGAGAATCACTACACTGTACACCTGATGCCAGTGTATCATTGCGTGCCAACCATGCTTCAATACATAAAAATTAAGGGGTGCCTGGGTGGCTCAGTACGTTAAGCATCTGCTCAGGTCATGATCTCAGGGTCGTCAGATGGAGCGCCGTGCCGGGCTCTGCGCTGGGCACGGAGCCTGCCTAAGATTCTCTCTCTCCCTCTGCCCCTCCCCATCTCCACTTCTATAAATAAATAAATAAATAAATAAATATTAAAATAAAAATAGAAGCTGTCCATAAAAGTGGCATGAATCAGAAAAATCAAATGGAAATGAGGAAGAGATATATAAATGTCTAGGCACAGAGTCTCTTTCTCCTGCAATGGTACACAGCCTCATCACACTGGTTCCGAAAGTACCTCGGGGGACTCCGCGAGCCCTCTACAAGAGAGTCAGCTATCAACCAACACATAAAAACGTGATTCAGTTCAGTAGAAAAAAAGGCATTTCATTTCCCAATTTAACTTTACCCTCCTCTGTGTTTTTTCCAAAAGCATCATTTGTTTGGGGAAATATTCTACACATTTTAGTCTTCTTAGTGATGTTTCAGACACACGAGTCAACTGTAACTTTTATAGAACTTTTACAGAAGCCAAACTCTGCGTTTTATTTCCTTATAACCTCAGGATCAAACATGAACCCGCCCCAGGTCAGTCCCTCCCTCGTCATATGCCCGAGACCACAGGAAGTCTTGCTGCGTGATTATTTGAGATGTTTTGAAAATTGAAATTCACCCAAAATCTAAAAACCTAACAAACCAAGAGGTTCTTTCTCCATGAGATGTCGCACCTGCTTCTTTTTTTTTTTTTTTTAAGATTTTATTTATCTACTTGACAGAGATAGAGACAGCCAGCGAGAGAGGGAACACAAGCAGGGGGAGTGGGAGAGGAAGAAGCAGGCTCATAGCAGAGGAGCCTGATGTGGGGCTCGATCCCATAACACTGGGATCACGCCCTGAGCCAAAGGCAGATGCTTAACTGCTGTGCCACCCAGGCACCCCGCACCTGCTTCTTTTGACCTTTATCCCTACTACGCTTGGCCTGGGCCCTGGGCTTCTTCAACCCACTTGCCTGCAAGGACAAGGGGTCTGACGCGCTGGTCACAGGAATCACCCACCATCCTCAATGCACGTAAGTCCAAGCTTCAAAATGTAGCCACTCAGTCAGCTGTAAAACTGGTCCCTGGTCCCCTTCCTATTGCTCCTCTGTCATTTCGGAAGACTAACATTTTGACACTTGGCACTTTGCTAAAGGTTAAAGCTACAAACCAGGTTATTAGTTATGGCATCTGTCCCAATCATCATAATCCACCAAGAGGACTGAGCCCAGGTTTCTCCCAAACCCCATTTCCTACCACAGTGCTGTCAGGTCAGATCCCTGTCCCCGAGCACTTGATGTCTGTTGTCAGCCGGAGGTTGACTGGGGCCCACTGAGCACTGACTGGAGGCTGATTGGAAGCTGGCTAGAGGCTGGTGGGAGGCTTATGGAGGCTGACTGGAGGTTGACGGAGGCTAACTGGAGGCTGACCGGAAGTTGATGGAGGCTGACGAAAGCCTGGTGGAGGCTGATGCAGGCTGACTAGATTAGGCACAGAAGGGTGGTCTTCCAAGGAAGAGAATTTTTTTATGACTTTCCCTATTTGTATGATGCAAAAAAATACATCCTTCATTGACTTTTCTCTGGATCTTGTGACCTGGACAAATTGGGCCAGTGTGACAACTAGCAGAGCAGGACAAGGGCTACTTGGTCAAGTGCCAACCACCTACACTCCCCACACACCTCACCCCTCACAGGAAGGGTGAGCACCACTGTGCACACCTGTGCCTTTAGCCAATCAGGCTTTGGGTGAATTTATTTATTTTTTAATCAATTTTTTAAAGATGTATTTATTTATTTATTTGACAGAGAGAGAGAGAGAGAGAGAGAAGAGCACAAGCAAGGGGAGCTACAGACAGAGGGAGAAGCAGAGCTCAATGTGGGACTCAATCCTCATGACCTGAGCTGAAGGCAGACGCTTAACCGACTGAGCCACCCAGGCGCCCATAACTTTGGGTGAATTTTATAGCAGGAGGAAGGAGGGGTATGATTTCAGAGGGCAATTTAAGAATGTACTGTGATTATCCCTGGCTATTCCAAATGATCAATGACACTGAATTTATTTAAGACCACTCCTGAGTCTTCATGCTTCTTGTCCACTATTAGAATCAGTTCTTTTTGTTTTGAAACCTTATTATGGAAGTTTTAAGGGTTCAATAATGCAAATGCCCACCTTTCAGCCCTTGTCCTCAAAATGTGAAGAATGCTCATATTTTTGTATTTTATGCTAAGTTTAATTTCCTCCAACATTAAATTACCAATATATCCTGCCTTCCTATACAACGGAATCTTAGTGGTGACATAACTTATGAATAGAGCTCAGACGGAAATGAGACTTGTTCTTCCAGTAGCATCCCTGCTGACAGACTGAACCGGCCGTGCTGGTGGTAAGTGCTCCTCACTTCTACGGTTTCTTCAGCGTGGCAGTACGCAGGAGCACGGAGCTCCTTGCCCCTCGCTTGTTCCTCTCTAGGGAGGGAATAACTTGTCTGTGAGTCTGGACTCAAAACCCGGCATGCGTGGTACAGCCCTTTCCACTCAGGACACTGCCCACCACCGGAAGCTGGCATCCTCATGGACCCTGGTCATAGGAGCAGCTCAGCTGCCGGTAGGTGGCTGCCCTGGTGGGTGACTGCCAGGAACCGAGCATCTCTTGCACCTCAGTGCATGGGTCTACACTGGGGCCCACTTCTGGAAATCCACCCACCTGCACAAATATCCCACTTTCTCCAAAACGGATTTTATCAGTAATTTTTTAAAAGGATACATAGGCGTACCATTTGAGTTACTCTTTTTGTTCGTATTCTGTAATTCATTCAGAACACAGAACGTATGGAAAGGGACGGTAAGCGGTCAGGGAATAGAGAGTTACTGACTGGGCCTCCTCAAAACCCAGTATACTTCATCTGCTCTCAGGTAGCTCATGAATTAGCAGAACACATATTACGTACACTATTAGGCACACAAATACATATGAAATAATCGTTACTTTGTCTTGGGCTCCACCTATGTGGCAGGTAATGTGCTAGGTGTTTTGCTGTATATTATTCCTGTTATAGTAACAAACATATAAAGGGAGAATTAATATTCCTATTCAAAGGAAAGGGACATTAAATTTTTTAAAAACTGCCCAACACCGTGGACCTAGTAAGTGGGCTAGCTAAGATTAATATTCAGTGTGAATGACTCCGATATATACACGCCCTTGCCAACACCTCAGTGAGCCCTCTCTGCACCACATTAGTGGTATTCGCCAGCGGCATCCTATGGCCCTTGGAGAATAACACTAGTGATGGCGGGAGCTGAGAGTGAACATGGATTATTTGTAAATGTATACTGTAAACTCTAGGACAACTAAAAACATTAAAAAAAAAAAGAAACATAGGTTATATGCTAAAAAGGGCAGAAAATGGAATCATATAACATGCTCATTTAAAAACACAAAAGGCAAAAAAAGAGTGGAAAGCAAAAATAGGAGCAAAGAACGAGGGCATCAAATAGAAAACAGTAATTAATGCACTCGATATTAGTCCAACGACATCACTGATCACTTTGAGGGTCAGTGGTCTAAATGCATTAATTAAAAGACAGATTGTCAGGATGGATCCAAACACAGGACCCACCATGTGTCGTTTACAAGAAATCCCCTTTACATATAAAGGCACATATAGGTTAAAACTAAATGGATGGGAAAAATATACCATGTTAACAATAATCAAAAGGAATCAGGCATAGCTATATTAATTTCAGACAGAGTGGACTTCAGAGTAAAGAAATTTAACGGGGATAAAGAGGGACAATATGATAAAGGGGTCAGCTCTCTGAGAAGACATAGCAATTCTTCACATGCAGGCACCTAACACCACAGCATCAAACTACGGGGGCAAAAACTGATAGAACTTCAGAAAGAAAGAGACGAATCCACGCTCATGGCTGGAGACATCAGCACCCCTCTTTCTGAAACAGTGAGGTACAGCAGGCAGAAAATCAGCGAGGACACGGCGAACTCTGCACACCATCCATCACGTGGATACGAGACTTCTGCACACGACTTCATCCAACAACAGCAGAGTGTGCACCTTTCTCAAGCTTGCAGGGAACACTCACCAAGACCGACCACATTCTGAGCCATAAAGCATACTTCAAAATACTGAAAAGATTAGAAATCATACAATGCCCATGCTCAGACCACAACAGAATTAAAGCAGAAATCAGTAAAAAGAAGATAATTAGAAAATCTCAAAATATGTGACGATTAAACAACACATTTCTAAATAACACATGGATCAAAGAAGAAATTCAAGAGAAGTTAAAAAAATTGTGAACTAAATTAAAATGAAACACAACTTATCCAAATCTGTGCAATGCAATGAAAGCAGTGCTTAGAAGGAAATATCCAGTATTGAATGCATATATTAGAAAAGAAGAAAGATCTAAAATCAATAATCTAAATTTTCACCTTAGGAAATAAGAAAAAGAAAATCAAATCAAACCCAAAGTAATTAGAAGAAAAGAAATAAGAATTAGAGCAGAAATCAGTGAAATTAAAAACTGAAAATCAATAGAAAATATCAATCAAACCAAAACCTGTTTCTTTTAGAACTGGTGAGATAGACTCATGCTGCACTTAGAGAAATTCCAAGTCCTGGATGCTTTCCTTCTTAAAAATAAAGAAGATGAGGGGCGCCTGGGTGGCTCAGTCGGTTAAGCTTCTGACTCTTGATTAAAGGTCAGGTCATGATCTCAGGGTTGTAGGATCAAACCCCGAGTCGGGCTCCACGCTCAGCACAGAGTCTGCTTGAGGTTCTCTCTCTCCCTCTGCCCCTCCCCCGGCTCACACACAAGTTCTCTATCTCTCATTCTCTCTCTCAAATAAATAATTAAATAAAAGCTTTAAAAAAAATAAAGAAGATGAGCAAACTAAGCATTCACTCAAGAAGTTGTTAAAAACGCCATGAATGACCAACTACAAACTGGAAAGCTAAGTAAAAATAAATAAATAAATCCAGAGTATATGAATTAGTAAATAGTAGAACAACGTGATTATTCAACCAAAGAAGTTAGTAAATCAAGACTGGGCTTTGGAACAAAATGAGCACATCTCGTGAAAACCCAATGAGAATGCAAAAGGTCAGGAAAATAGATAATACAGGATGGAGCACATGTTTATAACAGGGGATCAAACTTCTCTCGGAGATTAAAGGTCACTGTAGCACGTATTCTCAGATCTCATTAGCGAATTTGTTGTTACTATTTTTTTGTGTGTTCTTCAATTTTATGAGATATTTCAGATTAATCTATTACAAGCAACTAATGAATCATTGAACAGTACATCAGAAACTAATGATGTATCAAAAGTTGGCTAATTGAACATAATAAAACATTAAAACATAAAATAAAATAAAAACAACTTTCAAAAAGCAAAAAAAAAAGATCTAGTACAAGGATTTAAGTTTCTATTAGAGGGGAAACCTATACGTGTGCTGTCCAAAATGGTGACCTCTAAATTTTAATTAAAATGGAATAAAATTTTAAAAATTAAAAAAAAATATTCAGTTAAAAAATTCAGTTCTCCAATTGTTCAACAGCTGCACATAGGTATTCAAATATAAATTTAAATAACGTTAAAATTTTAGTCTTGCAACGACTCAGTAGCCACATGTGACTGCTGGTCACCATACTAGACAGCATTGGTATTTTTTTTTAAGATTTTATTTATTTTATTTTATTTATTTATTTGACAGAGAGAGAAAGAGCACAAGCAGGGGGAACAGCAGGCAGAGGGAGAGGGAGAAACAGACTCTCCCCTGAGCAGGGAGCCCGACATGGGGCTCTACCCCAGACCCCAAGCTGCAGTCAGACTCTTAACCGACTGAGACACCCAGGCACCCCAGCACAGGGATTTCTATCATGACACAAAGTACGACTCCAGAACAACTGGTAATAAGCAAATCTTCAGGAACTTACTTTTTAGGACTTGTTTGCCAGATACATGAGAGGTTGCTACAACATTTCTTTATGGTACCGTGTAACATACAATTAGGAACAATCTTACAAATCCACTAACATCTTTATAAAACCAGCCCAGCTGAAATATTCAAACCACGTTATCTTAGATTGCTTAGTAAGATTACTTGTGGTTGATACAAAAATATCTGAACTAAGAACAACTCAAACTAAAATTCTCAGATTCTGTTTCTGTACATTCCCAAGACACAAAGAAATAGTTAAGGAAAATCATTGAGTCAAGGCATTGGATACAGTGCTGGTACTCAATGCGACCAAAATACCATGGATTAAACGTTATAATAGATTCCCTTACAGAGCTTATAACATGCAGGCGTGAATTAAATTCCATGGGGGGAAAAGCTCACAGTCCTTCTCATCCAAGGAGTGTACAATAGGTTTGTTCATTCATTCACTCATTTCATTAATTCAATGAATATTTGTCAATTGCCTATTATGAACCAGACACTCTTCTAGACAATCCAGATACAACTATGAACAAAATAGACAAACACGACAGCTTCCTTGGAGCTTACATTCCAGTGTAGGGATGAGGGGGGAAATACACAGTCAACATCAAAAATCATAAGAAGTTAAAAGGCAATGTATCAGTTCTTCCAAAGTTGATCTATCAATTTAATGCAATTCCAATGAAAATTCCAGCAAATTATTTAGCAAATATGAACAACCTTGAGCCTGAAGTTTATATAGCATGGCAAAAGACCCAGAACACCCTAGTCAATATTAAGGGGGAAGAAAGTCTTGGGCCTGACCCTAGCAACTTCACGGCTTCCAATAAAGCTGCAGTAATGAAGTCGGTGAGCTCCTAGAGAAAGCAGAGACAGACGCATCCATGGAACAGCTTAGGAAGCCCAGAAACAGACCCACATGGGTGCAGTTAACTCATCTCTGACAGGGAAGCAAAGGCAACACCATGGAGCAAAGACAGTTCTTTCAACAAATGGTGCTGGAACAGCTGGACAACCGCATGTGAAGAAATCAATCTAGATACACACTATATACATCTTGCAAGAATTAACTCAAAATGGATTACAGACCTTACTATAAAATGCAAAACTATAAAACTGCTAGAAGATGACCCAGGAGAAAATCTAGATGACCTTGGGTATGAAATGACTTTTTAGATACAACACCAAAGACATCCATGAAAGAAAAAAAAAGAGAGAGGGAGGGAGATTTTAGCACTGTCGATCAAGATGGCAGGATGTATTTCGAAAGAATGGGGACACCGTGTGGGAAACCACAGAAGAGAGGAGGCAGTGGGCAAACCTCCGTGCTCGCTGGGAAGGAAAGACCAACAGGTCAAGGGCAATGAGCGGAAGTCACAGCGGAGCCGGACAGCCACTGATGGAGTCGTCGGGGTAGAGAAGTGGGTCACAGTCACGGTGCGGGGTGGGCACACGTGTTTCTCCTTAGACGTCATGGGTCCCCAGGGAGTTGTCACCTGTGTCTGCAAGCCACGTTTTCTGCCCACACTCAGTCCCTCCCCGTGCATGACTCAGTGGCGCCCTTTGCTCTGCACCACAGGCTGCCCGTTCGGGGCGGTTCCTGATACTAGCTTATCAAGCAGACACTGAGCCCATGCATTAGCTGTTCTCCCTACTTGACCCTGCCCCTGGAAGTATCTCTCTCCCCAAATGGACTTCTAGTCCCTCATGATGGTGCCCCTTCAGCTCCAGGCTCCAGGCTGGTCACATCCTATTTCTGTTAGTCATATTAAAATTGGCTATATTAATTATTGATCACCTACCATGGCCCTGCCTAGGTTCCAAGAACTGGAGGCTGTATCATTGTCAATTACCCTCAGAACAGACTTGTAAGGCAGGGATTTGGGGGGATACAGAAATAGAGCTTGAACACCCCAAATGTCCGTCCAGGGGTGAAGAGATAAAGCAAGCACAGCAGGGGCTCCCCACGTGGAGATGCTGATCAACACGGTGGGTCCACGCACGTCATGCGCAGTGCAAGCCGCCACAGCAAATGACCCGTATTGTGTGAACCTGTTTCTAAGAAACGTGTGGAACAGGCAAAGCTGTGATTCGGAAGCAGATCAGGCTGTGGGCTGGGACGGGCGCGGGAGGGACGGCAGGTGGCATGAGGGTCCCTGTGGGGCAGTGGCGGAGTTCACAACTGGGTCCGCGCTGTGGACGTGCTGCCCCACCGTCTATCTGTTAAACACTCACGGGCCTGCACACCCACTGTTTTGTTTGTGGTAATGTTTTGTTCTGCAAACTAGACCTCAGTAGAGCTTTTCGAAATGCTACAAACCGACCTCCGTGAGTCTGTCCTGAGTGAGGGCTGGGCCAGGACACCGGGCTGCGGGACGCGGCGGGCTGAGGACACGGTCCACGGGTTGGGGGATTGTTTACCCACATATCCAGCCATGGTCCTCAAAACTTTCTGTCCCTGAGAATCCTCTGTGTGGCTCATGGAAACCTGTGCCCTCCTCCCCAAGCTCTGAGTCAGCAGGTCTGGAGCAGAGGGGTTCGTGTGTTTGAGAAGAGTCACACACAAGGCCCATACCCCCCTGTGCGCATCCATCATCTCTGACGGCAGCCCGGCTCTCAGGGAGCAGGACAGACACGCCCCCGTGGGATAACGTGGTGGGACATCTCCCAGACAATAAAGCACTTGCGAGGATACTGCTGGAATTTGTGCTGAATTTGTTGTACCTGAGTCCCCTCATTTTCAAGCCAGAGGCATTAGACACCCATATTTTCTGGTGGCAAAAAGATCACTATCAAAAGTAATCCCAAGTACAACACTCTCCATCGAGCTGCCCGGAGCTGCCTGAAGCCAGGTCACAGGGACATCTGCTGTAGCACAGGGCTGGGGACGGTCCCCTGCACCCAAGCTGTATGTTTGACACAACCTCTACCAGACCCACGACGTTCCAGGCAGTTCCCGCAAATGCCCGTCACGACGGATACCAGATCTGACCGCTCACGAACTGTAGCTGCTACACGGCAGCTGTCACACTCCCGTACGTGTCGGGGTCACGAGGGGACCACTACGTTACGGCCGGTCCTATTTCCAAGCTACGGGCTCAAACTGTACCATCATTACAGAATGTAGCAGTGCGTATTCAAATGGTCTTTTTTAGGTGCTTTCTTAATAAGCTGTTATCAAGAACTTATAAGGAGACAAATACCATCCTTTGGTTTTGCTTTTTTTTTTTTTTTTTTTTTTAGAAGGAAAGCACTGGCTGGCAACACCATGGCAAAATCAAGGACACTCCGAACCATGCATCTTCAAACAGCATCATCACATGATCACAAGATAGCAAGGGACTCACTACTAGAAAACTCGGGCAGGTCCATCACTTCCAGGGGAACCAAGTAAAACAAAACAAACAAAAAGCAACAAATAATGTAAAGAAACCAGGCCTAGGTCGGTTCCTTCATAGGGTCACAGCGGGAAGCTTCCCCCGACCTCAGTGGGCGGCCCGCTATCCCCTTTGCCCACCCAGTGAGCAGAGGACTCACTCTGCACATGGCTCAGGGACAGCAAGTCCTCGTAAGCTCAGGCACAGCTCTCCCCTCCTCTCCTGCGGCCACGGAAACAGCCTGAGCAAACGGCTAAGCGAGGGACCCTGGGAGTGGCACCCAGCTATTTTTTTATTTAAATTCAATTAGCCAACATATAGTACATCATTGGTCTCAGACGGAGTGTTCGACAATTCATCAGTTGTGTAAAACACCCAGTGCTCATCACATCACATGCCCTCCTTAATGCCCGTCACACAGCTATTTGGAATCACACCTTTACGTTCTTCTGAATTGAGCGGAAGTTACTTCTAATTTAGCCTCCTCTAGCACTCCGAATCACTTCCATTCTCTCCACCAGCAGATATCCCCGGAGACAGGGGAGGCTCACCTATGTTACTGGTCCCATAACGGTGCTCACGAGGACTTGAGACCGTGATTCTAAATTTGCAGGGGCCAGCGCCTTCCGTAAGCTCAGCGAGACGTATCACGGTTCAGTCTGACGTTCACGTAGTTGGAAGTTGTTAGTGTACTTTTAGAAATAGGTTTCCACCCAAAGAGTTTCTCAAATAGAAGATTTACAACTTACTGCTAAGGACAAGGAAACCGAGCCTCAGGGAATAGAGGATGGGAGCCGGTCCACTGCCCTAAACATGAAGTAATCCGGGGATCCCCATGACACGTGCAGACTCTTTACCCCCTGCATTTTCACCATAATTCATACACTTAAAACAATGATGGATGAAGACCACATGCCCCCCCCCCCCCCCAGCACATCGACTCTCCCACAGACACCCACCCACGTGCCAAAGCTCGTGGGCACGGTCTCCGTGAGAACATTCCAACTCCACGTGCATAAGTGTAAGATATTGCTTAAATAAGAGCGTGAAACACAGAAGACGATCAATAACGTCTTGGGAAGCCTGGGGGGCTCAGTTGGTTAAGCATCCCACTCTTGATTTTGGCTCAGGTCGTGATCTCAGGATCGCGGGATTGAGGCCTGTGTCCGGCTCCCCACTCAGTGGGCAGCCTGCAGATTTTCTCCCTCTGCCCCTCCCCCTGTTTTCATTCTATCTCTTTCTCTCTCTCAAATAAATAGAGAAATCTTAAAAAAGAAAGAAAGAAAGAAAGAAAGAAAGAAAGAAAAGAGAAAGAGAAAGAAAGAGAGAACTCCATGCCCCTGCTCCGATCACAGACCTGGTCATTAGAGGGCAGCTCCTGGGCAGCTCCTGGACATGTGGAGTTAGTCACGCTCAGGTTACCACCTCCCCCCACCTGCCAAAATCCAGCAGATGGAAAAGTTTCTAAAAGGAGGAGTTTTTTTTTTCTTCTCAAAGATTTTATTTATGTATTTCTGTACTTATTTGCCAGAGAGCGAGCGAGAGAGCACAAGCAGAAGCAGGAACAGAAGGCGAGAGAGAAACAGACTCCTTGCTGAGCAAGGAGCCTGATGTGGGACTCGATCCCACGATCCTGGGATTTTTTTTTTTTTTTTTGACAGAGAGAGAGAGACAGCCAGTGAGAGAGGGAACACAAGCAGGGGGAGTGGGAGAGGAAGAAGCAGGCTGCCAGTGGAGCAGGGAGCCCAGTGCGGGGCTTGATCTCAGGCCCTGAGCCAAAGGCAGACGCTTAAGGACTGAGCCAACCAGGTGCCATGGGATTTTTTGGGTTTTTTTGTTTGTTTGTTTTGGGGTTTTATTTTTGTTTTTTTAATCGGTATATATGAGTGTGCTTTGTGTGTTTCACTGGCAAAGACAATTCCCGACAATTTATATTTTTTCTTCACAAAAGAACCTTCAAGGAGAGAATGTCCCGGGACCAGTTCTCCCAGTTGCTTCCAGGTGAGACATCACTTCTCCTGCTGGGCCCGCAGTGGCTGTTATCACAACGCTCCTGAAGTTGCCTTCCTGTCAATTCTCTACGTGCGGCTTTGGCTCAAGCCCACGGAAAGGAAATGACGCTGTTAGAAATACTGCTGTCGTGTCCACAAACATGGGGCCTAACAGCTGTGAGCCAGGCTGAATGAAGCGGCCTGACCGGATTTATGATCTGCAACTTCTGTAGCCTTCCTTGATTAATTTTGGATTTAAAAATGCTTCTAAGATATGTTCTACGTCCCTCTGTGTGTCTCTCTGCTTTTTACTGCTAAATCCTATAATCTTGTGAGCTGATAACCATGAGCTATGACAGACAATAAGCCCTCCAGAATTCTCAGGAGGAATCATGACCTTGTGAGCGAGGATGTGGGGAATTGTAAGCTGCCCCCCACGCAAGCACCCAAGTGATTAAACCCAGGTGCCGTACATGTAAGTTCTTCTTGTCCTGAAAAGATCCAATGTTGCCCAACCAATTAGACTCCAAGGACACAGACAGACAATGGCCCTGGGTGGGCGTCCCATGGGTGCTGCGTGGAAGGCCCATCATGTGTTCGTAATCCAACGAGCATGTCTCAGAACCCAGGCTCTGACCCTTGCTGGACAGAAGCTTTGGGCAGGTTACATAATCTGTCTGATCCTCAGACTCCCCTTATACAAAATGGGAATAAGAACTCTTCTCAAGGTGTTAATACAATGAAATGCAGTAGCAAGGCATACGATGAACTTCCATGCACAAATTCCTTGCATACAGTAGGTGCTTATCAACTATCTTCCCTATTTATAATGGGTCCATTTTCATGTTTCACTTGAAACCATGAAATTACATCACTGCCACATACTTTGTTCCTATGAGAACAAAAAAATGTGTTCCTATGAACACATACATGTTCCTATGAGAAAGCAGAATTCACCATGTGTTTACTCCATAACAACCAAACACGGAATACAGGTTGGAGTAGGCCTTTTCAAAATGAGGACATATTGGTATCAGGGTACACAGAGTATTAGAAGAACCGCGGGTTCTGATTTTTCCCCAAGCTCTGTTTAGGAGTTGGAGAAAAGCAATGGGTAGAACACAAGAGAAAACAGTGAGATCAGCCACGTTTGCATGAAAGCATCCCCATGCCCCTCGCTGTCTGCTTACCAGGAACAGAGGAACCACGCCACATCCCAAGAACCACCAAGCAAGTCAAAGCCTAAGGATGTGTTTGCTTTTCCCATGAGACAAAAAATACTACCATTGGCTACCACCTGGGCATGAGCTGAAAATCTGGACTGTTAAGAAGATAGTTAACTTGACAAGAGAGTGGAAGGAACGTGTGGATGGAAGGTGAATTACAGCTCCATGCTCACTGGGTAACTGTGCTCGTTGTAACAGGAACTCCCCCCAGAGCGTCCCACTAAACACGATGGCAAGAAGAGCCGGACACTTGGATACTTCTTTGTCTCTCTGTTTTCCCAAATACAAGGATAAACTGTGCGTTATGCTGATGGACTCTACAAGACTCCCCACGTGTACCCTGTGTCCACAACAGCGGAGTCTGGTCCACACCATCCCCTGCAAGAGTCCGAAGACCACACCTTTGACAAAGGGCAGATAACAGGGCTGAAGCCAGAGAAAGCACAAGTTGGTTGGGGTTGACTTTGAAACCAAGATCAAACAAAAATGACCTCTTGGAAGTCTCTAAATCGAATCTGTTTCACAGCACACGGGCTGACAATGAAATCTGAACTGTGAATAATTGCCAGATGAGGGGATTAATTTGCAAAGAATACAACAGAACGTGATACCATCTCAGAATGTAACTAATATGCTTGGCCCTCCTGGTTTGATATGGACATTGGATAGAATGGATATTCGCTCCTGATCTTGTTACCGCATACATGGCGCTTTTACTATAGTTTACGTATACAACTCGAATGTAATTCACTGGTTTGTATGTAAAGAAGGACTTCCTCTCAATAATTTAATTTTAGATTATGGACATTAAGACACTTTTACATTTAAATTGCAATCCGTGACATCGCCAAATTATTCTTACTAATATGCTTCACATTCTAAGACGTCAGTGCCCACATCAGTTCACACCCTGTGCGTCCCTCTACACCTAGAGGCACAGACATCCCAGGGACACTGAGCCTTCCCATGAGGCTGAAACTGGGGTGGCCAGTTCTCAGCCCCAGGTGCACTCATGGGACTCCACCCTGAGGTGAAGCTGGGGTTTTAAGTTTTTAAAGTTTTAAATAAATGTAAGGACTGCTTTCGTTAGTTTACAGAAATGTAAACTTTTGCAGGATCCAGCCTGTATTTAGAACCAACATACAGAGAAAACAGTTGCCCCACAAAGTCCCGGCAGCCTCTATAACCTGGAGATTGAGTTCTTCCAAGACCCTAGACTGGGGCCCATTTCAAATACGTGGGCATTAGCTATCTTCTGAAAATCTCATAAACCAAGCAGCTGTAGTTCTTCTCCGGTAGAGGAAGACGCCGTGACGCACATATCACTCTCCTTTCAGAGAGAACTTGAAAGTGCTGGGGACTGGTAAGCTCAATTTTATTAGAATGAGTAAGCCCATAAGCTTCTCCCCAGTGGATAACAGACCGGATTACTGGAGGCAGAGGTAGGAAATTATGATTGATATTAGACCCAGGAAAGTTCTTAGGTAGTAAACATACTTATATTATGTACCAAAGCAATATTCAAAATTCAGAATAATGATACCGAATGGTGAAGGGCAGGCTCACTTATCGTTTTGACCCTCGGAAGGAACACGCAATGACGTACGTTTCTGCATATGGCACGGTTACTCTGCACAGCGCTGCTGTATTTGAACATTCACTCTTTACTCTCCCAAATCTTGCACACACACATGCACATCTCAGCTGGTCACGGAACTGAGCTGTAAAACAGCCTAGCTTCTCTTCTGGCTTATTGTCCTGCGATCCATCACTCTTCATTTTACTACCTAATGAGGACCAGCAATGGGAATAGTCAAACTTGCCCAGCTTCAGTTAGAGATAATCTCTGCAAATAAAACAAGGTTTATGGCTCGTTTGGCAGCTGCGGAGGGAATGCAGAGTCAAGACGTCAGCAATTCTGGGCACTTTCCTCATTCATGATACCTTATTAAGCCCAAAGTAATCTCCCAGGTGTTGAGAAAGGACAACATGAATGCATGGGCATAACGCATGCTTCCAAAATTTGCATAAACAACATTCTTGCATTTTAAATCGTTTGCTCAAATGATACATATTTTTTTTATCATCCCAAGTACTTTCAATAAATCACCCAAAAGGTTCCAGTGTCAAAGAAATACATTCTGATTCTACTCCCGTCTCATCTGCGGGCCTTCGCTGAAGGTCAGTGTAACCGCACCTCCTGGTTCCCCGACCTGACTTGAATCTATTAACGCAGAACCATGGGCAGTCAGCTGCTAGTTAGGTCTGTAAGCACCGTTCCTAGTTGAGGAACGGAACGGGAAGGCTGAGGAGACGAGAACTCGCTCAGCTCCCACGGTGTGCTGCGTGCTGCGGGCCCTCACGCACAGAGCGGCTCAGCCCACCCTCCCGCACCCCCTGATGCCACTGTCACTCACACGTTAAGGAAGTGCAGGGTGTTGAGCCTTTTGGCTGGTAAATGGGAGAAATTCCAAGTGAACAGCACTTGTGCGACTCCAATGGCTGTTTTTTCACTATGTTTCCCATTTGGGGATCTTAAGCAGTCATTTGACTCTGTTTCTGGCTTGAATGTCTGTCTAAATAGAGATCTTCCCTCGCATGCAGACGGTTTGTGTTTTTCCGCTCATTTGTTTCCCAGGATAATTACCACAGCCCTGAAACCGCAGGTGCTTCAGTGCTTGTGGACTAGCTTGGTTCTGGATTTTAATTTTTTAAGTGCTTAATATTTAATTTATCTCAACTAACTTAATAGAGGAGAAATGGAAATTTTTTTTCTCATTTTATGGTAAATGCCACTTTTCATCCCTAAAAGTTCATACAGCATAAATTCTCTGCATCACATTTTGTGAAGGATTCAAGGTGGTTTAAGAATACCGGTCTTCAGAAATCCTCACGTGCAACAGGCAATCCCGCCTTGTCATAAGCCTGGTAACTGAAGACATGCATCCAAGACACAGAGATACAATTTTGTCCCTGTGGTCATGCAGCAAGGTATGAAAAGCTAAGAGATGGACAAACCCACTTAGTTTTTTGAATTGTATTTTATATAAGTTATATCATATCCATCACCCAAATATACTGCAATGTTTCTTATTTAACATTTGTTTAGAGCGTCTCTCTGTCATTAGAGAAGTTACTCATATGGGTAGGCCTGGAAAAGTGCTCACTAGCAGGGATCCTTTCCTGAGACTGTGTGAAGTGAACAGCGCTGGCATTATTCTCTTCTGTGCTGTGGAAGTATGTTCCCAGGAACCCGAGGGACAGGCCTGGATCCATGTGGTGACTGTATGGGAAATGCATGCCTTCCAAACTTGACTTAGAACCATTTCTAGATAGAGCTTTTCACAGTCACTGCACCCTCTCTCTGGATACAGGAAGTCTCTCCAGCATAGATGGAACTAGTTTCTAAAGCAAGGACTTTTCACGCATCCATCTGTCATCCATCCATCCACCCACCCATCCATCCATTTATCCATCCAAACATCCATCCATTTATCCATCCAAACATCCATCCTTTTATCCATCCAAGCATCCATCCTTTTATCCATCCACCATTTATCTATCCATCCACTTCTCCATCCATCTGTTCATCTACCATCCATCATCCACCATCCATCATCCACCATCCATCCATCCATCATCCACCATCCATCCATCCATCCATCCATCCATCCATCCATCCATCGTTTTCATCCATCTACCCATCCATCCACCCCTCTACCCATCCATCCAATTCCTTCCATAGGCAGGAACACTGCTGGGTGCTGGAGGTCCTGAAAGGATTCCCAACAACCATGAACTTAAATGTGGCTTATCACAGTTGAGGGACAGCCCCTACTTTTTCTCCTAGAAAAAAAGATACAATGTACTCAAATAGGAATATAATATATGATGGAATGAAAGACCTTAAGGTCATCAGAGCAAATATTTTTCACAAACTTTGCATACTACAATGAATCACCAGTTGCTTAATCTACATTTCATTTTAGATGTTTTGCTCCAAATTTCTAATGTCTTAATTAGTTGAAGATACAAGTATTCAATGACAGAAAGCTGAGATGATTGGATATATCACCTCACTGCCTATTGAAGCTCTCTATTATTTTACTACCATTTTTAAGCTAAAGGCAGCCAACCATTTCAGCATCACTATACATCTGCTGAGTAACACCATATGGATCTTTTTTTACTTTTGTCTTAGTTTAATTTAATTTTTGTTTTTAAACTGGTAACTTTTAAAATATATTGACAATGTATACTTTACTGGATGTGTCCATTTACTACTAAGGAAAAATAAGAATCCTGCCTACAACGTCTTTAGATTGTGAATTTGCAAATGAGATATTTTTGTTTAGTTTTCCTATAATTTCACAGAAATTATTGAAACGGGAATATGAAATTAATATTGTTTTCACAATTTTAAAATGCTGGATTTACTTAATGTCTTTAAAACACATGCTGTTTTTCCGAAAAAAATAAATAGAACAAATTCTTAAGTAGTGAAAAGTATGTTTAAAAAAGGACAAAGGACGATCACTGTCATTAGAGGAATCAGAACCAGTAAAGGTGACACATACCTGGAAGAACAGGGGGTGGGGCATCAGCAGAGCAGCAAACATTTCCAGTGGCTTCCAGTGGGGCTCTGAGACTCATGGAACCTGAGAGGAGGGTCAGGACTACGAAGGATGGCTACTGCCCCAAGTGAGCAAGGACAGGACTCCACGGAGTGTATAAACTCACTTTGCTACAGAGTCTGGCCTCAGTTCTGTAGATGATGATACTGTAATCTCTCCCTCAGGACTGATTTACCCCAACGCTGACAACACACACCCACACGTGCAGGCACAAGCCCCTGAGTCCCCATTTATTCCTGTATTAAGCAGTCCCGAAAGACAACCTTCAAGCCTACTGAGGAGACGTGCTTCTTCAGCCACCAGGCAAACAACACGAGAGACTTTGTTTTCGTCAGATCGGCGAACCAGGGCAAACACAGCCCACCACAGGGACCCACCACTGGGTCCGATGTCTCCATCACTGCCCAGGAATAAGCCTGCTCCCAGGCCGGGTGAGGTCTAGGCCTTAAGGTCCAGTCTTTCCCTAGACAGGACTGCGATGTCCCTACTATTTTCCTTTTGAGTCTCCATTTTTCTCTCCTCCCAACCAGTGGCTGTGCAATGATTTCTATAAAGCACCAGAGCTGTTTTGTCACCAAGAATTCTCTCATTCATCACTAAACTTTTGAGGGTTTTACTATGTGCCAGGCACTATCGACAATGCTGAGGATAAAGCAAGAAAAAGACAAAAAGTCCTGCTACATTCTTAATACTTAGCATAGTAGGCAGCCTGCTTAGTATGTAGAAATCATCCGAAGCTCCAACTCCCCTTTTAAATTCTGCTTTGTGATGATGAGGATAGAACTCTGTAAATCCCACTTCTGCTTTGCCACCTGCTCACTCTTTGCCTCTGATCATAGACCATACAGAGAGGGCCCGGACAGACTGAAGAAGGTGGAAGAACTTGTTTCTTCTTGTCTGCGCCCCCCCCCCCCCGTGGACCTCTTCTCTGCTCCCCGTGGACCTGCTGTCTGCCCCTCCCCTCCCGTGGACTTCCTGTCGGGCCCCGCCCCGTGGACTTCCTGCCTCACCCATGGACCTCCTGTCTGCCCCCCACTGTGGACTTCCTGTCTGCCCCACCTCCGTGGACTTCCTGCCTGCACCCCCCCATGGACCTCTTCTCTGTTCCCCGTGGACCTGCTGTCTGCCCCCCCTCCCGTGGACTTCCTGCCTGGCCCCGTGGACTTCCTGTCTGCCCCCACTGTGGACTTCCTATCTGTCCCCCCCTGCCCCGTGGACTTCCTGCCTGCCCCCTGTGGGTCCCGCCCCATCCTGCCTCGCTCCGTGGACTTCCTGCCTGCTCCCTGTGGACCTCCTACCTGCCCCACGGGGACCTCCTGCCTGCTTCCTGATCTGTCAGCCTGCTTCACGGGGCAGTACAGGCCTGTTCCAGTTTCCGGTTTCCTTGAAGAACCAGCAACGTGCCCCTCAGAGCCCAGCACCAGCTGGCCAGCTCCTACTCTGGAGTTTGAGCCCTGCTGAAGCAGTGAACTTGTAATAACCAAGACTTCGCTCGGTTCCCTCAGCCCCAGGGGCAGTAGCTGCTTCCGGCATTTGTTCTCTTGTAAAGCTTTCGTAATCTCTTTTTAATTTTTAAGTTATTACCAACTTCATGCATTGCATTAATTCCCTCTTTTCAAGTTATGTGGTTTCTGTGTCCTAACTGGACTATGACTGATACAGATAACAATAAATACTAAGAAAAACACCGCAGGGAAGAGGATAGGAAGGATGTGTGGAGAGTTGTGTGGGTCAGGGAAAGCGACATTTAAGAAGAAAACCACCAGCTTGCTCTGGTTGAACCTCAGGCAAGCAGGTTCCCGCTTTAAACAGCATGGTTTCATCTGGCCTCCTCTTTTACTCTCTGGACCAGGCTGGACTCACTCCCTAAAAAAGCAGGCTTCAGGTATGCTTGTCCTTCAGAGAATCCCAGACTTGGGTCATCTCCCAGAGGAAATAACCGCGGGGATCACGTTCCTGCTTTCCCATAGAGACCCATGTGGCTGTCTCAGGCACATCTTGCCCATGAAGAAAATCCTGATCCTGCCGGCTGTCCACGCGAGCACTTTCTGACGGTCCTTTCGGCAAATGTTCTGCTGACTGTGAGTGTCCATATGAGGGCTGCTCTTGGTGGTGAGGGGAAGCATTGCCTCCTGATAAGGGACATCTGGAGTACTGAACACCAACCAGAGGGGAAGCCTGCCATCTGTCCTCTCCCCACTGCTACCTGGCCCAGATCTCCAGACCAAAGACACATTACTTTATCTGTAAAATCTCTGGCACATATTCCAACATTTACACTCCTTCAATTGTTTCCTCCGTAAACGAACAAGTAATAGCATCCAGTGTGTTCAGTGAAAACATCACCCGAAGGAGAGCTGAACACATGGGTCCTACCCTTGTATCACTGCATACCCCTGAAGCCCAGGGTCGAGACTCACCTGGAAGAAAGGGAAGTGAACACAACTATAGATTTTATAGTTAAATTCCTCCGATCATCTTGTTTTTATTTACAATGAATGGTAAGGTAATAGAAAAAATCTGTGGTCACCTCAAGTATAAAAGGTTATGTAAATGTCACCTTGATCAGGCTCCTTGCTGGGCGTGAAGCCCAACATGGGGCTTGATCTCACAATCCTGAGATCATGACCTGAGCCAAAATCAAGAGTTGGATGCTTAACTGAGCCACCCCGACACCCCTTACTGTACTTATTCTTAAGGAACTAGCAAAAACATATGTAATTATCCAGTGCTTTCCTTGGGTTCCCCACACTCACTTTAAATTTCCTAATAACTACCAACTTTGGCTCTACTTCCTCTAAAAACCTTAGTTTTTCTACAATTTTATTACATGCCTCCCAAGACTGACATCTTTTCAACCTGGTTACACCATCCCCAGCCTTCTCGGATTGGGATACTACTCTTAAAAACTCCTATTATCTCTTCTGACCATTCCTGTGTTTGACCATTCCTGGGTTGGTTTTTCCCTTCTGCTCCTGCTTTGTTTTACTGGCTCCAGAACATTTTTCAAAGTCAGTTAAAAGTTTGGCAATATTTCAGACAGTTTCCTAGGATTTATTGGGTGCTGTAGAAAAACTCTCAATGACTAGAGTTTCCAGAGAATCCCTGGAGTCTGAAGTTGGGAATCAAACCTAGGACAGTTCAAACCAGAGCCCTGAGTAAGTCTCCAACCAAGGCAGGGAATTCTTAAACATGTGTGAGAACTGTGGCATTTACAAGTTTTCCAACATTGTTGAAAACAAGAGAATAATTAGATTTTAGGAGAAGTGATATGTATCCTATGCATTAAAGCTTCAACAGACAAATGCTGTAAGTCACAGGAGCAAAATTTCACACAGATTTTGTGCCAAGAGTAATTGACAGACTTGATACTCTTTGGAGGGGGGAGTTAAAGTGATAATCCGAGTACAGAACTTGCATAAAATCCTTTAAGAAAATCTAATCCTGTCATATGCAACAGCATACATATCTAAAGGAGGCTCGTTAACAATACTGACTAATGGGAGTTTTTAAAAATAGTTTGTCAGAAACCTTATGAGAAAACCATTTCTGGGGGCTCAGTCAGTGAAGCATCTGCCTTCGGCTCAGGTCATGATCTCTGGGTCCTGGGATCGAGCCCCGAATCAGGCTCCCTGCCCAACAGGGAATCTGCTTCTCTCTGTCTCACTCTCCCCTTCTGCCCCTCCCCCCTACTCATTCTCCCCCTCTCTCTCTCTCTCTCTCAAATAAGTAAACTCTTTAAAAAAAACATTTCTGAGTAAACTAAGAGCTTCAACAGAAAATTCAGGGTGTTTGGCATTAGCCATGGAAAGAAATCAGATGAAATGAATTCTAAAATTAATTGCATATTTATACCTCAAAAGAGAGGTTGAGAAAATATAGTATGTTTTCATAAATTTGAAATACAAGCATTCATTGCCAGCAAAAAAAAAAAAAAAAAAAAAAAAAAACCGGTTTATGTTAACAGGAACTTGGGGATACAAAGATAAATGACACAAGGATTTTTGAAGAGCTCACAAACAAATCTGTAAATAAATAATTACGGGATGAATCCATATATATATTTTAAGAGAAGCCCCTGCTACCCTCTAAATGGGGATTCTAAGCTCTGAGAGGACTACATTCTGAAGAAGGTGGCACTGAGCTGGAAACCAAATGAGAAAATCATGACCCCTTACGGGAACATTCAAAGATGCTGTCATGAAAATTCATGCAAATGATCTTGTAGGTCCCTGAGGGGCAGCAATAGCTTGGTGATCCTGGGAAGCAAAAATGTTCTGTAGTTTGAAGTGCTGGCTCTCGAGTCAGGCTACCTAGGCACAAATCCCACTCTTCTAAGAATTATCTTGGGAGTCATCTGTAAAATGGGGAAAATAAAATGGTCTTGGGCAATGATCTGTAAAATGTGTTAATAATAGTATCTAGTGGAGACCGACTTCCCGAATGAAGTATGAGGGGTGAAGCAGATAACTGTCTCTACTGAAATGATCATTTAACTGCTGAAAATCACACACACACACACACGCACACACACACACACACAGACACACACAGCCAAGCCATTTAAAGTCTCTGTAAATTTTCCTAAGGGCATAAAAAGTGGAGAATATGCTCCTGAATTTTATTTAATCTCAGACAGATGATGAAATCTGGTGGCATCTGAGCTCCGGTCTAGTTACATACTCACGCTGTCCCCAGTCTATGTGATAGAGCTCTATTCCAGGCATGTGCAGCCAGGAAGACAACAGCTCCCTGTTCCCCCAATGTCCATTCTAGAACTACATTTTCATATAAGCAGGAACAAGCCGGCAGCATCTCTCCTCCCCTTCGTTCTATATTGTAGAAGCTCTCTACCAGGCAGGCAGGGCCATGAGAACTGGTTTACCTTCCACAGGTGGCCCCTACTCCTAGGATGGAAGCTCCACTCCAGGCTCATCAGGCCAAGAATGATGAAGCCCTGAACATCCCCAAACCAGCTCTTCTGTAACGTCCAGGATGCAGGCCGGGAAGCAAAAGCAGAAAAGACCAGGTACCACCATCCTCACCCAGAGCTCCACTCATAGGATAAGGACAAGCCCTGGAGAGGCAGAGTGTGGCCAGTATCTACAGTTGCTACAATATGGTCTCTATGATGCTCAATTTTTAGCAGAAAGTTATGAGACATGCAAAGAAACAGAAAAGTGTGACCTCTACACATGAAAACAGACAGGCACAGAAACTGCTTCTGAGAGGACCCAGATGTGGGGCTTAGTAGACAAATACTTCAAAGCAACTATTATAAATATGTTCGCAGAACCAAAGGGAACTACATCTAAAGGATTAAAGCAAGGCCTAATGACAATGGCTTGTAAAATACAGAATAAGAGAAATTATAAAAATAACCAAATGGAAATTCTGGAGTCAAAAAGTACAATATCCCAAATGAAAACTTTACTACAGAAACTTAATAGATTTGAACTGCTTGCAGAGAATCCATGGATTTGAAGAGAAATTGATAAAGATGTTGCAATTTGAAGCACACAGAGGAAAAAGCAAATGAAGGAAAATGAGTGGAGCCTCAGAGAATCGTAGTACAGCATTAAGCACAGCAATATACGCATAATGGGATTACCACGCGGTGGACACAAAGATACCCATACCCATACCCATCACAGTAAAAGTGTAGAAAGACAAAGACAAAAAGAAAATCTTGAAACAACCATTAAAAAAAAAAAAAAACCTCCTATGCACAATAAAACTACAATGAGATAAACAGCAGACTTCTCCTGAGAAACAATGGTGGTGAAGAGGCAGTAGGATAACCCAGTCAAAGCGCTGGAAGAAACAAAACACTAACTAAACAATAACAAGAATAAAAACAACCAAACTGTCATCCAATGCTCTCTATCTGGCTACTCACAGCCACAATGAGACACCGCTTCATGCTCGCTGGGACAGCTGTAATAAAAATATGGGCAAGTGCTGGCCAGAAAGAGGACAAATCAGAATCCTCATACGTTGCTGGGAGGATACAAAACAGGAAAGGTAACGTGGAACACAGTCTAGAAATCCCTCCAAATGTTAAACACAGAATTCCCATAGGACCCAGCAATTACTCTCCTAGGTTTAAACACAAGAGAAATGTAACAAATGTCTACATGAGAACTTGTACACAAAGAGCGGTGTTAGTCACAACAACCAAAAGGAGCACAGACAGTAATACCCAGTAACAGCTGAAAGGATAAATAAAAAACGTGGTATAGATGCACAATGGATTATTATTTAGCAATAAAAATAATGAAATGTTGATACATATTACAGCACAGATGTAACATGAACACATTATACTGAGTGAAAGAAACCAGTCACAAAAGACCACATGTTGTACACTTCCCTTTGTGAGAAATTGCCAGATCGGGCAAATCTAGAGAGAAAGTAAAAATAGTGGGGTCTAGGACTGATGGGGGTTGGGGGAACAGGGACTGTCAGGGGTCTCTTTCTGGGCCGATGCAGTCTCAGATTAGGTGTGGTGAAGTCTGTACAACTCCAGAAATAGACTACAAACCACTGAATTGCACATTTTCAAGGTGGGAAATCTCTAGGATGTATGAACTATGTATCAAAAGAGCTGTCTTTCTAAAAAATAGTACCAATCTGTTAGCATGGTCATTAGGCTAAGCGACAAGACAAATGTGCGGCTGTTAGCCAAGCATGTGACACAAAATCCCTGGCAAATTGGGGTTGCTCCTTCTGCTACTGTCCTGGCTGTCGCTGTTTCCCACACTGTCACTAGCGCAGTCACTCCGGAAAGGCACCTGCTGTGTGACACACCTTCACATGCCTGTGCCTGGTGATCACAACAGGCCTGTGATGTTAATTAGGTAGAGACATAAGAATTACATGCACCGCCTTTTTAAATAACCTTAAATAAGAAATATTTTGAGTCAAGGTACTAGGTGGAAATATCAGGACAATTTGAGAGGTCTTTTTAGGGTTTACAGATGTTGCAGAGGACAAGTCCATGACCTTGACAGATGTTAGCGGTCTTTCCTGGGGCAGCCTATTCCTCCTCCACCAGGCATCACACCCTGATTCTACTGTGAGGATTCAGCTTAGACAAAACTACCCCAAAACCCTACATGGATGCTGCCACCTCCCAGCAAGGCAGGGTGACGCACCCTCTGCCCCTCCTGGTATCCAGATGTGTCCTCGTTCATCACCGCTGTGACACTGCCCGTTCCCTGCCTCTCCCGCCAGGCAACAACAATGAAGCGCATTCATTATTCAGGAGACCCTCAGGAAAACACTCATTTTAGTTTTTCAAGAGTATTTATTTACTATAAATAAGACGATCAGTTATTAACTTTGACGGTATTCCTCAAATCTGTTTTTAGAGACCTACAGCAAAGTTCTCCCAAACACAAAAGCTGAGAATCAGGGGAGAAAACTATCTATCAGATTGGAAACTGCATTGTGTCACAAGTGTCAAGCATGTTTTCTACCTGAAGTCATTAAACTCTTGGTTAAGCAATGTATTTCAGCTTACAGGTGATAGTCCCATACTGTAGGTAAAACCAGGAGAATAGAATATAGATTTTTTTCTCCCCTCTCAGGGATCTTGTTTTCTCAATGCTCTCTCCACTAGGATCTACAAAGCTGTGTGAGGGACAACAGGTCAAACCAAGGGAATTCGACTGACACCTGACTGCCAGCCGATAGCTAGGCCAACCAGAAACACCGAGGGGAAAAAAAGGCTTAGCTGAAATCCACCTGGGACTTTAATTAGATTAAAAAATAAAAAAACCCTCAAGAGCAATAAGAAGAACAAAATAGGAGCCATCCACTAATGTAAAAACATGCCATTTTTCTTCATACCTTAAGAGATTTGAAAGATGAGCTACGGGGCAGCCATCACTCAGGAAAGAAATAACGGACCTGGCAGCCACTTGAGGGACGATCCCATTCAATATTTTTTATTATCTGGGTAATGAAAGAGGACTTCTTAGCCTCCCTTTTTCTCCTTTAAAATGCCTCTAATTTGCCTTACGTACGGTAAATGCCCCTGAACCCCACACTCATAAGTCTGGTTGAGGTCACCTCTGTCACAGTCATCTACAGACAAAATATCAGGGAGGCTGGATTTAATGAATTTGGAAGATTAATGGCGAAACCAGACAGATTTCTATTCCAGTGACCAAAACATTAAATTCCAGGGCTCATTATTCAGAGGAGTCTTTCCTCTGCTCTTTTTCACTTCTTTATCTCACACGTAGTTGTCACTTACAACCTGTGCTGTTAACTCCCATGGAGATCAAAGAGAACCAGAAATCTCAAGCTGCTGCCAGCCGGCTCTGCTCCTGGGACAGCCTCCAGGGCAGGGCTCAGCCATCATCCGAGAGCCTTGGCTCACAGAGACCTGGGCGCCAATAAGCCTGTGCCCCTGCTGGGTTCATGGGAAGCACCTCACCCAATCTCCACACACAAATCCAAGGCTAGGAGCTCTGAAGGCATGGCACACCTCCCTACCACACAGATGGCTTCCATTTCCGGTCTGAGCCTTTGTGAAAGAAAGCCAAGAGGTCTCTTCCTTTATAATGCATTATATGAAGAGTTCTAGCCCTTTTATTAAGGAAGATCTGTTTTTCTTGGGAGCACATGGAAGAAATCGGTCACATCGTCTTCAATCCTAAAAATTATGCCAAATAACCACCACCTTATCCTTGGCAAATCCCTGCTGCAGCCATGCACCCATCAAAAGCCCTTTACAAATTAGGGAAGACGTGGAATCGACCCAGTCTAAATTCCCCTGAAAAGCAGGTGTTAATATTTTTTGAAAATTTTTAACTGGATTTAGCATTTGCCCATACACAGTATTTGAAGGGACAGGTTAGGAATGCCCCTTTAGCATCCGCTATCCACACACGCGTTCACAAAATCCCTAGAAGATGCGGAGTCTGAATTCCCACTTTCCAAAGAGAAAGAAATTTAAGACAGACTTGAAGCATTTGCTAGAAATATAATAAATGTTCAAACACCTGTTTGCCAAAACTTTACTATGGTCAAGACCTTCAAGGATTCTGACCACACGTTTTTGCTCAGCTACCAAAGTCATGTCTCACTCCTCTGTGTCCGACTGATTAATGTACTGAAGACTCTAAGTATCCACTAGACTTTGCTTCCCTAAAATATGGAAATATTTTAAGAAAACTAAAAGACAAGGCATTAAGATTTTGGGTTCGGGCAGTCGGAGGGATCCAGGCATCTTCTCAATGGGGCCAGAGGCTCCTCAGTGTAGGGTCCCAGCAAAGGGGGCCACTGGAAGCATTCAAGTGACGTTCTGTGTCGACATCAGATACTAAGAAAAAGCAGAAGGTACCATAGAATCATCGGTCCAGTGAGACTTGGACTGCTTGGCCACGGATTCATCACCACATTTGGAATGAACGCCCTAATCTGTAAGCATGAGATCTTTAACAGAACCACAGACGTAAAGTGCTTTCAGGCTTCTGACCAAATAATCCCCCAGCCAATCAGTTTCACACTATTGTTCTACCCGCAATGAAGACATCTCTGCAGTAAGTTAGCAGTAAGTTACGTGGAACCGTCCCCTGGGACGTTCTCACCACCAGACCTGGCCATGTGTTCGAAGTACGATTTTCACACTGCCCTTTCCACGCTCTTGTAAAACAACAGAAGTCTGGGCACGTGGGCCACTACCAAGTGTGCCAAAGGAGGCAGCATGACACACTCTAGACAGTAGTACCTGGCAATTCCTCCTGCTTTTACAGACCAAAGAAATGTGTCCTGCCCTAACAGCAGAACCAGCTACAGTCTCTCAAAGGAAACCACACTCCCTCCCTTCTCACACACCCAGCACCCGAGCTGTACTCACCAAACCTTTGCACGTCGAGAGAGCCACTGAGGAATTTTTGTGGGATCGTAAGGAGCCTTGATAAAAACAGAAATCCTCAGGCGGGAAGGTGTGCACAGACTTGGTGCCTCCCTTCCCCAGTGTCTGCACCATAAATCCAGGAGCCACCAGGTCGCTGGAAGCCTTCAGCTCCATGTGGAAGTCATGTCTAAAGCCCTTCAGCCGAAGGTGGAGAGACTCTGTCCCGAGCTGGGCCAGCGCCCTCTTCCTCCTCTGAGGGTGAGTGATTTCGTGGGACACGTAGTCTCCATTGTGGTCAACCTCATAGGGAGACACCAGGTCATATTCTGAAAGACAAAGAGAAGGTGTGGCTGAGTAATTGCAGGATTCTGAAAAGAATCAGGGAGCCTCGGAATATAATTTATTGCCTAAGGACACTTCTGCCTGATAAGAAATGATGGGAAGAAATTTCAGCATCGAGCCGACTTCAGATCCACACTGTAGTTTGCGAACAGTCAGAGTCAGGATGGAAAATCTTCAATGTGGCCTTTAGGGAAGTCTCCGCTGCCCCATAAGGTATTATTCCCAATCCAGCAAAACATAGGATACTCCAAAGGAAAAACAGGATCACAGACCAAAGAAAACCAGAAATGGACCTTTAGGATTACATTTCATGAATTTTAATTTATAATGGTAATATGTAATCATTTATGATTCTAAATGTTCTTTTAGTCTTGCTTTTGGTTTTTTACAAAAATCTTCATTGAGCTGACAAGACATTTTAGCTTCAAAATACCAACCATTTCTCCAAAAGCTGTTAAGAAGACAATTATGATGGGTATTTTTTGCCACTTAATATTTTAATATTTAATTGTTAAATCAAGGAATCCTACAAATCATATGCAGACATATCCCCGATGCTAACGTTTCCTATGAGGTCTGCTCCCACCGAATACCGCTGTCCACCCTCTCATTGGCCTGAGTTCTTGGCACGCCTTCAGAGTTCACCGCCCAGAGTCCTCTCCGACGCACACCACGGTCTCTGGCCCACTCCAATTCATAGTTATGCTAGCCTAAAACACATTCAAATACACAATTGTTTGAAACATCAAGAAAGCCCTGAGGGGCTGTCCGATTTCACGGCACCCACACAGGCCTGCAGGGCAACAGGGTCCAACGATGTCCCAGTGTGGCCTTCAGCATACATTCCAGTTGTCTCCCTCTCTGTGGAAAGCACAGAAGGAAGCTTTGTAGCTCCTTTCATTACAAAATGTGCAGTCAGGAGGCTGTGAGAGGCTCATTAACTGGGGCCCTTTTCTGCTTTAGTGCAAGTTGGACATGCTTCTTGGAGTCATAAGATAAAACACAGAAATGGCATTTGGTCAGAAGTAAGCAGTATTTGGGTAATTATTTTTTCTGGAAAAATGAGGTTTTTCTCCACATCCGATCTGTTTTGGTGTGGGTATCTGTCCACGGGTCCCTGTGCCATCAGGGACAGGGAAAGGTCAGGCTGGAACAGAGCAGGCAGCCTGTGCCAGTCAGAAATGGCATATGGTGGGTTGGAAGAGATAGAGCAGGCCACAGATGGTGAGGCCCTGCCTGGAGCCCCCCCATGCTGAAGCCAGCGGCAAGGTGCGTGTCCAGGGCCAGGCAGCCAACCCGATCAAGTGGCAGGATAACCAAAGGCTTGGCTCTAGCCTCGACGACCCCAGAGGCCTGGCCCTGTCACGCAGGGATCAACAGGTACCCTGAGGGTCACGGGCGAGCAGGGCTACGTGGAACATATTGTGGCAGACCATGTGACAACCAACCATCTAAATCTACTTCAAAGGAGGGCATTTGTGTCCTGAGTCCCAAAGAACAAAATGCATTGGGCCTGTTTCCTATTTTACTTAGGAAACCAAGAAAATAAAACAAATCTGCTTCAACTGTAGCAATGACAGGAGAAAGGGGGAAACAAGTCAGAGATTTGCCTGTCTGGTGTACGGATGTGACTGCAGGCTGTCCTGGGCCATCTGAGAGATAAGTGAAGCATGCACACCTTTCTACGCTGGGTTCCCCCCACCACCTTCCGCATCCCCAGCCTCCTGGACCAAGGGGCGAGGCTGGTACAAGTGGCAGTGTTGCCCCTTCCACACTGCCCCCCAGGACTCTCGGGGAGCCCTCTCCCCCCACCCCATGTCTGTGTCCATTCCAACAGAGGCTGTGGACTCTTCCAAACCCTGGCTAATCAGCACATTTACTGCACATAAAAAGATGATTACTACTTAAAAAAATAAAATTGCTTCCAGATGATATAAGCCATATTCTTATGACCTTTGTTTTGGAGGACATATAACATGCATCCTTTATCTGGAGGGGACATACAGTATCTACTCTCAAAATAGCGCCTGATAAGGCTCTTTTACATGAACACATGCAGAGTCCTGCTGATACAGGCTAGACGACCAGCTGTCTGCGGGGCAAGGATAAACGGCCTGCTTGACCGCATTTGCCAATTCCCCTGGTGTGAGACTCCCACCGTGGCTGATCCCCCGCACCAACGTGATGTCCCTCGACCCGGAGTGCGGAAGAGGTGCCCAGCAGCACACCAGCACACACGCAGCATCTCCCGCACACAGACCCGACTGATGCAAATAACCCCGAGGGCACAGATAACAGTAAAATAATAATGAAGGGTGAGATTTGCATATTTTAATTTTGTTGTTAAAAGTACTTGTTTCACTGTAACTTTATAAATTTTACTTTTCAGTGACCAGCTCTGCCAAACTTAATGGGAAGTAAGGATCAGCCCTGGAGGACTGGTACAGGCAGGCCCCAGGCCACCAGCTCCACGAACAGCAAAGCCACACTTCGTGATCAATGACAATCTGTTCCCAAGAATGAGGAAGAAAATGCGGGATGGAAGAAGACCGGTTTTTTTCAATTTAGTCTACCGTCTATTGGTTCTCAACCAGAGTGATTCCCCTTCCACACCCCCTGGGGTGTGGGGGGGAGGGACACATGTCTGGAGACCTTTCCATCAGTCACAGAGTGGGAGGGGGACAGTGGTGCTCCTGGGGTCTAAGGACCAATCCAGGGATGCTGCTAGAGTCTTCAACGGGACAGACTCCTGGAACAAAGTGTTAATACTGCCAAGGCAGGGAAATCCTGCTTGTGTCCCACAGCAGTCCTTTCTATCAAATGCGTATTCTTGGTTATGTATGAATGAATGTGAAAAAGCCATCACTGAAGAATCCAATGAATGGACAAAATAAGCATAGCATCTCATCATACTCCTATTACTACCTGCAAATAAATCAATACATAACTGCAACAGACGGAAAAAATTAACTTCTGAGTTTGTTTTCAGATTATAATCTGCATAACTACGGTCTTGTGATTTCAAGAAAAAAAATTAGTGTGATTCGTAGTTTTTGAGAATCCTTTATTTTTTTTAACTTTTTAAAAACGATTTTATTTACTTATTTTAGTGAGAGAGAAAGTGTGCACGCGCATGAGCTGAGGGAAGGGGCAGAGGGAGGGAGAGAGGGAGGGGGAATCTGAGGCAGACTCCCTGCTGAGTGTGGAGCCAGACTTGGGGCTCAATCCCAGGACCCCGAGATCATCACCTGAGCTGAAGTCAAGACTTGGATGCTTAACCCACTGAGCCGCCCAAGCACCCCTCTTTGAGAATCCTTCAAATAAGACCTGGTCCTATCCACCCTTGGTTAAGGAGGAAACCTTCACGTATGGCTGTGCCAGCCAGTGGTCAGAACTCCTCAGTCTCAGGTTTTCTGACCACAGCATCCAGTCCAACAGCACTCTGGTTTCCTGGCTGAATGCAGGAAGTGTAGCCCAGCGAAGCATGCAGGGCTGATCCCTTCCAGCCGCAGAGAGCAGATTTGCACCTTGCATCCGACCCCTGTACTCAGGGACATCCCATCCTTCGCTTGGAAGCAGCCACAGTGCGAGTATTTACACCATGGGGACCAGAAAACGTCATAAATCCAGACTCCAAAGAGCCTGTTGTTAAAGATCGACAAGCACCCCATGGGTGAACCTGAAAGAGAGGGCCTTGTCTCACGTTCCCCGAACATTTGAATGTAAAATCAATACAATCTTCCAATGCACACACACAAACAACGGTCTATTACGTACGACGAAACCCATCTCTAAAGAACTTGTAAACCTTGCCCTGGAAGCCTAACTTACTCTAGAATCAAAACCTAACAAATCTGTGATACATCTTGGCTCTTAACAGGAGCCACTGTTCTTATTACAAAGGCAAATTTGTAGGAAAAGCATCAAAATCGCGCATTAAGGGAAAACAATTCTGAATCAGCCAAAATGAAATGAGCACACTTCATGTCTGAAAGTAGTTTAGTTATTCACTGTGGCATCAAAAATAGAGGGTGATCTCTTTCTCGCTGCAGAAATGCTTCAGACACAGAGGAAAACCAGCAATCACAGTCGGAATTATGCATGAAACAAACCGTTTGGCCAAAAAGAACGAGTCCAAAGTCAATTTGTAAAACAGATACCCAGACATCCAGCAGTAAGCCGACCCCAGCATCACACAAAGCGCACCCTGGCTCTACTGTTCTACAGTGAAACAAGGAATCTACTGAGCAGGCTTTTCTCGGGGACCATGAAAGCCCTCTAGTGACGCCCACTCTCTCGATGGAGCCGTTTATAATTAAAGACCTAAAACACGCAGAGGGCGGGTATGAGGCTGGGGTGTGTCCACTAGGCTACGACTTCACTGATGATGGCTCATACCTTCCCCTCCAGTTTCTGACCAAGGGAGGTATGTGGTTGGCATGGCAACGCTGGGCTTGTGACACCAGCTGAGGTGCCAGGGGATTGGAGCCTCAAGCCAGCCAGGCTGGAGTCCAGCTCACAGGGGTCGGTCCTGGCAAGGAGCAAGGGATGCTCACTTGGGCGGGAAGGATTTGACTTCACCTTCTGGAAATGGTTCTCTGCCTATAATGCTCTTACCTTAAAGAAAACTTATTTTCTACAAAATGCTATACAGTCCTCTGAAAAATCTCCTGAGACCTTCAGGAATTTTCATGATTTTAGAGAACTAGAATCTTTATAAAAATGTCTTTTTTCAGAAGTGTGTGTGGAGGAACAAATACAACACGGATAATTATATTGTGGAATGCATCCTAAGAGAAGCATGAAAGAAGACAAGGGCAAGCCCAAGAAGGTGACCTTTTAACAGACAGATAATTACCTTTCTCGAGCAATTACAGAGCGAAAAGTGATTTGTGTGTGCTTCATATCACTTGCATCTAGCGCCCTCTGGTGGTGCTGAAGGTCCTCTGTTCCAGCGCTCGTCTACTTGCCACTGTATTATAGACTATTCATGTACCCATTCAGTAGGACAGGATTTGAATAGTTAATGCATATGTAAGATTTCTGTCTTTATAAAAGATGGAGAGTTATATTCAAAAATTTTGAATTAACTAACTTCTCTAGATTTTCTGAAAATACGTTGGGATAATTAAACCTCGTCCTTCCTCTAAAACACTAACCCTCGGTATGTCGATTTGTTGTTGGAAATGCTGCAAAGTAGAAATATTAAACAACTGCCAATGGATTGGATTCAGGTAAAAACCAGCAACTGACATCCCACACCTGCCTTTCCCTTTAACCTGAGGCAGTTCCGGGCAGAGACAATCATTCCCGGGAGATGTGAAATTTGCAGATGCTGCTTGCCAACAGCACAAGTAAAACCACACTTTGCAAAAGGCTCAGACTTGTAGGCCAAACCATGGCAGAAGCTATGGGCTTGGTTAGGATGACACAAAAAGCTAATTACCCACGCCACGCGTTATATTTCAATTATGTCCCAACTCCCCAAGAGCATCCACTTCATGCTAACATGGTAAGTACTGAGCAAAACCGGCTTTCTTTTGTCTCCTGCTCTTTAGTCAAGGATATACGGAGAGGCTTCAATTTAAAAAGCCAGAGGAGGTTCAGGTGGGGGCAAAGGGGTGGAGAAAAGAGTAGTATGTGCTTTCTAATTTTCTCAACGCATAAATTAGTAAAGCCGCTGGATTATTCCTTGCTTTTAAGTGTTCTTATTAAATATGCATTCCTTGCTTTCCCTCCTACCGCTTATGGTAATAACGCCGGTGGGTAAGCATTACTCTTCCACAACCGAATACGATATAAAATTGGTGAAAGTCGACTCACAGGCGCTAGCTCATAAAGCGAGAGAGCAAGGAGCATCCTGGGAGTGAGTTCGCAGAGTTAGGAACATCCGCAGCACCCTATAATCCAGCGCTACTTGGTGAAGACTTGGAACCCCCTTCCCCGCAGACTTACCGCCTTTTTCCATCCAGTCCGCGGAACCCGGAGGACGCCAGACGCTCGAACTCCCCGGCGAGGCGGCTGCGGGTCCCACGGAGCACGCAGGTGCCTCCTGAAACAGCGGCCACAGCTCGGTGAGACCCGGACAGCGGGAAGGAAGCCGCGGCGCCTCCCGCCCCCATCATCGGGGACTCACCTGCACAGCCACCTGCGCCAGCAGCAGCACCCAGAGCGCCGCGCAGCCGGGGACCCGCAGGGCCGGACCGCCCCTCGCGTCCCGCGCCCGCCGCCCGCGCTGCGTCCCCGCGGGGAGAACGCGCCTCTCCATTCAGGGGCGCTCGAGGTGCCCGGGGCCGCGGGATGGCCCCCAGCCAGGCGGCTGCAAGTGGGCACCGAGACCTGGGCCGGCCGGCGCGCAAGAGCTTCCCCGCAGCGCCTCCACCGCCCGCGCGCGCGGGGTTATCACTGCGGCTCTGCGCGGCGCGGGGGGCGGAGTGGCAGCCGCGGCGGCGGGGGCGGTGGTGGAGCACCAGCCCGCACCGTGGGAGAGCGGCACAGGAGGAGGGGAGCGCAGGGGAGGCGGAGAGGAGCGGCGAGGGGAGGAGAGGAGGGAGCAGGAGGGAGCAGGAGGAGTTGGCGGGGGCGGCGGGGTGGGGAGCCTGAGGAAGAGGGCAGGAGGGGAGACAGAGGGGAAGGGAAGAGGCCAGAGAAAGAGGACGGCGGGGTGGAGCAGAAGGGCGGAGGGCTGGGGAGGATCCCTGCGCTCGCCCTCGGGTCGGCACGCGCCTCGCCCACCTCTTGGTGGGCGCGCGACTGGAGCGGTGGCCCGGAGGTTTGGGGTGTAAACAGCTTGAGCCGCCCTCCCGGTGCCCTCCGAACCTGCAGTCCCACTGCACCGCGCCGGGAGCTGCTCGGTCCGCACCCCCAGGGCCAGACCTGCGCCGCCTCGGGCGAAGACACCTGCCGCGGGCCGAGTGCGGCTGGGCTGCTGCTGGGCCCGCGCTGCGTTGGCCTTCGCGCCGCGTGCGGGAGATCAAGTGCGGGAGCGACGCCCAGAGCTTCGGGGTATCCCGTGGCCCTGTGTATACACAAAAGTGCGTTGCTCTCAGCTCCGGAAGTGATGGGAGGCCAGGGAGTCTAAGAAGCAAGGTCTATCTCCTGGGTAGTCCTGGGATTTCGAGGCGCTCCTGGTCCTAGGGCCACCCACCCTGGAGAGCCTGTGTGCTGGGGCTGCTGGTTGTCTGCATGTAGCCAATCCATTAGGAGGCCTGGGGTTGAGGATCCCTGTGGGCCCCGGCTGGGGGTAGGGCTGCCAAGGGCCCAGGGAGCAGCAGATGCTTGACCAAGGGCCTGGCAATAAGCCCAGTCAGTGCTCTAGGATGGTGTGTGTGAACCCACGTGTGTGCCTTGGAGAGTGAGCGCGGATGTGCCTCCGTACCCACTTGTGTGTGCCCACGTATGCATGTGTATGCACCTGTGCGTGTCTATACACCTGTGTGTGTGCACACTGTGCGTGTGTATGCACCGGTGCGTGAGTGCGCACGTGTGCCAGTGCATGTTCCCACCGCATGCGTTGCCCGTGGCCACTCCGCTCCACTGATTGCCCCTTTCCTCCCTGGCGTACCCCCTGCAGGCCCTGGAGGGCTGGGCTCCTACGTCTGTGGTTCCAGTGTCCCTCACATTCACTTTATCCCAGATTTGCCAATTTTGCACGTTTTGGAGAGGAAAAAGGTGACTGTGGTCCCTGGTTTCCTTTGCCCAGCTAGCTTTGAGCCTTTCTGTGGGTGTTTTGTACCTCCGGCAGTCAGGGAGAGCCCAACTCCCAGGCTGAGCAGTGGCTGGCTGGCTCTCTCTCTCTCTCTCTCATATTCATTTATTTGAAAACACTCCTTAGAGTGAAAACAGTTTTACCTAAAGGCCAGTGTTGGGAGGTGGTCTTTAAAACCCCTGCCACCAACCCAGTGTCCAACCCCCCCCCCCAAGTGTCTGTCTCAGCGTGAGGAGGGAACAGAAGGCTGGCGGAAGGCAAAGCACAGGCCTACACCCTGCAACCCCCCCCCCCCCCCCCCCCCCCCGACTCCTGGGTGGGATAAGTGATTTTCCTGTGGGAAGTTCCCAACTATCTTCATGTTAATTCCTTGCTAGAGGGAAAAACAGTCTTAACTTGATAATGACAAGTCCTCTGGTATGGGTGAGTCTTCTTTAACATATGAAAATCCTTTCTCAACCTCCCTGTTTCCTTACCTCCCCCAACCCCATAGTATATAATCAGCCACCCTCACAACCCCGGGCAGCAGCTCTTTCTGCCCAGGGGTCCTGTCCCCGTGCTTTAATAAACCACCATTTTGCACCAAAGACGTCTCAAGAGTTCTTTCTTGGTCATCGGCTCCGGATTCCACCCCACCGAACCTCACCGATATCCCACAGCCCCATCATGTACACGGGGCAGGGAGTCAGCCTGAGGGGAACCAGAGGCCGGGGTTGGCTGGGCAGAGCATCTGGGTCTGGCAAGGTGCTGCTGTGGTTCCTGCTGTCCTGAGGACAGGGCCTCACATGCTTGAGAAATCGGATTGCTAATTATTTCTAATTATGTTGAATGTAACCAGCAAGGGATCAGATTTTCCAAGTCTAGCTAAGATCACATGAAGACACCCAGGGGTTCTTTTTTCATATGTTTAAACAGATGGAATGAAAGAAGAATGGCTGGTTTTTAAGGATTCAGTTTTAGGATTTTTTTTCTTTTTTGAGTAATACCAGTGCGTCTCTTTCCACGGGGAAGAAACCATATCCTTTACAAGGGTGAGCA